>NC_057800.1:214505254-214862543 GCF_018294505.1 Triticum aestivum
CGGGTAATTCCAACTTGTAGGCAACTTCTCCCATCCGTTCCAAAACACGATACGGTCCTACAAATCTCAAAGCTAATTTCCCGTTAACTCCAAAATGTTTCACTCCTCGCAAGGGAGATACTCGCAGATATACTCTATCTCCAATTTCATAGGTTACCTCTTTGCGTTTTGAGTCTGCATAACTCTTCTGCCTGGACTGAGCAATCTTCAGTCTATCACGAATCAATTTAACCTTCTCCTCAGACTCCTTAATCAATTCTGGTCCAAACAACTATTGGTCTCCTACCTCATCCCACATCAAAGGTGTTCTGCACCTGCGTCCATACAGGGCTTCAAACGGTGCCATCTTCAAACTGGCTTGGTAGCTATTGTTGTACGAGAACTCTGCGTAAGGCAAATTGTCATCCCAACTAGATCCATAATCTAGCGCACAGGCTCTCAACATGTCCTCCAAAATTTGGTTCACTCTCTCGGTCTGTCCATCTGTTTGTGGGTGAAAAGTTGTACTGAACTCCAACCTAGTCCCCAAAGTCTGGTGTAACTGATGCTAAAACTTTGAAGCAAACTGTGTTCCTCTATATGATACGATGGTCCTCGTAACTCCATGCAGGCATACGATCCTGGACATATAAATCTTGGCCAACTTTGCACTGGTATAAGTGGTTTTCACTGGGATGAAGTGAGCCACTTTGGTCAAGCGATCAACTACTACCCATACGGAATCATATCCTGCTTTAGTCCTGGGCAATCCGGTGATAAAGTCCATGCCAAGTTTATCCCACTTCCATTTGGGTATCGGCATAGGCTGTAATAGTCCTGCTGGCTTCTGATGTTCTGCCTTCACTCTCTGACATACATCACATATGGCTACATACTCGGCAATATCCTTCTTCATACCGGTCCACCAGAAACGTTCCTTCAAATCCAGATACATCTTGGTGTTTCCGGGGTGTATCGAGTATGGTGAGTCATGAGCCTCTTGAAGTCTTAACGTCCTGATCTCCTGGTTATTGGGCACGTAAACTCGGTCGTCAAACCATAGGGTATCGTGCTCATCCTAACGAAAACCTTTGGCCTTTCCTTTGCTCATCTTCTCCTTTATCTCAACAATCTCTTTGTCATCCTTCTGAGCTTCCCGAATCTTGTCCAGCAATGTCGACTGGACCTCCATTGTTGCAACGAATCCTCCAGGAACAATCTCCAATCGAAGTTCCATGATATTCTCTGCTAACTCCTTCGGCAGTCCCTTACTTTCGAGGATATTAGCATAACTTTTCCTCCTCAAGGTGTCTGCTACGACGTTGGCCTTTCCTGGGTGATAGTGTAGCTTCATAGCATAATCCTTTATAGGCTCCAACCATCTCCTCTGTCTAAGGTTCAGTTCCTTCTAGGTGAAGATGTACTTCAAACTCTTATGGTCTGTGTATACATCACATCGGTTTCCAATATGGTAATGCCTCTAGGTCTTCAAGGCATGCACTACGGCTGCTAACTACAAATCATGTGTGGCATAGTTCAACTCATGAGGTTTTAGTTGTCGTGAGGCATACAAAACAACTCTTCCATCCTGCATAAGTACACATCCAAACCCTAAGCGAGAGGTGTTGCAATACACTTGGAATTCCTTATGTATATCCAGCAGTGTTATCACTGGCGCTGTAGTCAAACGTTTCTTCAACTCCTGGAAACTTGCCTCACAATCTTCTGTCCATTTAAACTTAGTATCCTTCTTTAAAAGTTCAGTCATTGGCTTCACAATCTTGGAAAAGTTCTCAATGAATCTCCGATAGTAACCCGCGGGTCCAAGGAAACTGCGGATCTCGCTAACTGAGGTGGGTGCCAACCATTCAGTGACTGACTGAATTTTACTGGGGTCTACTGCTATACCTTCTTCCAATATAACATGTCCAAGGAACCCGACTTCCTTCAACCAAAACTCGCATTTGCTAAACTTAGCATACAACTGATGTTCCCTGAGTTTCTCGAGAACTAAGCGCAAATGCTCCTTGTGCTCCTCCTCGTTCTTCAAGTATACCATAGTATCATCAATAAACACCACAAAAAACTTGTCCAAATACTCCATGAATACCTTGTTCATCATGCTCATGAAATAAGAAGGGGCATTAGTCAGTCCAAATGACATGACCGTGTACTCGTATAATCCATACCGCGTTGTGAACGCTGTCTTTGGTATATCCTTCTCACGTATCTTCAACTGATGGTATCCCGATCTCAAATCGATCTTCGAAAACACCTTAGCTCCTTCCAACTGATCAAAAAGATCGTTGATCATTGGCAGTGGGTACTTGTTCTTAATCGTCACCTCATTCAAGGATCGATAATCAACAACCATCCTTAGGATTTATCCTTCTTCTCAACCAAAAGCACAAGGGCTCCCCAAGGTGATGAACTTCTTCGAATGTATCCTTTCTCCAATAACTCCTTGATCTGTTTCTTGATTTCCTCCAGATCATTCGCGGGCATCTGATAGGGTCTCTTGGATATTGGTCCTGTTCCTGGCAACAGCTCTATCAAAAACTCAATGTCTCTATCCGGTGGCATGCCTGGTAACTCCTTTGGAAAAACATCCGGATAATCCTTCACTACAGGCACTTCCTCCTGAACAACTCCCGTAAGGGCATTCACTTGGCTCCTCCTAGGCACATGCCTAGACACATACTTAATCATTTTTCCCTCCGGGGTGGTAAGATAAATTGACTTACTAGCACAGTCAATACTTCCTCCAAACTTT
Source organism: Triticum aestivum (assembly GCF_018294505.1). Classification (NCBI taxonomy): domain Eukaryota; kingdom Viridiplantae; phylum Streptophyta; class Magnoliopsida; order Poales; family Poaceae; genus Triticum; species Triticum aestivum. Next base: position 214,508,007 of record NC_057800.1, read on the forward strand.
GGCATCCAGTCCATACCTAATATCACATCCAATCCTTGTGACTCCAAGATAATTAGGTCGGACGGAAAAACATGGGTGCCAATGGTTAAGGGTACCTGGTCGCACCATCGGCTAGCCATGTATTCCGCTTTGGGTGAGCTTACTAACAGAGGGGTCCTAAGGGTTTGGGTTGGTAGTTTAAACTTATCCACAAATCCCCTTGATATGTATGAATGCGATGCACCAGTATCGAAAAGAACAAGATCGGTAAATGACTTAACCAAAAACTTACCTATACCGCGTCCGTCTGCACTTCAACCTCCTCCATGTTAACGTGGTTCACTTGTCCTTTATTGAATGGATTGGGCTTCTTCCCAGCGCTCCCATTTCCGTTTCCATTCTTTCCTTCAGGGCACTCCGTGGCATAGTGTCCAGTCTTCCCACACTTGAAACAAGTAACGTGACTTAGATCTCTTTTGGCGGGTGTGGCTGGATTGGGGTGGTTCTGATTATTGTTGGCTCCGTTCCCATTCCCATTCTTAGAACCATTCTGGTTATGCGATCCTCCTCATGTGTGGTTGTGGCCTCCATGGTTATGAACAAGTCCTCCCGAGTTCGGGGTTAGGCGAGGCTTCTGCTGAGCTCCTGAGTTATACTTCCCTTGTCCATACTTTCTCTTGCGGCTCTCAATTTCCTGCTGCTTCCCTTCAATCATAAGAGCCTTATCTACCAACTCCTGGTAGTTGTTGAAGGTTGCTACCATCAACTGCATACTCATCACATCATTCAGCCCTTCCATAAACTTCTCCTGCTTCGCGGCATCTGTGGCCACATCATCAGGGGCATAGCGTGATAACTTGCTAAAATCATCCACGTACTGAGCCACAGTATGGTTCCCCTGGCGTAGGTTGCGGAACTCCCGCTTCTTCATCTGCATAGCTCCAGTTGAGACATGGGCCGTGCGGAAAGCTTGCTGAAGCTGGTCCCAAGTGACGTTGGCTATGGGAAAAGTGGTTGTGTAATTCTCCCACCATGATGTTGCTGTTCATCCAACTGATGTGCGGCAAAACGCACCTTCTCAGCATCAGTGCATCCCGCAGTGGTCAACTCCCTTCCAATAAGGCGTAGCCAATCATCAGCAACTATTGGCTCGATGCTACTAGAAAACACTGGCGGTTGTAACCTTAGAAAACGGGCTAGGTTGTCCACTGGCGGCGGGTTGTTCTTGTTGTTGTTGTTGTTATTGTTGTTGTTGTTGCCCTGGTTCTGAACTAGCAATTGCATCAAAGTATTCTGCTGCTGGATCAACTGGGTGAGCTCCGGTGGAAAAACAAAACCGGGGTCACGTCTCAGAGGCATCTGATGGGTTTAGATGGAAGAGATCAGAATAGAAAAGGGGTCTAATGAGAAAGCACTACCCATATGCACATGAGACAAACACAAACATTTCACACAATCAATCAAGCAAGGGCATACAAATGGTCTAGAACTATCGCAAAAGTGCTCATCTACTACTAATTACATGGGGGAAAATACTGCTAATATTTGGTGGTCATCTAGAAATTTTGATCGGTGGAAGACTCCATGATGTCTGCTCCAGCTTCGTCTTCAAAGTCATCCTCACTAGGATCTGAATCGGTGTCGTCGATGATGATGTAGTTGTCCGGGCAAGTGGGGTCGTCGTCTTCTTCTCCCGGTGCCGGTCCTCCCATGAATACTCCGATCTTCTTAACCAGGTCGTCATTCTTCTCCAGTAGTGTCTTGATTTCCTCCTCATATCCATCGCATGTAAACTTGAGTTCTTCCTCCAGCTCGATGATTCTAGTCTTCGCCTTCTTCAAGTCCATCATGTTCGCGCACATCTGGTTCTCCTGACGTCGAATGTGCTGGTTTAACTCCTGGATGAAAGCTGCAATGGATCTATCCTTCCTGGTGTTGATTACTTCCCATTGCTTGTCTCGGCGTCCACATATTTGGTAGATAGTGTCCTTAAGCTCCCCGTTGTAGACTTCTCCAATGCGTCCCATGGTAATGTGGGCTGCCATGCTCTTGCCTAGGCTCCAGGTGGGTGCTTCAAAAGAAAACTCTATGGGTTTAGAAGTTGGCGAGAACGTCTTTCCTGGAACTTGTACTTGAACCATCCAGCGCTCCTCTTCAGGTAAAGTGGCGTTGTATGTTCCGGTGAAGCTTGGTATTCCAATGTTCAAGTACCTAGTGACTTCCTTCAAGTGGCGTCCAAAAGGTGTGTCTTAATGTGGTTGTGCCAACTTGTTCTTCATCTCCGTCATCCTAAAGAGTAGAAAATGGAGAGGAGTCAGAAATGAGTAGAGAAGTGTGACCTAGGGTTTATCTTAGTGGTCGTGTCCTACACTCAGCGTGTGCTCTGATACCATCTTGTAGCGACCCGACCTCAGATGGCCAAGTCTCTGTGCTTTAGTGTCATCCCTGGATCGGTAATGCTAACACACACAGTACTCGGAGGATTTATAACAGAGTGGCAATCACACACTTACTACATCAAATATCTCAAAAGAGAACTTATTACAATAATATGGCTTAAGGCCATCTAATACGATAACAGCGGAAGGCTTGGAAGATAAAGTGAGTCCATCAACTCCAACGGCATAACTGAGCTACACGGCAACGACCTAACGAACCTTACTCCTCGTCTGAAAAGTCTGCAACATAATACGTTGCAGCCCAAAAACGGGTCAGCACATGGAATATGCTGGCAAAATAACACAGTAGAGCAAGAACTGAATAATGCTATCACTACATGCATATTTGGCTGGTGGAAAGCTCTATGGTTATAGTTTTTGCGAAAAGCCATTTTTCCCTACAACAAAGGAATAGATTTTAATTTAACTATCATGGTAGTTGAACAACATTGAGAAGGTTTCTCCAACTCAATCCCAATTAAGGTGATTAACATCCCAACAGTATTAATTAAGAATGATGAGATACATGTGATAACCCAAATACTAGATACTCAAGAATTGTCCATAACCGGGGACACGGCTAACCATGATTAGATTATACACTCTGCAGAGGTTTGTGCACTTTTCCCCACAAAACTCAATCGCCTCCGTTGGATTTCTCGCACTACAAGGTGTTTGAGAAACGGATGACCGAGACACAGTCTTTCAGAAACATTAACTCTCTACTCCGGACAGACCATACCAAACCTACATCCCACTACCTGCTGATCTACCTCTTCAAGAGCTTCACGTAACTTACTCAACTATGCTAGAGCCCATAATAGGTTGTGGCTGCACACGGAAGTTTCTAGCATGAATCATCTCAGTTCCCTTTGAGCCTGGGTGGCGGTCCATAGGAAGATCACAGGGTTACTCCGGGATTTCCAAAAATACAGACAACACTGGGTACTCCGGGTGCCTCAATCCACCCAGATGTTAATTTAAGTTGCCACCTTACACTACTAGAAAAAGGGCTGCTAGTGGCGCACCTGTTTTCGCTACTAATGGCGCACTACAGGTGCGCCACTAGCACCACGCCATTAGTATAGCCCACGGTGCACCATTAGTATCTGGTATACTAATGGCGCACCACGCAGGAGTGCGCCATTAGTAGCAATTTTTTTCAATTTTTTTTTAAAAAAAAGTTTCAAAAAAATTTCAATTTTTTTTATTTTTTTTCGTAATCTCGGGTCACTATGGCTTAATCTCGGGTCAATGTGCTTAATCTCAGGTCAAATCACACTCTATGGTCAAACTTTCCGGAAGGTCACCCATCCTCACACTACTCCAGCCCGAGCACGCTTAACTTCGTAGTTCTATCCAACCCCAGCACCACCTCACTTCACAGGCACTTGTTGATATATCTATCAAATCAATCCTATTAAACCTTGCTGATATCTAGGACTTAGTTCATGAGTATGATGAAATTTTAAAAAAAATATTTCAAACTTCCCGGTCATATTACGTATCATATTTTGAAAAATAATTCAAATTTTTTTCGAAACCAATTTTTTCTGTTACTAGTGGCGCACCTAGCATACGGTGCGCCACTAGAAAGTTTGAAATTTTTTGTATTTTTTTGCCTCTGGATCTTAAAAGCCCTGTAACTTTTTCCTGTTAGGTTTTTGGGGTTTTTGAAAATGTTTAACGGGGTTCCCCCTTTTAAATTTGGATGTAACTTTTCGAGTAGATGATTTTTCATATAGAAAACTTTTTAATCTGAGTTCGTATGCAAAAGTTATGTCCATTTTACAAATTCCAGAGAGATTTTCCAAATAAAGTCGAAATTCATATTTGTAAATTTTCCCAACAACTAGACCACATATCACATGGGAAACTTATTTTCTTTTATTTTTTTGACATTTCCATCAATTTTTTTATTTTTTTAAACTGAAAAGGCGGTCCAGGGGGGTGCATTCGGTGGAAGTTTTGGCCCAAGTTAGTAATGGTGCACCATGGGAGTGGTGCGCGATTAATAGTTAAACTAGTAATGGCACACCACACCCACGGTGCACCATTACTAGTTTTAAAAAAACAAATTCTGAATTTTTTTTGAAAAAAACTTAGTAATGGCGCACTGTCCACTCGTGCGCCATTACTAGTTTTGAAAAAAATAAATAAATAAATTTTGAAAAAAATACTAGTGGCGCACCATGGATGTGGTGCGCCATTACTTAATGGCGCACTATCCACTGGTGCGCCATTAGTAGTTTTGAAAAAAAAATAAAAAAATTATTACTAATGGCGCACCGTGGATGTGGTGCGCCATTAGTATTTGGACACTAATGGCGCACCTACACATAGTGCGCCATTAGTATATACTAATGGCGCACCACATGTCTGGTGCGCCATTAGTGGCGATATCATCTATAGCCCTTTTCCTAGTAGTGTTAAGTTGAACCATTAATTAACAAACTCACATCTATCATGGATTTCACTCAAACCCAAACCACATCTACGAGCATAGCATAGCATAGCATAGCAATATAAGCAACGCGTAGAAGTAACTCCCAAGGGTTTGAATGTAACAGGGTAATAGGTTCAACCTCATTAACTACTTCCCAACCCACAAGTTAATGACATCCTAATCATGCAATGTTTGAGGATTGGAACTAATGCATAAAAACTGGGTATGAGAAGAGTATGATCAATGTGTGACTTGCCTTGCTAACGGTCTGCGAAACCTAGGGACTCGTAGTAGCACGCTTCGCACTCCGGGTGTTCTATCACAAACAAACAATAACATACATAAGCAAAAAGCAAAGATGCACAAGCAAAACTCAAATAAAACAGGTTGACCAGAAAGTTCAACTTAAGAACTCCTGTTCGCAAAAGAATCAAATCAAACGGAGCAACGAAACTCAAACAGCGAAAGAAAGAAGCTTCGTTTACTAATCTGAACCTAGGTCAAAATTTTACAGTACCAAAAACTTATTTAAGTTGGTTAAACGGAAAGAGGGTCTCGAGACGAAGATCTAGGTGCTTGAATCACCTTATTCCGATTAACGAGTGAAAAGATAAATAGAAACTAAGATCGGATCAGAAATCGCGATCAGAAAACTTGCGGAATAAATCCGATAAAAGAAAACTGACGAACAAACTAACGAACGAGCGTTCGTTAGCTGTAACTAACGGGCGAAAACCTTTCGTTAAAACGAACGTACGGACGAACGTCCGCTAACTAGAAGAACCGAGAAAAACCGACGATCCAAAAAAACCAATCTAGGGTTTTCTAAAACGACGAACGGTTCTTAAAAAAACCGGAGGCTCGGGTCCAGTGGCTACCTCCGGCGAGGGGCTCCGGCGAGGCGGGCTTGGGCGGCGGCGGCGACTCGTGGACAGCGAGGCTTGGCGGCGGTGCTCGGCTGCGGTGGCGGCGAGGCACGCGACGGCGATGGCAAGCGGCGGCGGCTGCTGCGGCTTGGGGCGGCGGCGGCTGCGGTGGTGGTGGTGGTTTGGGGCGGCGGGGTAGCGGCTTATAACGGGAGCGGGGGCGGCATCTTGGAGGAGGGGGCAAGGCGCGGCGGCAGAGAGGAGTCTGGCTCGGACTCCTAGTCCGAGTCGGCGGCGCGCGCGCGCGCAGGGAGGCGGCGGCGGCTGCGGGCCGGCCTGGCTCGGCTGGGCCTTAGGCCCAGTCGGGCGTGGGAACTTTTTTTTTAGAAATAATTTCATCGACCGAAATAAAATCCTAGAAAAATAAATAAAAAACTAAAAATTCCAAAACAAATTTTCACCGTCTAAATAAAATATTTAGGACGGGATGAACATTTTCTTGGCCCTAAAATGCAACATTGAAAACGTGCAATTTTTCTAATGCGAATAAATCCGAATATAATCGAATAAATGATTTTAACCTTTTTCCTCCAATATTTCAATTACTTTGGAGAAGTCCTATTATCTCCTCTCATTTATTTTGATATGAAATATTTTCACAGAGAAAAATAATTAAAACCAAAATCCTCATTTCATTATTTGATAAAAATCAAATATGAAAACCAGGGAAATCCCCAACTCTCTCCGAGGGTCTTTGAGTTGCTTAGGATTTTGAAGATCGCGAGACGAAATGCAAATAAAATATTATATGCATGGATGACTATGTATAACATTCCAAATTGAAAATTTGGGGTGTTACAGGTAATGATAGCAAAAGTAAAGATTTTGGTATTTTGTAGTGATGATAGCAATAGCAACGGAAAAGTAAATAAGCGAAGAACAATATATGAAAAGCTCGTAGGCAATGGATCGGTGATGGAGAATTATGCCAGATGCGGTTCATCATGTAACAGTCATAATCTAGGGTGACACAAAACTATCTCCAATTCATCAATGTAATGTAGGCATGTATCCGAATATAGTCATATGTGCTTATGGAAAAGAACTTGCATGACATCTTTTGTCCTATCCTCCCGTGGCAGCGGGGTCCTAATGGAAACTAAGGGATATTAAGGCCTCCTTTTAATAGAGTACCGGACCAAAGCATTAACACATAGTGAATACATGAACTCCTCAAACTACGGTCATCACCGGTAAGTATCCTGATTATTGTCATTTCGGGGTTAATGGATCATAACACATAATAGGTGACTATAGACTCAAAAGATAGGATCAAGAACTCACATATATTCATGAAAACATAATCGGTTCAGATCTGAAATCATGGCACTCAGGCCCTAGTGACAAGCATTAAGCATAGCAAAGTCATAGCAACATCAATCTCAGAACATAGTGGATACTAGGGATCAAACCCAAACAAAACTAACTCGATTACATGATAAATCTCATCCAACTCATCACCGTCCAACAAGCCTACGATGGAATTACTCACGCACGATGGTGAGCATAATGAAATTGGTGATGGAGGAAGGTTGATGATGACGATAGCGACGGATTCCCCTCTCCGGAATCCCGAACGGACTCCGGATCAGCCCTCCCGAGAGGTTTTAGGGCTTGGCGGCGGCTCCGTATCGTAAAACGCGATAAATCCTTCTCCCTGATTTTTTTCTCCTCGAAAGCAAATACATAGAGTTGGAGTTGAGGTCGGAGGAGCACCAGGGCGCCCACGAGGTAGGGGCGCACCCCCCACCCTCATGGCTAGGGTGTGGGCCCCCTAGTCTTCATCTTTTGCAAGGATGTTTTATTATTTCCAAATAGACATTCCGTGAAGTTTCAGGTCATTCCGAGAACTTTTGTTTCTGCACATAAATAACACCATGGCAATTCTGCTGAAAACAGCGTCAGTCCGGGTTAGTTCCATTCAGATCATGCAAGTTAGAGTCCAAAACAAGGGCAAAAGTGTTTGGAGAAGTAGATACGATGGAGACGTATCATGCATCAACCCCTATGCATAGATTACCCCAATGTCACCTCGGGAATCCGCGAGTTGAGTGCCAAAACATATATCAAGTGAATCAATACGATATCACCACGAGTATTCAATTGCAAGACATATATCAAGTGTTCTCAAAGACATAAAAGTATTCAATACGATAACAATGAAATCACAAAGGGGGAAACTCAATTCATCACAACAAGATAGAGAGGGGAAAACACCATATGATCTGACTATATTAACAAAGCCCGCGATACATCAAGATCGTGACATCTCAAGAACACGAGGGAGAGAGAGAGAGAGAGAGAGAGATTAAACACATAGCTACTGGTAGAAAAACTCAGCCCCGGGGGTGGACTACTCCCTCCTCATCATGGTGGCCGCCGGTGTTGGGGATACAACTATTGGGTATGACCCGCCCAGGAGGGGCCGGATCATCCCTCTAACGATTCATCACAATGAAGCCCAAGATCATATGGCGGTTCATAGATAGGCTTGGTAGAGGGCCCAGACCCGAAGGCGGCTTAAGGCCCATGGATATAAACCGCCATGTATGTACAACTTGTATTGTAAGGCATGTAAGAAAGGTCACCGAGCCGGATACATTGTATAAGCCGGCCGGGACTCTGTAGCCTGCAGGGCGTCAACCCGTTTATATAAGGGGACGAACTAGTAGCGTCTTAGGACAAGAAACAACAGATCGAGAGCCGGGTCAAGCGTATTGACTCCCTGCTCATTGAAACCCTAGCAATACCATCTACAAACTGGACTAGGCTTTTACCTTCATCGTAAGGGGCCGAACAAGTATAAACTCCTCGTGTCCTTTGTCCTGATTAACCCCTTTAAGATAACCTCATCGCGATGGCTCCACGACTAAGTCCTCACACTAGGACATCTGCCATGACAATTCCACGACAGTTGGCGCTCACCGTGGGGCTATCGCACGATGGTTTCAAGTTCTTAGAGGGCAACTTCGAAGGGATCAAAAGATATGCTATGGGCCGTATGACCAAGAGTCGTCGCGGCTAGCTCTACATCGATGACGAAGGCTGGGGCCCCGAGGCCGGCTCAATTGAGTATGGGTACCGGGTCCCCTTCGGCGGAATTCGTGTCTTCATCAGCAAGATCGGCGAACCGGGCCCTGAGCCAGACATCTGCACCGACATCGTCGAGACGGCTCAGCGAGTGAGACCCGCCCGGGTTTGGCCTGCCATGAATCGTGCCTTCATGGGATTTATCCATGGAGAGGAATCTGAGGACAGACCGGCATCTGGTGGTGAGACCATCGTTTACTCTGATGGCAAGTCATCCACCGGTGAGACAGAGTCATTGTATCAACTGCCAGACGGCTGGCTTGGGGGTTGTTCCGATGGCGACAGTATTCCGGACCCCTGTGAGCCGCCGAACCGGGTTGCAATCTTCATGGCCGGTACACAGCCCGTGCAACATTCATCAACGGCAGCAGAGTTGATTTCCGGGTCAGCAGCCGCAGCGGCTGCCGGGCAGGAGGCCCTGAGCGCCCGCTGGCTGAGGTCTTAACCGACTTACTAGATAAGCTGACAGCATTGTTAACAGCGGTGGTTAACCCAGCAGATCAAGATCAGCATAATGCGGCTGTCACAAAGCTGCGTGATGAAATAGCACAGGCCAAGGAGGAGTTAAACGCAGAGAACGCTAGGATGGCCGAGGAGTGGGTCATTTTGGATGCTCAGGCTCAACGGATTCAGTCACAATCTTACCGGCTCATGTTAGATCAGAACGCTTCCAATGAAGTCATGAGGAGGAGGCATCAGACTCGTCTGCCTTTAGTTTATGAGGCAAGGAATCTCTTTAACACGTCAGGAGCAGGAACCAGTAACCTGGCAGTAGTAAACCGGGTCGAGGCGCCTGGGATGGGTATGCCGGTTCAGCCACGTACAACAGACCCTCCTCGTCAGAACAATAACCCGCCGCAGCACGTGCCAACACCGCCAGGTCATTATTCTAACCCTTTGGATAACATGATCACTCTGGCGTCACGATTGGCGGCCCTCCCGGTTGATGGTGAGTCGCCAACGGCGGTTGAGACACGGAGGGCTAGAGAGCTTCTCCAGACGGCGCTGACTCAGCAGCAGGCTTATTCTTATAGTCGTGATAGGATTCATTCCACCCCTCACCCGAGCCGAAGTTACAACAGACATCTTGATGAGCCAGCGGTGTCAAGCAGTGGACGGAACCATAATCCGCCGCGCAGACATAACCCGACAGGTGGTGATGCTAATGCTCAGAATGTGGTGGATCAAGGAAGAGCCCGTCAACCCACTCCGGTTCGTCCAACCACTTCTGTGGAGCCAACTGTAACCTTTAGAAATTTGGGTGTGCCATGCTTAGTGTCGGATCTGCGTAATGAGCATATGCCCAAGGATTTCAAAGGTCCTCGTAAGGTGCCTAACTATACCACCAATTTAAGTCCCGAGGCATGGATTGAGAGTTATGAGATGGCTATGGAATTGCTGGATGTCAGCATGGCTACATGTGCTAAATATTTCCCCCTGATGTTGGACGAAATGGCCCGTACTTGGTTGAAGGGGCTCCTTGCTAACTCCATTGGGTCATGGGCCGAGTTAAAGGCCCGGTTCATCTAGAACTTCAAAGACACATGTAAACAGCCCATGTCAATTGTGGATCTGGCCTCCTGTGTTCAAGAAGAAGGTGAGTTAACAACCCATTGGGTGCGCTGGGTCTCAACAATTTTGCACTCGTCGGATCGCATCAACGTCGACTCAGCAGTGTTGATGTTGGAGAATAATTGTCGTTTCACGCCCCTAAAGCAGAAGCTAGGGCGACTCAAACGTCATTGCAATGACATGGGGACGCTCATGGCGGCGCTGGTTAAGTATGCTGACTCTGATAGTACCAAGGACCCCGAGTCTAATGATGAAAAGTCGGGGAAGGGAAGGAAGAGCAGCAATGCTAAGGGGCAGCAGCATAACCCGACGAACCAGGGAGGTAATGGTAAGCGCAAAGATGATAATAGTTTTGACTTTGTAGCTAACACCAATGCACAGAATAATGGTCATCGCCGCAAGGGTAATCCGCCCCCATGGTCCGGAGGATCTAGTATCAATCTTGAACAGATGTTAAATCAGCCTTACCCAAGACACGGTACGCGAGAAAGACCGTCCAGGCACCTCTGGAAGGATTGTCACATTATGAAAGAGTACAAGAATTCTAATCTTTTTCAAGACAGTCATGGGCCAGGTGGCAGTTCTGGATCCGGCTTTCATGGTTCGGGTTATGGCGGTGGCGGTTCTAACTCTGGATTCCAAGAAAATCAAGGTAATCACAACAACGAGGGTGGTTACAACCAGCAGAATAATCAGGGGGGTCAACAACATCGGTCTGGTTATCAGAACAACTCGAAGCAGTTGAATAGTGGACAATATCATGTCTTCACCACTAGCTTATGTAAGCGTGACTAGAAGCTTCATAAGAGAGCAGTCAATGCCGTTGAGCCGGTGGTTCCCTGTTACTTGCGCTGGTTTGAGCAACCCATCATGTGGAGTCGGGAAGATCACCCGCCCCGGGTTGATAATCTGGGTCATTTGGCTTTGGTGGTCGCACCTCAGGTCGGAGGGTATAAGTTTACCAAAGTACTCATGGACGGAGGGAGCAGCATCAATATCCTTTATTATGAAACTTTTCGTCACATGGGATTGACTGATAAAAATCTTAAGCCATCAAACACTGTTTTCCATGGCGTGGTGCCTGGTAAGTTGGCATATCCAGTTGGTAAGATAACTCTGGAAGTTGTTTTTGGAGATGATCGTGACTCTAGGTCAGAGACATTGACCTTTGAAGTTGTCAAGATCCACAACCCATATCATGCTCTGTTTGGACGGTCGGCTTATGCCAAGTTCATGGCGCGACCGTGTTACGTGTATCTACAGCTCAAGATGCCGGGTCACAAAGGAACCATTACAGTGCATGGGAGCTGTAAGATAGCTCTAGAATGTGAAGAAGGGGATGCGGCTTATGCTGAGTCGGTTTGTGCAACGGAGGAGTTAAAATTTTACAAGGACAATGTTGACCCGGCAGATATGACATCTTTGAAAAAGCCAACCACAGAGCATGATCCGGTTTTAAAGTTTAAATCAGCAGATGATACCAAGATGGTTGATTTTGTTCCTGGCGATTCATCCAAGCAGTTCAGTATCAGTGCTAATCTGGATCCGAAATAGGAAAGCACGTTCATCGAGTTCATCCATGAGAACCGGGACATCTTTGCATGGAAGCCTTCAGACATGCCGGGTGTACCGAGAGAACTCGCTGAGCACACTCTTAATATTGATCCAAAGTTTAATCTGGTCAAACAGTTTCTTCGCCGTTTTAATGAGGAGAGACGGAAGGCCATCGGAGAGGAAGTAGCCCGGCTCTTGGCAGCTGGGTTTATCATCGAAGTTTTCCATCCTAAGTGGTTGGCTAACCCGGTGCTGGTACTTAAGAAGAACGGCACTTGGCGTATGTGTGCGGACTACACGGATTTGAACAAGGCTTGTCCGGCTAATCCTTTTGCTCTCCCTTGTATTGATCAGATTATTGATGCAACGGCGGGTTGCGAGCGTCTGAGTTTTTTGGATGCCTATTCTGGTTATCATCAGATCAAGATGGCAGTTAAGGACCAGGAGAAGACAACTTTCATAAATCCCTTTGGAGCCTTCTGCTATGTGTCTATGCCTTTCGGGCTCAAGAGTGCCCAGGCAACTTATCAGAGATGTGTGCAAAATTGCCTTCATAATCAAATTGGGCATAATGTTTATGCTTATGTGGATGATATTGTGGTGAAGTCCAGAGAGAAAGAGACATTAATAGATGATTTGAAGGAAACCTTTGGTAATCTCAGGGTTTATAAGATGATGCTTAACCCGACCAAGTGTGTTTTTGGTGTGCCGGCAGGCAAGCTCTTGGGTTTTCTGGTGTCTGACAGGGGCATTGAAGCTAATCCAGAGAAAGTCAAGGCCATTACTTCTCTAGATAAGTTGGTGTGTGTCAATGATGTGCAATGTCTGGCGGGCCGTATTGCGGTGTTAAGCCGGTTGGGAGAGAAGGATATCCCTCTGTATCAGATGATGAAAAGGACAGATAATTTTGTCTGGAGTGATGTTGCTAATGAAGCGTTTGAGGATTTGAAGAAATAGCCGGCTGAGCCGCCCGCACTTGCTACCCCTGTTGATAAGGAGCCTTTGTTGTTATATGTGGTTCCTAATAGCCAGGCTGTTAGTCTAGCCATTGTGGTAGCAAGGAAGGAGGCATGCAATGAATATCCGGTTCAAAGGCCGGTTTACTATATCAGTGAGGTGCTTATTGAGTCCAAGCAGAGATATCCGCATTGGCAGAAGCTTGTACATGGAGTGTTCTTAGCCAGCCGGAAGCTTAAACACTATTTTCTGGGTCATCCCATCACTGTGGTTAGCTGTGCTCCTTTGGGAGATATCATCCAAAACAAGGAAGCAACTGGCCGGGTTGCTAAGTGTGCTATTGGGCTTGGACCTCATGGATTAAAGTATGTGCCTCGCACAGCCATCAAGTCTCAGGAGCTGGTGGATTTCATCAAATATTGGACAGAGCTGCAGATGCCTGAGGAAAAGCCAGATAACACGTATTGGACTATTCACTTTGATGGGTCCAGACAATTGGAAGGCTCGGGGGCTGGAGTTGTGCTTGCTTCCCCTCGAGGTGATAAATTTTGTTATGTTCTCCGTTTGATGTTTCCTTGCACTAACAATGCAACTGAGTATGAGGCCTTGCTCCACGGTCTTCGGATGGCTAAGGAGATGAACTTAAGCTGGGTTAGGTGCTTCGACGACTCGGACTTGGTGGCTCAGCAAGTCTCTAGTACTTGGGATTCTAAGGATCCACTCATGGCGGCTTATTGGCGAGAGGTGGACATTATTCTAGTCACTTCAAGGGTTATCAAGTTGAGCACGTTGATCGGAGGAAAAATGAAGCGGCGGATGCTTTAAGCCGGTTGGGTTCTCAACGTAAGCCGGTGCCGCCTAATGTTTTTCTTGATGTTTTGCATAACCCGTCGGTCAAGTTACCTACAGAGAAGGATTTGGCTATCCCTGACCCGGAGGCTCAGTTAGTGGCGGCTCTTCATGTAATTCCAGATTGGACAGTTCCTTATTTGGCTTATATGACCCGGGGAGAGTTACCTGAGGATGAAACCTTAGCCAGACAGATAACCCGGCGGTCTAAGTCAATGACAATTGTTAATGGAGAATTACATCATCGTAGTGTCACAGGAGCATTTCAACGTTGTATTTCTCCGGAGGAGGGCGCTGTGAGATCTTGCGTGAGATTCATGAAGGAGACTGTGGTCATCATGCCGGTTCAAAATCTCTCGTGGCTAAAGCTTTTCGTCATGGATTTTATTGGCTAACAACTCATGCTGATGCCGAGGACCTGGTTAGAAGATGTGATGGATGTCAGAAATTTTCATGACGAGCTCATGTGCCGGCTCAAGAATTGAGGATGATTCCAATTACTTGGTCGTTTGCAGTTTGGGGGCTTGATATGGTTGGGCCTTTCAAAAGATCCAAGGATAAGAAGACCCACCTTTTGGTGGCGGTTGATAAGTTCACTAAGTGGGTAGAGGCAGAGCCAGTCAGTAAGTGTGATGCGGCAACAGCGGTTCAATTCATGAAGAAGGTGATCTTCCATTTTGGATTTCCACACAGCGTTATAATAGAAAATGGCACTAATCTCTCTAAAGGTGCCATGGAATAATTTTGTCAACGTGAGCACATCCGGCTTGATGTGTCGTCAGTGGCTCACCCTCAATCTAATGGTCAAGCGGAGAGAGCCAATCAAGAGATCTTGAAAGGCATCAAACCCCGGCTTATGGTTCCCCTCCAGAGAACGTCGGGTTGTTGGGTGGAGGAGTTACCTTCCATGTTATGGAGCATCAATACCACACCTAACAGATCTACGGGATACACGCCTTTCTTCATGGTTTACAGAGCAGAGGCGGTTCTCCCTAGTGACATCCGTCATGACTCACCTCGGGTGGCGGCTTATGTTGAAGTTGACAATGATAAGGCACGTCAGGAAGCACTTGACCTATTGGATGAAGAGCGTGACATCACGACGGCTCGTTCAGCGATTTACCAGCAAGATCTGCGCCGTTACCACAACCGTCGGGTTAAAACCAGAACTTTCCAAGAAGGTGATCTGGTGCTCTGGCTTATCTAGGATCAGACTGATATGCACAAGTTATCCCCACCTTGGGAAGGACCCTTTGTGGTCAGCAAGAATCTGAATAATGGGTCATATTACCTTATCGATGTTTGAGACCACCAGGACTCACGCACGTCGGAGGAAGAAACCCGTCGGTCGTGGAATATTGCTCATCTTTGGCCTTACTACACTTGAGCCACTGGCTCTTCCAATGTACATATTTTGACAATGTATATATTATGATCGATATCATAAAGCCGGCATCCCTGCTAAAGCAGGGCCTCTGTCGTTTTTTCCTCTTTAAATAATGAGTTTTTGGTCACATGGGGGCTTCTGCTTTATACATCAAAGTTATGATTACCCTTTGATCCGGCTTATAAGCCACATAAAAAAACTTGGGGGCTTTCTACCCAAGTTAAAGGGACCAAAGAGAGTCTGTTGCAAAAGCACAACTCAAACATAGGTACCCCTTGAGCACAACTCAAAATATTGCTTGGGGTCTCTTTTGTTCTAAAGAACAAAGAGTCTATAACCTTGTGATAGGCTATAAAAGCCAGGCTTGGAAGCCAGGTGTACTCCCCTAAAACCCCGGGTTATCCTGCCTTTTTAAGTAAGTCACTCTGCCCAGGTAATCCTGGAAAGACCCGCCGAACGTTTGATAAGTCAATCTTATGCAGACCCTGAACTTGTCAAAGTTAAAACGGCGATTGGTTAATGTGAGGTCCATCTTATAAGGTTTGTAAAATGGTTTAACTCAGTGGCCTGGCAGCCCATGAAAACCCTCGTTTTGGGCCTGGCAGCCCATGAAAAGCCTCGCTTCTCGTTTGTTTTTTAGCAGATTCTTTCTTTTGAGGTTTATTTGATAAACTTTATAAGTTTCATGATTATAATTCACCGATGTTTATTGACCCGGACTGGTTTTGACTATAAGTCGCCAGTACGAGATAATATCCAGTGTTTATTGACCTGACCTGGTTTTGACTATAAGTCGCCAGTATGAGATAATATCCGGTGTTTATTGACCAGGACTGGTTTTCGATTATAAGTCGCTAGTATGAAATAAAGATAATATCCAGTGTTTATTAACCCGGTCCGGCTTTGTTCATAAGCCGGCAATCTCTGATAATTGTCAGTGCTCGGAGCTTTGGGCTATCACCCTTACTGCACTGGCTTGATAAACCAACAAGTGTGATCAAATATCACAGGTATGACATATTTTTAATCATATATGATTATTATTTCGTCCAGCCTTGGTTATAAATCATGATAAGTTGATATTGGGGCATTATAACCCGTCCAGCGGTAAACCGCCAGGACACTTTTTATCTGTTGTATGTAGGAACAGATTCAAAATTGAAAATATCCTAAGGCATATATGGCATATCTTCGCATGGCGGATAAATAAGTATCATAAACAGCACAATATGCATGATGGCATAGTAGAACAAGAAGTTTAAAGCTAGCCTACAAGGTGCTTGGTGCCCAAAAGGATAATTGTTTTTCAGTCTCGCATACAACAGATGATAAACGGGCCCCGGTTCATGAATCTTGGCCTGGCTGACTTGAAGATTGCGACTCATCCCTTGCCGGCTCGTCCTCCTCCACCATCTAGAAGTTGGGTTTGGACCAGTCAAAGCCATGTACGGCGACGAATTCAGCCTCGTCATCAATCAGATCGGACAGATCAATATCAGGGGCGAAAGTGTGCTTACAAATCGACGGGATTAAGTCCATCACTTTATATGAAGGAGTCGCCATCTTCTGATTATCTGCATCATAACCCGGCTGATACTTGGTGGGGTTGGTCTCTTCGGCAATGATTGTTGCATGAGGGCGAATCTCCTTGACACAAGCAGCAAAGTCTTGTTGGTCAAAAGGGGTTCCATCTTATTTGATACTAGGATACCCACTGGCAACGTCTGCCGGGTCTAATTCCCATAACCAGGCTTTGGCACGGCTCAAAGCTATCACAGCTCTGGTTCTAGCATAGGATCGCTTGATTTCTTCGAACCTAGTGGGCAAGATGGACAGTTTCTTCAAGACACCACTTAACAGATTTGGTCCTTGATTCGCTGGGGAGATAGTGGCAAGAGTCCACTAAGCTCCAGTGTATAATTGCTCAACAAGAGTGTAAACCACCTTGAGCTTTACAAGTGTATCTCGGCTCAGATTGCTACTCCTAGGACCTATAAAGTTTACACAATTGGTTAAGTGCTGGCTTATATTATGATGACAAATACTCACTTTGGGTAAATAACATGGTGACTTACCGAAGATTGTAGAAACCATCTAAGACACACGGTCCTTTAAACCGGTGAGTTCAGTGGTAACCTCTTCCAGAGCCGCCTCGGCTTTCTCAGCATGCTGCGTCAAGGCAGTCTTCTCATTTGCCCAAGCCTCTTTCTCCGCAGTAAAGCTAGTCTTCAATTTTTCTGCTTCAGACACACTCAACTGGAATTTTGATTCAGCCTTTTTTGTCTCAGTCTCCTGTGCCGCCAGCCGGGTCTTGGCCTCAGACAATTGAGTTTCCAGTTCTGTGGTCGCAGCCTGCATAAAACATAAGTTCGTTAAGTTTCATGGAAGATTACAAAATACAAGTCCCAAGTGCTTTGCAAGCAACAACACTTGGAACTTGGGGATAATGTCTGTCAACGAAATTTTTAAAGGAATTGGCTCATTCTAAAAAGTCCCAAGTGCTTTGCAGGCAATAACACTTGGCACTTGGGGGCTAATGCATATTGCTTGTTTTCTTTTTAAGGATGAGCCAGGTGTGAATTAACAGTCCCGGCCGACTCATGAGGGATATCCAGTTAAGTTTTGGTCTTTTTACATAATGACTAATAGGACTGGCTCATTCATACTGATTAAGCCGACCCTTGGGGATTACAAATGCAAAGTTATGCTATCATCAGAATCCGGTTTAAAGTTTTTAAACCAGACTTGGAGGGAGTCTAGAACAGAAGCTTGTAAATATTTCAAGTGTACAAATCATTCAAGTTTCCCATAATTAGAAGACTTGGGGGCTGGCAGGATACAAATATAAGCCGGATGACATACCTCATACTTCTGGTGCATTTGCTTCACCATTTCAATATCCATGTCACGACCGGAATGCACTTGACTGACGTAGCCAGATAAGATTTCACTAATACTCAGGTGAGCATAGCGGGAGACATCAAACCTCACTTTCTGTCTTTCCATGACTTCTTGTTTGGCAGAGTGTCTCGCTAGTACAGTTGGATTCCCCGATTCAACAAATCTGGAGCCAGTGATCAAAACATCATCACCATGAGTTTCTAGTGGGTTAGGTGAGCTTGACGGTTCAATACTTGACGGATCAATAGCGGTCTCATCAACATACAGCTCGGGTAAATCCGGTTGAACATTGAGAGCAGGGTCTTCTGGTTATTCAGGGTGTTCTGGCACAAGGGTTGTCTGATCCGGTTCAGCAGCTTTTGGATCAATGGACGGCTTTGTCACCTTTCCTTTTTTGTTGGGCTTTGCTTGACCACTAAAAACATTTTTGACAAGTTAGCATAATGATGAAGATATAAAGGAACAGAAGAGAGATAATTATCTTTACCCAGGGGCAGTCTTGAAAGCCGGCAGTTGAGTCTGCGATGAGTCGCCAGAAGAGGAACGAGAAATTTCCTGCAAATATGGAATCAAAATTGAGTGATTAATGAAAGTAACTCGCTGGTAAATACAAGAGTTAAGGTTAAAAGAACCTCATTTTGCCATTTCTGAGGAGTGTTTGTTAAACTGGAGGTTAAATCTTCATCTCCACCGGTCCGGGTCTGGCGGCGGCTCTCATGTTGTTCTCGTTTTAAAAGAAAATGAGGATCTAAATAAGCTAAGGGGTGTGAAAACCTTACTTTCCGGGTTACCTGCCAAAGTTTCTTCCTTGGTAAAGGTTCTGAGTCGGAGGAAATAATAGTTACCTCTTCTTCGACTGCCTGGCTGGCCCTCGTGTCATCCTGGCAATAGTCAGTGTCAATAAGGTTGTTAAAAAACAAGTCAAGAGAATCAAGGGCTACCTCCGACTCAGAGGCGTCATCCAGCTTTAGCAACTCAGAGGCGCTTGGCTTCTTTCTAGACCGCCTGCTGGTCTTTTTGGCGGCTCTCACAGTAGCCTTAGCCTTTTTAGCAGCCTCATGGTCATATTTGGCCTTCCAAAAGTCGGATTTAGCTTGTGGAAGGATAACATATTGGAGTTCATGCAATGTTTAAGTGTTGAAGGAGAAAGAAATCAAAAAATTTACCTCTGGTGTTGAAGGAGAAAGGATTTAAACACACTTTACTGCAGTCTTCATATTTACTATTTACAAGTGTGGTCGCCATCTCAACGAAGCCTCTTCAGTCAGTCATAGAGAGCTATGGCGTAAGGGATCATCTGTTCCTCTGGTATAGTTACACATCAAGCCAGATCGGATGATCCGCCATGCGACCCAGCAGCTGATTAAGTCAACTCTAGTTAAGCCATTTCCCAGCAAGGCTTGAACTTTTGTGATTGTAGGGACAAGTTTCTTGCGTTCGGCGGCTTTAAGTTTATCAGGGAGTTGATACTTTGAATCAAGGCGCTCAGGCCGATAACCCGACAATGGATTCTCATCAGACGGAGAGACATCTTTTGCAGTAGAACCATGTTTGGTTCCAGTCTTTAGGATGGCTTGGCAGAGCTACTTGAGGGAAGATGGCATCTCGTCTGCATTGAATTGAAATCCCACCAAGCTCCAAGCTGGGCCCATTTGTGAACTCGTTCTGTCGGTTCAAATAGAAATACTCTCTGAAAAGCTCAACACTAGGCTCTTCTTGAAGGTATACCTCACAAAAGACTTGGAAGTTACATATATTTGATATGTAATTGGGTCCAATGTCTTGCGGATGGAGTTTGAAGAAGTTTAGGATATCTCTGAAGAATTTAGAGCCGGGTGGCGAGAAACCCCGGTTCATATGATCAGTAAATACGATAACTTCACCGTCCTTAGGCTGAGGCTTCTCTTCGCCCGGGTCAGGAACACGGTAATGCATCACACTCTTATCTGGCAAATATCCAACGGTGACGAAATCCTTCAAGGTGTCCTCAGTGACTGTGGAGGGAACCTAGTTGCAGGTCGTGATTGTTTTGGGCGGCATGGTGAAAGGACAACCTAAAAAAACAGGAAAGAATTTGCTGGCTCAAGATGATTGTTAAAATTGCAAGTTAACAAGTACAGTGCATGTTCAGAATGGCGGCTTAAACAAGGGCTAATGATATATGAGGTAACAATAAACCGGCAGAATAAGCCACCATGACTAAAGGCATTCAAGATATACCAAGGCTATAATTTGCTAAGTGTTAGGACAAACAGGTTCCACAGGTTGAGGCTACAAATTTGGATCTATCGCTATTCAGAAAAAGAAATAAAATCAAAATCTACAGAGGTGACAGTGAAAAAGTAGAGGTGCCCTAGAGGAGATTTGTCACAGTGGGGATATATTCCAGTGTCAGGAACGAGTGCTAAAACTGTTACTGCACAAGATTCATATGGTTTTTGGATCTAATCCATGGAACTAAACAAGGAGAAAGAAGGGCGGCGACGAACACTGACGAACACCAACAAAACCTAATGACAGATCTATGACGAAGAAAAAAGGGCATAGTGATGCTATTAGGACAGCGGAGTGGCGCTGCAGTTTTCTTGTCTATTCAGGGTGATGCAGCGGCCGGAGTTAAGATTGAAGACGGAGGTCGACGGCGACGAGGCTCATGCGGGTCGGTGCGTCGCGAGGAGGAAGAAAGGAGAAGGAGAAGAATGAAATATGACTCTATGGTCCTATTTATAAGGAAACAGAAAAACAGGCAGGCACGAAAGACGAGGAGGCCAAATGATGTTTATCCAGCAAATTGGATGCCTCGATTTTTGGAAAGACATTAAGATAAAGATCCATTAAAGATGACGTCGTGGTGGGTTTTCCAAATTCTTGGAGATGACGTCATGGCGGGTTATGAGGTTTTCACAGTAGATGTGGAAGGATTTTTCTAAAGTGTTGAAGATTGACATGAACAAGTTCAAATCAACCTGGGGCCTAATGTTGGGGATATAACTATTAGCTATGACCCGCCCAGGAGGGGCCGGGTCATCCCTATGACGATTCATCACAATGAAGCCCAAGATCATATGGCGGTTCATAGATAGGCTTGGTAGAGGACCAAGACCCGAAGGCGGGTTAAGGCCCATGGATATAAACCGCCATGTATGTAAAACTTGTACTATAAGGCATGTAAGAAAGGTCACCGAGCCGGATACGTTGTATATGCCGGCCTGGACTCTGGACTCTGTAGCCTGCAGGGCGTTAACCCGTGTACATAAGGGGACGACCTAGCGGCGGCTTAGGACAAGAAATAACAGATCGAGAGCCCGGTCAAGCATATTCGCTCCCTGCTCATCGAAACCCTAGCAATACCATCTATAAACTGGACTAGGCTTTTACCTTCATCGTAAGGGGCTGAACCAGTATAAACTCCTCATGTCCTTTGTCCTGATTAACCCCTTTAAGCTAACCTCATCGCGATGGATCCACGACAAAGTCCTCACACTAGGACATCTGCCGTGACAATTCCACGACAGCCGGGATAATGAAGATGGCCACCGGAGATGATTCTCCCCTCCGGCAGGGTGCCGGAATGGTGTCTAGATTGGTTTTCTGTGGCTACAGAGCCTTGCGGCGGCGGAACTTCTGATCTAGGTTAACCCCGAGGGTTTCTGAATTTTTTCGAAATTTATAGGGTAAATAGGGGTGCGGGAGACCACCAAGGTGGGCACACCCCACCGGGGCGCACCTGCCCCCCAGGCGCGCACTGGTGGGTTGTGGGCCCCTCGGGGCACCCCTAGGTGCTTCTCTGGCCCATCCTGGGTGTTCTGGTCCATAAAAAAACTCCAAAAAGTGTCGCGGTGTTTGGACTTCGTTTGATATTGATTTCCTGCTATGTAAAAAACAAGCAAAAACAGCAACTGGCACTGGGCACTGGGTCAATAGGTTAGTCCCAAAAAATGATATAAAGTTGCTATAAAATTATTCTAAAACATCCAAGAATGATAAAATAATAGCATGAATACTTCATAAATTATAGATACATTGGAGGCGTATCATGGGGGCTCCTGGTTGTCGAGGCGGCAGGGCGGCGAGGGCGTCGGGGCAGTGGTTGCAGGGGCCGCAGCGGACCGCGGGGTGACGGGTGGTGGACTGGCGCAGCGGGGCGGCAGGGGGTTCAGAGGTGGCGAGGGCAGTGGGGGTTGGGAGCGGTGGCGGCGGTTAGGGTCGGGGTCGGCACGGTGGAGTGAGAGAGAAAGAGAGATGGAGAGTGGGAGGTGGGGTGGGCCGTCCGTAGCCGTTAGCTGCCGTTCTCTTTGCCGTATGCTAGCAGATGGCAAAGAATCTTTGGTGTCCGCTAGCAGACGACAAAGAAAGTGGCCATTAGGTGGTACTCGTTAGTGGGCCACCCTCCCTCTTTGCCTGCTAGCAGACGACAAAGCTTCTATGCCGTCCGCTAGCGGACAACAAAGAGCTTGCTGACGGCAAATATCAGATCTTTGCCGTCAGCTCTATCTTTGCCGTTAGTTTTCTGTAAGCTGATGGCAAAGACCTTCTTTGCCGTAAGATGGCTGACGACAAAGAGCTGGCTGACGGCAAAGATCCTGATTCCAGTAGTGAAATGGCGGCATCTTCGCTGTGTAATTTGCTGAGGCGGGGCGCTGATTTCTATTTTGGCAAAAAAAATGGCATTGAGAGGAGCTCGGGTCGCAGCGTGGACTTCGGTAGTCGGTTCTTCTCAGGAATCAAGGAAGTAGTAGTGGGACAGTTCTTTATTTCCCCCTTTAGACCAACTACAACAAGCTCGCTCCTTAGGTTACCTCTCTGCTCTACCTATTTGTTTATCCGGCGTGTCTGAGGTTCCCTTTCATTGGTTGCTTGGTTGCTTTGGACTCGGAGCTACAGTAATGTAGAATTGCAAATATGAAAATGTAGAATTCATAATGTGTTTTTTGTTAAGTTTCATGAAGTTTTACCAAGTTTTAATTTCCTGTTTAGGTTTTAGGGTTTAGTTGGTAATATTTTAGTTTTAGAGTATTAGGCTTAGGATTAAGGTTTTGTAAAGTTTCACCAAGTTTTAGCAAGTTAACCAAGTACACGGACTTTGTTTTTAACCAAATTTTAACTTTTGAAACTTACTAATTTTTTAAAGTTATTAAAACCTTCCCAAGAGTGTTTTTGTTTCAACATCCTCGTCGCGAGCAAAACAAAATATAAATTGGACTTTCCATTCAAATGATATAATATATAACATTAATATTAAATAAAAAGGCATGTGAAATGGAACGAATGGAGCATGTAATATGACAAAAGCAACACCCCCCCAAAGTAATTAAGAACATGGTTAATAATATAGCCAACAATCGCCTATATGAAGTTCCTACGTCATTTATAGCCAGCCTAATAGCCCACTCCTACAATAGTTAGTCATATGATATGTCATTAATATATGACTCACATTCTTATCTCACAAAGGATGTTGGGGTCCATGCTAAAGTCTACAACCCACTCCTCTTTCCTCTGCTCTCCTCTCACCTTCAACTAGGCAAAAATCTGTTGAGGCATCTCTTAGGGCATGACCAATGCATAGCCCCAGGGTGATGCCCCATATGCCATATAGGATCGGGTGTCAAAAAAAGTATGTTCGGATGGGGAAGCGGGATCCTCTGCAAGAGGCGGGTGCTTGAGAAGAAAAAGTGTGGTCCGGTGTAAAAAGCTAAAAAAGTTGAAGTGGAGAGTAGAGATGCATGTGTGCTAAAGTCTCTATTTTCTATTCGTTCATGAGGCCCATTACTAGTAGCTTACGTTGGGGAGAAAAATCAATGTAGTTGCCTCAACCTACTTTTTCTCATGGTGCATATGTATACATATGCCATCATAGTTCATGCCCTTATATCCCGCATATATCATCCTATTATGCTTGCTCTAGGGTAAGCCATGCATATGGCCTTTCCACCTTTCTGAATTACGGGCCAGATGGTTGTCCACATTGTTCCAAAAGGTGTGAGTCATGACCCCTACATGCTACAAATCTCCTCGCTTTGTGTTGCAACAAACTTATCACAGTGTGGCCTGGCCGTCATAAAGAACAACATTGGCTTTGGCTGATCTCATTTGCTTACGTTCTTTTTTTGCAGAAGTTGTTTGTAAAGAATAGTAATGCTGACTTTGGCCCGGATAAACATCTATAATCATAGATTATTGATGGTATTTTATGATAAGTCTATTTCTATGGGATCGCCTATGCATCAAGCGATCATTTTCAGTTGAATCAATATGATATTGTTCTTCAACATCCTTCTCTGCCTTGACCCACTCTTCAACTCGGGCCTAACGTTAGGTGACGCATGACCACACAGCCCTGCCCGACCTGCAGCCAGCGCCCGCACCCGAACCCGACAACCTACTGGGTCTCTTCCATCAAGGAGGCTGCAACGAGCCGTGTCGTCCCCGTCTCCGGTGAGGTCTTGGCTCGTCCTCGACACCATGATGTCCTCGTTGCCGCGTTGTCCCCATCTTCAGTGAGGTCCTGGCTCATCCTCGTCGGGATTCTGGATTCCAAAAATCAAATGCAAGCAGACGAATGTTTAGCCAATTTTATTTTTTATTTGTAGATAGTTAAACTTATAGATCTTTGGTTGATGAAAATAGAAGACTTCAATTTTGGATCAGAGGTCATACTAGTTGGGCGGTCCAGTCATCAACGACCCTCTAATTAAACACCGGTGATCGAACCTTAGCATATCCCCCCCCCCCCCCCCCCCCCCCCCGAAAGTGCCAAATTGATGCAGACAATATTTCATAAGAAAATAACACCAAATTTGCCGCACGTGGCGATGGCATGATATTACAATGACTAGTGGCAATTTAGGAAGTGTTAATATATTGTCAAACTGATATTGAGAAGGTTTCAATACATCGACGTTGTTGTAGTAATGGCTTCAACCCAACTCGAGGTCCCAACCCCTATACTACATGGCACACCATATAGGGGTGAAAAATGGTCAAGGCTAGTGAACACAAGTCATAGAGGTCAACAATAGTCCAATCAAGCTCGAGTGGGTCCAAGCAAGCCACACTTTAGGTCTCTCATGTGCCAAGCACCACTCTCGAGGACCCTACCATAGGACGTAGGTAGTGATCCCACGAGGCGACTAAACCTATTTAAAATTATTGTTGTATCACTTTGTAGAGTGTACGATGACATTCGCTATAAATTCTCAAAGATTTTACTTCCCTGGTTTATTCTTGTTATTTGAGTAGAAATCTCAGATTCATGACCTGCCTTCCATGCCCCACAGCTTTGGTTTGTCGGTTATTCGCAAAAAAAATGCTTCGGTTTGAGGTGGAGACTATCAAGACAAAATTTCAAGTCTGGCCGGGAAGCTCTGTTGAAACAAAAGCCTACGAAAGCAATTTTCCTTGGCACTAGAAATGGAGATCCAAATGCGATACGTACATTTCTTTCCAGGGATCTAATTTGATTATGGAATATTCAGTCAAATGAAAAAATAGCAGAAAATTAAAAAAATTGTGGTGCAAGATGCTCAAATGCGTGATGTTCGTGCAATTTCTTGGAGTGGAAATTTGAGGAGCTCGTGGCAAAAAAGATAAAATCAGGTGTGAACAATGCTGTTTTCAAAAGTTTCTCGGACACCCGAAATTTGATTCTGGAATATTCAGTACCCATGCATATCATCATACTAAATTGGTCTTCACAGGCTGGTCCAGAACAGTTCTCTCCTAGTTCAACTGGCTAACCTCCTTTCATGGGGGTGAATCCTATCCTAGACTGGCCCTACAGGTTCGTCTCCTCCTGATCATGTAAATCTCTCAGAATTTACGTTTGACAGAGTGCTAATTCCTATTACGAAGAACATTTTATTCTGTGATGGGGGATGTGTGGTCTTTCCTCTTAACCTACAAGGTTAAATAGTGTAGCCTTTATGATCAAGGGTATGCTCTTCTCGGTGTTCAGACCTTTATTGATAGATGTTAGGTCAGTGTATGGATCAGGGTATGATTTATTACATCATTCTCCGAGAAAGTTATTAGCTACTAATAAGCCTCCAAATTCCCTTTGCTTGTATGTCATTACTATGGTATTCTGAACTTTCACCTCATTCTGTAAAACTAACTTGGCACCTTCATAGTTTGAAGTCATCTACCCTTTCATGTATAAAGTTTCCAATCTCTCATGCATTTTTTGGTACTTGCTCTTATTTCAGGTACACTTCTTCTAGGAGCCTACACGATGACACTGTCCCGAATGCACTCCTGATGTCTGTAGTAAACGCAATTAAACCGGCATACATGCTGTCAGATGGAACACTTCAAAGGGCTGGTAGATCAAAGACGAAAATAAATATGTTGCAGGAAAGGGCATGGACAAAACTGATCCTCCACAAATGAAACTCATGTGTTCCAGACAGAACATAAGCCTTGTGTGCTTGTCTTGTAGTATCATCTTGCGGATGTATCTTTTTGTGTGAAATATATGCATCTATATGATGCCCAGTTTGTACCCCCTCTTGTCTGACGCAAGTTACAGACCAGTGAATTGGTAAGACTTATATAGCTTGAATATTTGAATGTAGAACTGCTTGAATAACAAAACGCGAGAATTGCAAATGCCTGAGGCCGGAAGGAAAGAGTTGAGCAAACAATATAATGTTTTTTAGGACAGTTATTAGGTGCTCATGAAAGTTCCAACAAAATTGTTTGAATCCGAATTGATCTTGTTGGCTTAGTAGTGTGTGGGTCAGTTGGTCGATTAGACATGCAGATCAAAAACATATTCCCTGTCAACACTCAGGCTTATGTTTACCTACACAACCAGATTGGTAAGTTTTCGCAAGAAACTGACCGAATGTTGTAAAACATAAATCCGATATGAGAGAACCAGTTTAATCTGACAGAAGTTTCTCATTGGTCAGTAACATTTTTTGCCTACACAATCCTCATTTCAAGAACATCCAATTTCTTCACATTGAGCAGGTTGTCACCAATTTCATTCAACACTTTGCATTGAACACTACATATTACTCCCTCCGTTCCTAAATATTTGTCTTTCTAGACATTTCAAATAACTACTACATACGGATGTATGTAGACATATTTTAGAGTGTAGATTCACTCATTTTGCTCCGTATGTAGTCACTTGTTGAAATGCCTAGAAAGACAAGTATTTAGGAACAGAGGGAGTACATGACAAAACAAACACTGCAACGCAGCAAGTCTGCAAATGCACAGAACTACAGGTGCTACAAGCTTGAACAGAGACAATTTATTCTGCTCTAGGTGCACTAAATTGTCATCCAAGCATTTACATATTTTGCATCCAAAAAGTTCCAAGCATCGAGGCAGAAAAACGAAGATCTTCCTGTGGAGCGATCAGCAGCGCCTTCATGTGGCCAGTGGAGCAATCAGCGGCGCCTTCTTCCTGATCAACGTCTTCTTGGCCGTGACTCTCTTTCTCGGAGGCATCAACGGAGCGAACTCCACCACCTCCTCCTTTATGGACACTGCCATCCTGTCGATCTTGGCAGCAGCAGTAGGAGCAGAAGGGTGGGCGTTTGCAGCAGCGGTGGCAAACCACGGGAGCTTCAGCGCGGTGGCCGCCGTCAGCCGCTTGTCGGGGTTGCATGTAAGAAGACCGTTGAGGACCTTGAATCCCTCCGCGGACAGCGTCTCCTCCGGGAACAGATCTCGCAGCGTGCTCTGCTGCCCCGGCACCAGCGGCGGCGGGGCCGCGTGCGGCAGCGACGTGAACCCCGGCCACGTCGTGTCGTCCGGCACGCCCACCACTTCGAAGATCCTTTGGAACAGAGATATGAATTCGGCAGCCCGGAAAATCCTCTTGCCCGAGAGCATCTCCGCCATGACGCACCCAAGAGACCATGTGTCGACGAGCGCGTCGTAGTCCTCTTTCCCTAGGAGCATCTCGGGCGCCCGGTACTCGCCCATGCCAACCTCCTCCTCGTACGGCGGCGCCCCCGACATGGGCATGGCGACGCCGAAATCGCAGATCTTGACGAATCCTCCGGCTTCGTCCCCTCCGACGAGGATGTTGGCAGGATTGATGTCGCGGTGGACGATATGACACCGGTGCATCTTCTTGGCGGCCGTGAGGAGCTGCCACATGAAGGTGCACACCGTGGCCTCCGGGAGCCCACCGCCCCTCTCGTTCAGGAGAACTTTGAGGCTCTTGCCTTCGACGTAGTCCATGACGAGGCAGAGCTCGTCGGTCACGTAGTCGAGCGTGACGCCGCGGAAGCCGACGATGTGCGGGTGGCCGCCGCACGCCTCGAGGAAGCGGGCCTCCCGCAGCACCTCGTGGGGGTCGGCGGGGTCGTGGAGGGACTTGATGGCGACGAGCTGGCCGGTGGCGCGGCACCGCGCCTTGACGACGGCGCCGAACTTGCCTGCGCCGAGGCGCGACTCCTGGTCGTAGTCATAGGTGGTCCCGACGACGACGCGCCTCCTCTTCCGGCACATGGCGCCCGGGTGGCTGGCGTGGCCGTCGAGGGACGCGGCGGGTCGCTTGCAGGTGAACGCCATGGGATCGATCGGCGCGCTGAAGAGAGATGACGGAGACAGGGGAGAGCGCGTCTGATCTAGGAGGAGCGGGGGTGGCGGCGACGAGATGGACGAGCGGCATCGTACTACATATACACACACTGAATCGACGGCGACTCGGTTTCCGTCATCCCGACAGATTTCCGGAGGAGTTACGCTGGCTGTGAGGTGGCCCCAACGCGTTTTGTTTCGTTTGCTTGGCGCTTGCGTTCCTGGGGAAACAAAGTCACGCTATGGTCAAATCCGATTCTGACCAGCACTGCCTGCACGCCGCGCAAGTACACTTGTTCCGGCTGGAGGTGACTTTGCTGTTCAATCTGAGTTTCCCACTTGTTTCCCTAGCAGTAGGAAACATTTATTAGGATTTGAACCTCAATTTAAGAAGTTAAAACAACAACAAAAATGTCATGACGTATAAAACGAAATGCCGTCATGATCAAAATTGATCACGCACTGTACATTTTCTCTAGAAAAGCTATTGCCCATACCTGAAAAATAAAAAATACTGAAAAATCAAGAAAATATATTTTCTTTTTTGCGAATAAGAAATAGAATTTGACGTGCTAAGAAATTTAGAATTTGACATGGTAAGGATTTCATATATAGCACACAAGTAAAAAAGCACAACAAATGTATGTAACAAAAACTGCTATTTGCAATGTGAACAAAAACAGTATTTTTACTAAAAGCGCCATCATATAAACATGGTAAATTGGAAAATATATATATAAGGAAATAGCCATGATCGAGGATGATTCAAAATTGAAAATGTTTAGAAAACAAAAAGGAAATTGCTATGATCAAGATAATAGAAATGCCATGACACTAAAAAAAAACATGATATAAATATTAAAATTGCCGTGCCCAAGTTTTCTTTGTGGAAAACAAGAAATCACATAAAGAACATTGCATGATACAAAAAAACATGACGTCCCATTAAAAATAAATTCACCATGCTATAGATTAAAAATGCCATGCTCTTATTAAAAGAAAAAGGCATGCTGTCAATGATAAAAATGCCATGCTCTTCAACATTAAAATGACATTAGATAGATATAGATACATATCCGAAAATTCAATATGGGTCGTACTTCCATATGCTCTTATTATGTGGAGCATTAACATGTCTTGGGATCTGGGTGCTTCAGTGTATTGTGATCCGTATTATCGCTTTCTCTTCATATTGCAACAGTTTGTAGGCCACATCTGCAATGCATTGATTTCACATGCTGCCGTTAGATGGTGGTATGTAGGGCACAACATTTACTCATCCAACTGCCACCAACATATCATTGCATGTATGTCTCCCTTGGCTATATTTTTTGATAAAGGAAATATATTAATATCGCGAAGATACCAATTACATCCAGCCTCTGCACCAACAAAATATCGAAAGACATCAAGGATGCATACAACCAAGAACAAAAATAAAAAAGAGAGAAATATAAAAACAAAGACCACGTCATAGTGATGAAACACTTGTTGGGAACGTAGTAATTCAAAAAAATTCCTACGATCACGCAAGATATATCTAGGAGATGCATAGCAACGCGAGGGGGGAGTGTGTCCACGTACCCTCGTAGACCGAAAGCGGAAGCGTTTAGTAACGCGGTTGATGCAGTCGAACGTCTTCACGATCCAACCGATCCAAGTACCGAACGTACGGCACCTCCGTGTTCAGCACACGTTTAGCATGATGACGTCCCTCGAGCTCTTGATCCAGTTGAGGACAAGGGAGAGTTCCATCAGCACGACGGCGTAACGACGGTGATGATGAAGTTACCGGCGCAGGACTTCACCTAAGGCACTATGACAATATGACCGAGGTGTTAAACTGTGGAGGGGGCACTGCACACGGCTAAGAGATTGTCTGTTGTGCCTTTGGGGTGCCCCCGCCTCCGTATATAAAGGGGGGAGGAGGAGGTGGCTGGCCAAGGGGGGCGCGCCATGAGGGGAGTCCAATGATTCCCAATCCTTGTTGGATTCCCTTTCCTATTCCAAGAGGGGAAATGAGGGAAGGAGAGGGAGAGGGAAAGGAAAGAGGGGGCCGTGCCCCCTCCCCCTAGTACAATTCAGACTGCCCTTGGGGGGCACCTTGTGGCCTTCCCTCTCCTACTCCCTTATGGCCCATTAGGGCCCATAGCTTCCCCGGAGGGTTCCGGTAACCCCTCGGTTCCCCCATAAATATCTGAAATGTCCCGAAACCTTTCTGGTGTCCGAATACCTTCGTCCAATATATCAATCTTTACCTCTCGACCATTTCAAGACTCCTCGCCGTGTCCGTGATCTCATTCAGGACTTCGAACAAACTTCGGTCATCAAATCACATAACTCATAATACAAATCGTCATCGAACGTTAAGCATGTGGACCCTACGGGTTCGAGAACTATGTAGACATGACCGAGACACATCTCCGGTCAATAACCAATAGCGAAACCTGGATGCTCATATTGGCTCCTACATATTCTACGAAGATCTTTATCGGTCAAACCGCATGACAACATATGTTATTCCCTTTGTCATCGGTATATTACTTGCCCGAGATTCGACCGTCGGTATCATCATACCTAGTTTAATCTCGTTACCGGAAAGTCTCTTTACTCGTTCCGTAATGCATCATCCCGCAACTATCTCATTAGTCACATTGCTTGCAAGGCTTATAGTGATGTGCATTACCGAGAGGGCCCAGAGATTGTTGGGGAACACAGTATTTCAAAAAATTTACCTACGATCACGCAAGATCTATCTAGGAGATGCATAGCAACAAGAGGGGAGAGTGTGTCTATGTACCCTCGTAGACCGAAAGCGGAAGCGTTTAGTAACGCGGTTGATGTAGTCGAACGTCTTCGCGATCCAACCGATCCAAGTACCGAACGTACGGCACCTCCACGTTCAGCACACGTTCAGCTCGATAACGTCCCTCGGGCTCTTGATCCAGTTGAGGCCGAAGGAGAGTTCCGTCAGCACGAGGGCGTGGCGACGGTGATGATGAAGTAAGCGGCGCAGGGCTTCGCCTAAGCACTACGACGATATGATCGAGGTATGTAACTGTGAAGGGGGGCACCGCACACAGCTAAGATAAATCTCTTGTGCCTTTGGGATGCCCTTTGCCCACATATATAAAGGAGGGAGGAGGAGGAGGCCGGCCTAGGAGGGGCGCGCCTATAGAAGGAGTCCAACTAGGATTCCCAATCCTAGTTGGAGTCCCGTTCCTTTTCCAAGAGGGTAGAGAGGGAAGGAGTAGGAGAGGGAGAATGAAAGAGAGGGGGAGCTGCCGTGGTTCTAAGTCTGACAGTGATGTAGGGGGGTGTGTATGGAGTGGCTAGATCTCAGCTATTGGGAAGTTGTAAACACACGAGGATTACGAGTTAAGGCCCTTCTCGGAGGAAGTAACAGCCCTACGTCTCGGTGCCCGGAGGCGGTCGATTGGATTACGGGTGTATGAATAACAGGGGTGCGAACCCTTCATACTGAGGAGGGGGGTGGCTTATATAGAGTTCGCCGGCACCCTCCTGCCCTCAGTAATGCAGGGTTTAAGGTACATTTAAGGTCGGGCGTTACTGGTAACGTCCCTAATAAAGTGCTATAATGACCATAAAGACTACTTAACAGCTGATTGTTTGCCTGCGGAGCGACTATAGGTCTCTTGGCAGTCGAGTGGTTGGCTTCATGGTCGAGTGATAGCTTCTTGGTCGAGTGTCTTGAACCCGTCGAGTGGGATACCTTCAAGTCGATTGAAAGGTGACTTCTTCTAGGGATGTCCTAGGGTAGGGCTCTTTGGACAGGCCCGTGCCCCTACCCTAGGTACATGGCTTCATTATTAGCCCCCGAATGGATCGAGGTTAGAGTGGGGAAAGAGTTGGATATCTTTCCGACTGGTCCTTTGGGCTACATGAGCGCCTCGTTTTGGGCCAACCGTCACGGATGACGTCATCAACCTCTTTCAGTCGCCTTGATCCATTCCAGGCCTTTCATCGAGTGAATTTCTTTACTTGTGACATACCGAGTGTCGGCGCGAGCGGGGTCTTCTGTTTTAACAAGTTGTTCTGCGGCCCGCAGGTGTCGCGGGATTCGGATTTCGGGAAGCGCGCGGGACGGGAGCGGCCGCGGTAATCGGAAGCGATAAAGTGGAAGATCCTTGATCCTCGCGTCGCCTTTTTCGCCATGTACTGCGCG
The DNA here is from genome assembly GCF_018294505.1 of Triticum aestivum. Lineage (NCBI taxonomy): Eukaryota > Viridiplantae > Streptophyta > Magnoliopsida > Poales > Poaceae > Triticum > Triticum aestivum. The sequence continues at coordinate 214,540,840 of NC_057800.1, forward strand.
CGCGTCTGCTGCGGGATTTAACTGGATAGCCTGGGCCTACCAGTCAGCCACTCGGAAGCGGCCCCTTATAAGTTGCCGGCTCAGGGTTTCCAAACAGCGCGCTTCCTTCTTCCTCTCTCCCTTCGCGAGTTCCTCCGCCACCTCCGCTCTCACCCTAGCGCCGCAGGTCCGTGCAAGATTTGCCGGCGACGATGGCGAAGGACAAGACATCCGCCCTGGAGCGCGCGAAGAAGGCGGCGGCGCAGGGGAAAGGGAAGAGGTCCGCTCGGGGCGGATCCTCCTCAAGGTCCGCTCTGCCCCGAGGCTGGATCCAAGGTGATTGGATGCCGTCGGTGATCCGGCAAGAAGATCTCGATGACATGATCAAGGGGGGAGTCATTCCCCATGAAGCTGCGTGTCTCCCGGGGAGAGAGATCGAACCTCAACCTCGCGACGGTGAGTGCGTGCTCCTAGCCACCCATGTCGACCGCGGGTTTTCTCTGCCGCCCCATCCTTTTTCCGGAGCTTCCTGAACTTCTTCGGAGCGCAGCTTCACCACTTCACTCCCAACTCCATCGTATACCTTGCTGCTTTCATTTCCATGTGTGAGGGTTTCTTGGGTTGCCGCCCCCATTGGGGACTCTTCAAGCACATCTTTACCTGCCGTTCTCAATCGATCAAGAAGGCCAAGTCGAGTGACGAAAGGACGCAGGTGATTCAGCTATGCGGGGGCCTGGTGATCCAGACGAGGGGAAAGAGTTGTTTTCCATCTATCATTTTCCCGGAGTCGGTCCGCGGTTGGCAGGCGACCTGGTTTTATTGTCAAGACCAGGCGACCCCAGGGCAGTCGACCGGACTTCCCCCTTTCTCACTCGATCGAGCTGAAAAACCTGCTTCTCTGAAAGTGACGCTAGAGGAAAAGGCCCAAGTCAAAGTACTGGCTGGTCGAGTGGTTGAGCTTGTCCGTGAGGGCGTGACTGGTATGGATTTGCTGGAGGTCTTCCTCTGGAGGCGCATCCAACCGCTCCAGGCTCATGACCACCCGATGTGGCTGTACTCGGGTCTCGATGACACCACTCGGATCCACCCGGAGGAGGTCACTGATGAGATGCTGGAGGGGTGGCTGTCGAGCATCACAGGAAACAAGGACAACCCCCGAGGAGCCAGGAGGGTAATTCCACTCGACAGCTCGTACGACGTGGACCAGGTCCGTCTTTGTGCTCCCGACTGAGATCTTGTCTTCTTCATTGGTCTTCTTTGGGTTGGTCGATTTACCTTTGTCTTGTCTGTTGTTTTTTAGGCGACCACCGAGATGTACTCGACGCCCAACGGGGCACAGGAGCCGACTGAGGAAGGGGAGGCGAGCGGAGGTGAGAGCAGAGACGATCAAGGCGAGTGGGAGTCCGACGGTGAAGGAGAGGGAGGCGATGATGTCGACTCCAGCGAAGAGGAGGAGGAGGAGGTTGAACCCCCCCGCCCGGAGGGGCGATCCAAGCTCACACACGATCCAGCGCAGGAGCGTGGTAAGGCGACTGCTCCTGTTGGGCAGTCGTCGAAACGCCCTCGGACCTCTTCTCCTACGCCAACTGGAAAGGCTCCCAAGCACCCACGCGCAACGCCGTCCAAGCCGCCCAAGGCTCTGCCCAAGATGAAGATGGCCGTCCCCACCATTTCTGGGTAATAATAAAACTTGTTTTCCTTAGTTGATCACGGACAGATCCTTGGTCGATTCATTGAGCCAACTGACTGACTCTCGAAATTTGCAGCGCTGCTACTTCTGAGACCTCTGCCAAGGACGAAGACCAAGAGATGGAGGATGCCGTTACCTCCAACCCTGGTACGATTATTAACGTTCCGCTTTGGGTCGACTGAACATTTATTGCAACTCTGGTCGATTGAATGTTTTTCTTGTAGCTCCTCCTCATGTTATCGACCTCCCGGATGACGACGACAACGAACCACTGAGAGTGAGGAGGAACAGGAGGGCGTCGGCTGACAAGACCCCCCAATCTGCTCCGGCGTCTGAGGTTGTAGCTCGGGATGGTGGTGACACTACTCGGGCTTCTGTGACTTTCGCCATTCCTCTGACGAGTGTGCGGCCCTCGACGTCGACTGCGGATCCGCCTTCGCTTTTTGCCGCGTACCCCGTCCCTGAGGACCAAGCGGCTGCTGCAAAAGAGGCTATACGCCAGGCGGGGATCATGATGGAGCAAGTGAAGGCGGCTCGGGAGGCCAGCCAAGCAGCTTATGACGCAAGTTCGGCTCTTCAGAGTAACGTCCAGGTTAGTCGACTCAACACTTGGTCTATTACGATATGCTATTTGAAGAATCTCTTTTCCGAAGATCTTTGCATCTGTACACCCAGTGGGTGTGTCTGTCAATTCTTGGACGAGTGGGGGCATGCTAAGTGCACCCACTGGGTGTAGTCCCCAAGACTATGGTGGACTGCTGGCAGTCGACTGTAGTCTTTATATTGTGTTGCTGTAGCTGTATTTCTTCACTCGGTCTGGTTGGGCCATGTCGAATGGAACTGTATCCGGTCGACTGCAGGCAGTTGACTCTTTTTCTCTCTTTTTTTTACAGTGGGGGCATGCTGAGTGCACCCACTGGGTGTAGTCCCCGAGACTACTGTCGAATGTTTTTGATTCGGCTGTGGTCTTAGAAACGTCATCATTGTCTCTTAGTTACTCGGAAGCAACTTATCTTGGACGTTTGTCGACTGATTTTTCTTTTTACAGAAATCCTGAGAACTCGTAGCTCGCTATACTGAGTTGGAGAGTCAGCAGATCCAGCTCAACCTTAACTTGAAGCTTGCTCAGGAGAATTTGAAGAAGGCGCAAGAAGAAGCAAAAGGTATGGCTGGTGAGGTTCTCCATTCTTGCCGAGTGACTTTTCTTTTTTGCCTATTCTTGATGTTGATTTCACTCGACGTGCCACAGATAATCTGGAGGAAGCTCTGAAGAAGAAGGATCAAGATCTTGCAGAAGCTCAGAAGGAAGTCCTGGACAAAACGAGGCTTGCTGAAGAGAAAATGGCTTCGGTCGGAGCTATTGAGCAGGAGAACTCCAGACTGAAAGCTCCTCTCGAGGTGGCCAATCAAGAGGTCAGCCGACTGAAGAACGACAACGTGGCTCTGCACGACAAGGCGGGTGAGCTGGCGGGGAAGAGGAACGATCTGGAGGCTTATCTCGGTGGACTCGCCAAAAAGCTGTTCGTCATGCTCGAAGGTAATTACTCTGCCCTGACTGTCTCACAGTTATCAAGCCCGTGTAGGGCCACTGTCTTATTCTTGAATCTTGTTTGCAGAATTCTGTTAGAACTTCGAAGAGGAGACCAGTCGAGTGGAGCCAGGCTTGGACCCTGCTAACTCTCTTGTGAAGGACGAGGCTGCAATGAACGTGCTTCGTTTGGGGTCTCGAACTGCCAGTGTCGTTGACTATTTGGCTCGGCTGAAAGTTGCGATGTCATGGATCGACACATCACTCTGGCTCGGGACGACACTTCAGAACGACCTCGAGTCCCTGATGGCTCGACTTAATGAAGTCCCAGGTCGAGTGGCGGAATGGAAGAAATCTTCTGCTAGATGTGGTGCTGATGTCGCTCTGTCTTTGGTCTGTGTCCATTGCAAGGAGGCGCGAGAAGAAAAGCTGGCCGCCATCCAAGTTGCCAATACCAGGAAGCACAGCTTTCAAGACTTCATGGAGACTTTTATCGCCGCTGCCACCCGTATTGCCGACGGGATTGACTTGGACGAATTCGTCGCCCCTTCCAGTCCTCCACCTGAGGAATGAAAAACTTTTATGCTTCACTTTAAATTTGCCTCAGAATGCCGAGTGGATTTGTAACCGTTAAACTCTGTCGGGCCGAGGGCTCGAGTACTTTGATCTGAGGTCTGGGACCTTTTAAGCTTTATCCGAACTTGATTTCTCTCTGAATATCTTCATGGTTTGATCCGTCGAGTGGAATTCGATCTTCACTCGGAATAACCTTGTATTTGCGGCGCAACTCTGAAAGAGAAGGTAGCAGTCGACTTGCGCCTCGTCGTCCTTGCAGATTGGGTTGTGTCCTGTACTTAGGCAAGCACTAGGCTGCAGCTAAGCCTCCGAGTGGGAGGTTTGCTCTCCACTCGGTAGGATTTTTAAACACTTAGGCGAGCACTGGGCTGCAGCTAAGCCCCCGAGTGGGAGGTTTGCTCTCCACTCGATAGGATTTTTAAACACTTAGGCGAGCACTGGGCTGCAGCTAACCCCCCGAGTGGGAGGTTTTCTCTCGCTCGGTAGGATTTTTAAACACTTAGGTGAGCACTGGGCTGCAGCTAAGCCCCCGAGTGGGAGGTTTGCTCACACTCGGTAGGATTTTTAAACACTTAGGCGAGCACTGGGCTGCAGCTAAGCCCCCGAGTGGGAGGTTTGCTCTCACTTGGTAGGATTTTTAAACACTTAGGCGAGCACTGGGCTGCAGCTAAGCCCCCGAGTGGGAGGTTTGCTCACACTCGGTAGGATTTTTAAACACTTAGGCGAGCACCGGGCTGCAGCTAAGCCCCCGAGTGGGAGGTTTGCTCACACTCGGTAGGATTTTTAAACACTTAGGCGAGCACCGGGCTGCAGCTAAGCCCCCGAGTGGGAGGTTTTCTCACACTCGGTAGGATTTTTAAACACTTAGGCGAGCACTGGGCTGCAGCTAAGCCCCCGAGTGGGAGGTTTGCTCTCACTTGGTAGGATTTTTAAACACTTAGGCGAGCACTGGGCTGCAGCTAAGCCCCCGAGTGGGAGGTTTGCTCTCACTTGGTAGGATTTTTAAACACTTAGGCGAGCACTGGGCTGCAGCTAAGCCCCCGAGTGGGAGGTTTGCTCTCACTCGGTAGGATTTTTTTCAAACTTAGGCGGAATGGATTCGCAGCTAAGTCACCCACTGGGGGATTTCGTATGCCAACAAAAGTGACAACAATTATTGGAACACTCTTTTCTTTGGTAAAAATAAACTGCAGAAATTTTTTCTTATTACATCTCGTCCAAGGGAGAACTCAAGTGTAAAAGGGGCGGAGCAGTTCCGCATTCCAAGCTCGTGGCTCGTCGATCTGGCGATCAACATTGTAGAGGTGATACACTCCATTGTGGAGGACTTTGGTGACGATGAAGGGGCCTTCCCAAGTAGGAGCAAGTTTGTGTGGTTTCTGTTGATCCACTCGGAGGACCAAATCTCCTTCCTGGAAGGCTCGGCTCTTCACATTTCTGGCATGGAATCGACGCAAGTCTTGCTGATAGATGGTCGATCTGATCATAGCCATTTTCCTCTCCTCCTCTAGGAGGTCGACTGCGTCTTTCCGGGCTTGTTCTGCTTCATCTTCGGTATAAAGTTCGACTCGGGGTGCGTTGTGAAGAAGATCGCTCGGCAGAACCGCTTCGGCTCCATAAACCAGAAAGAATGGAATTCTTCCAGTCGACCGGTTCGGGGTGGTCCTTAATCCCCACAGAACTGACGGAAGCTCGTCGACCCAAGCACCTGCCGCGTGCTTGAGATCACGCATCAGTCGAGGCTTTAGTCCTTTGAGAATCAGACCATTTGCTCTCTCGGCTTGCCCATTCGACTGGGGATGGGCGACCGATGCGTAGTCGACTCGCGTGCCTTGAGAGGTGCAAAAAGCTCTGAACTTGTCCGAATCAATGTTTGACCCATTGTCAGTGATGATGCTATGCGGGACTCCATATTTGAACGTTAGCCCTCTGACGAAGCTGATAGCAGTGCAAGCATCAAGATTCTTGATGGGCTTAGATTCAATCCATTTGGTAAACTTGTCGACTGCTACAAGCACATGAGTGAAACCGCTCCTGCCTGTTCTCAGTGGACCAACCATGTCCAGTCCCTAGACAGCAAAGGGCCAGACGAGTGGAATGGTCTTCAGGGCTGATGCAGGCTTGTGTGATATGTTGGAGTAGAACTGGCAGCCTCCACACTTGTCGACTATCTCTTTTGCCATCTCATTTGCTCTTGGCTAGTAAAATCCCGCTCAGTATGCTTTAGCCACAATGGTCCGAGAGGACGCATGGTGACCATAGGTCCCCGAGTGGATACCATCAAGGATTATTTGACCCTCTTCTGGTGTTATGCACTTCTTACCGATTCCAGTCGCGCTTTCCCTATACAACTGTCCTTTAATGACTGTGAAAGCTTTAGATCGACGGACGATCTGTCGAGCCTCTTCTTCGTCCTCTGGAAGTTCTTTCCTCAAGATATATGCGATGTATGGTATCGTCCAGTCGGGAGTGATTGCCAAGACCTCCATGACTAGGTCGACCACAGCAGGAACTTCGACTTCAGTCGGATCTGTGGCACTTTTCGGTTGCGGGGCTTCTTCTGTGAAAGGATCCTCCTGGACTGACGGCGAGCGGATGTGCTCCAAAAACACATTGCTGGGAATGGCTTCTCTCTTGGAGCCTATCTTTGCCAGATCATCAGCTGCTTGATTCTTCAGTCGGGGGATGTGATGAAGCTCTAGCCCCTCGAATTTCTTTTCTAGCTTTCTTACCACGTTGCAGTAGCCACTCATAGCTGGGCTTCTGATGTCCCACTCCTTCATCACCTGATTAACCACCAAATCTGAGTCACCATAGACCATGAGGCGCCGGACACCGAGTGAAATGGCCATGCGCAACCCATACAAGAGTGCTTCATATTCTGCTTCATTATTGGAGGAATAGAAGTGGATCTGGAGAACATATCTGAGCTTATCTCCTCGGGGTGAGACCAAGACTACCCCAACACCGGAACCATTCAGCATCTTAGATCCATCGAAGAACATGGTCCAGTGCTCCGAGTGAACTTGAGTCGGAAGCTGCTGTTCAATCCACTCGGCGACGAAATCTGCAATTGCTTGGGACTTGATAGCCTTCTTTGCTTCAAACTTGATATCTAGGGGAAGGAGTTCAATCTCCCACTTCGCCACTCGACCAGTTGCATCTCTGTTGTGCAAAATCTCTAACAGTGGAGCGTCGCTGACGACTGTAATGGAATGGTCAGAGAAGTAGTGTGTAACGGACCTGTGGTCACCATGCGTCCTCTCGGACCATTGTGGCTAAAGCATACCGAGCGGGATATCATCAAGGATTATCTGACCCTCTTCTGGTGTTATGCACTTCTTACCGATTCCAGTCGCGCTTTCCCTATACAACTGTCCTTTAATGACTGTGAAAGCTTTAGATCGACGGACGATCTATCGAGCCTCTTCTTTGTCCTTTGGAAGTTCTTTCCTCAAGATATATGCGATGTATGGTATCGTCCAGTCGGGAGTGATTGCCAAGACCTCCATGACTAGGTCGACCACAGCAGGAACTTCGACTTCAGTCAGATCTGTGGCACTTTTCGGTTGCGGGGCTTCTTCTGTGAAAGGATCCTCCTGGACTAACGGCGAGCGGATGTGCTCCAAAAACACATTGCTGGGAATGGCTTCTCTCTTGGAGCCTATCTTTGCCAGATCATCAGCTGCTTGATTCTTCAGTCGGGGGATGTGATGAAGCTCTAGCCCCTCGAATTTCTTTTCTAGCTTTCTTACTGCGTTGCAGTAGCCAGTCATAGCTGGGCTTCTGACGTCCCACTCCTTCATCACCTGATTAACCACCAAATCTGAGTCGCCATAGACCATGAGGCGCCGGACGCCGAGTGAAATGGCCATGCGCAACCCATACAAGAGTGCTTCATATTCTGCTTCATTATTGGAGGAATCGAAGTGGATCTGGAGAACATATCTGAGCTTATCTCCTCGGGGGGAGACCAAGACTACCCCAGCACCGGAACCATTCAACATCTTAGATCCATCGAAGAACATGGTCCAGTGCTCCGAGTGAACTTGAGTCGGAAGCTGCTGTTCAATCCACTCGGCGACGAAATCTGCAATTGCTTGGGACTTGATAGCCTTCTTTGCTTCAAACTTGATATCTAGGGGAAGGAGTTCAATCACCCACTTCACCACTCGACCAGTTGCATCTCTGTTGTGCAAAATCTCTGATAGTGGAGCGTCGCTGACGACTGTAATGGAATGGTTAGAGAAGTAGTGTGCAACCTTCTTTGTGGTCATGTAAATCCCATATACAAGCTTCTGGTAATGGGGATATCTTTGCTTCGAAGGAGTCAAAACTTCAGACACATAATATACTGGGCGCTGAACTCTGAAGGCCTTTCCTTCTTCTTCCCGCTCGACCGTAAGTATTGTACTGACAACTTGTCCCGTGGCCGCAATGTAAAGCAGCAGAGGCTCTTTACTGATTGGGGCAGCAAGCACCGGCTGGGTGGAGAGCAGAGCTTTGAGCTCTGCGAACGCTGCATCAGCTTCTGGAGTCCACTCGAACTTGTCAGACTTCTTCATCAGTCGGTAAAGAGGCAACGCCTTTTCACCGAGACGAGAAATGAATCGACTTAGAGCGGCCAGGCAGCCTATAAGATTTTGGACATCATGCACGCGTACAGGACGCTTCATCCGGAGTATGGTGCCAACTTTCTCGGGATTGGCATTGATTCCTCATTCGGAAACGAGAAAATCGAGTAACTTTCCACCCGGAACTCCGAATGTGCACTTTGATGGATTGAGCTTGATATCATATCTCCTGAGGTTAGCAAAGGTTTCGGCAAGGTCAGTCAGTAGGTCGGAACCTTTCCGCGACTTAACCACAATATCATCCATGTATGCCTCTACGTTCCGACTGATCTGAGTGAGCAAACACTTCTGAATCATCCTCATGAACGTGGCTCCAGCAGTCTTGAGGCCGAAGGGCATGGTGACATAACAGAAGCACCCGAATGGGGCGATGAAAGCCGTTTTGATCTCGTCGGGTCCATACAGACGGATCTGATGGTACTCTGAATAAGCATCTAGAAAAGACAAACGCTCACACCCCGCGGTCGAGTCGACTACCTGGTCGATGCGGGGGAGAGGGAAATGATCTTTCGGGCAGGCCCGATTGATATGTTTAAAGTCAATGCACATGTGAAGTGACTTGTCCTTCTTGGGGACCATGACAACATTGGCGAGCCAATCGGAGTGGTAAATCTCTCGGATGCACTCCGCCGCTAAGAGCCGAGCCACCTCCTCGCCAATAGCTTTCCTCTTCTGGACGGCGGACCGTCGAAGATGTTCTTTCACAGGCTTGAACTTCGGGTCGACTTGTAGACGGTGCTCAGCCAGCCCCCTGGGAACTCCAGGCATGTCAGAAGGCTTCCATGCGAAGATGTCCCAGTTCAGAGCCTTTCTGAAAACACTCTTCTGCCTTCTTCCAATTGCCTGTAACAGTGATCACACCTTTGGGACCAGGCATCTTCAATTTGAGATACACATAACATGGTCGAGCCATGAAGCGTGCGTAAGCGGGCCTGCCCAAAATGGCATGATAAGCACTTTGGAAGTCCACAACCTCGTATGTCAACTTTTCCTTGCGGTAATTCTTGGAATCACCGAAAACCACATCAAGAGTGATCTGGCCGAGTGATTCGGCTTTCTTCCCAGGAATGACTCCGTGGAAGCTCATGTTACTGGTACTGAGCCTGGACATCAGAATGCCCATTCCTTTCAATGTTTCAGCATACAATATGTTCAGGCCACTGCCACCATCCATCAGGACTTTGGTCAGTCGAGTGCCTTCGACAACTGGGTCGACCACCAAAGCTTGCCTCCCAGGGGTGGCAATGTGCGTAGGGTGATCAGACTGGTCGAATGTGATGGCAGTCTGAGACCACTTCAGATAACTGGGTGTTGCCGGAGCAACCATATTCACCTCACGATTAATGACTTTCAGTCGACTTTTGCTTTCGACATCAGCAAAAATCATCAGGGTGGAATTGATTTGGGGGTATCCATCGTCACTATCTTCCTTGTCCTCAACTCTGTCTGACTCTTTTTCCTTATCTTTGGACTGTTTGCCCTGAAACTGCTGGATCAGGAGCCGGCACTGTCGAGTGGTATGCTTTGGGTAAATAAAATTACCCTCTTCATCTTTCTTGGTGTGGATGTGACATGGAAGGTCCAAAACATCATTTCCATCTTGATCCTTGACTTTCTTGGGCTTCCAGGGGCCTTTGGGTTTTCCCTTGAAATTTCCCTGGGCTACGGCTAGGGCCTCCCCAGGGGCGGCTGGCTCGGCCTTCCGCTTCTGTTTCCGACTGAAGTTTCCTCCGGTTTCTTGGGCGACTGCCTTGTGTTTGCCACTTCGGAGTCGATATTCGTCTTCACCATTAGCGTATTTGGTGGCAATCTCCATCATCCGGTTCAGAGACATCTCTCCAATTCGACCGAACTTCAGATTCAATTCTCTGTATTTAATGCCTTCTTTAAAGGCACAAACTGCTTGATGGTCAGGCACATTCTCAACTGTGTGATGCAACGTGATCCACCTCTGGATGTAATCCCTCAGAGTTTCATTCGGTTTCTGTACGCAAGAACGCAATTCTGTAAGGCCCGCGGGTCGCTTGCATGTTCCCTCAAAGGTTGTGACAAACACTCGGGAGAGGTCCTCCCAAGTGTAGATGCTGCTGGGTGCCAACTGATTTAGCCACGCTCTGGCTGAGCCCTCTAACATGAGAGGCAAATGCTTCATGGCCACCTCAACATTGCCACCGCCAATCTGTACAGCCACTCAGTAATCTTCGAGCCAAGTGTCATGCTTAGACTCACCGGTGAACTTGCTGACTCCAGTCGCCAACCTGAAGTTGGGAGGAATCACTGTGGCTCTGATGGCTCGACTGAAACACTCTGGCCCCAAAACATGTACTCTGCTGCTGGCAGGCGCATCTCTGTTGTGGCCTTCCCGATGAGCTCTGTTCCTGTCAACCAAACCTTGAACGAGGATAGATCTCGCATCAAAGCCTGGGTCCCTGGGGTCGACTAGAATCCTCTGCCCAACACTATGAGGGCGCCTATCATCTCGATGTCGAGGCGCACATGACCCACTCCTCAGGGGAGGGGTTGGCACTCGACGTCGATCATCACGACCGGATCGGTGATCATACTGCTCATTCCTCCTGTACTGATCATGCCGGTCACCACGCCCCTCATGCCTCGGGGGCGATCTCGGGATGTGAGCCGACTGTACTGTATCTGCTGCAACGGATCGACTGTGGATCCTATTCCGCGACTGAGAAACAGCGGAATTCTGGTTTCCCTCCGCCCGGAGCAACGCTCTGATCTGCAACAAGCCCCTGCCAGCCTCCGACTGGGAGGGCTGAATCGATTCTGCTATACGGGCCGCGGCAGCCAAATTCTGGACTGGGGTTCGGTATACCTGCGTCGGCGGGAAGAGCTGACGTCGACTAGACTCGGGAGCCCGCTGACGCGCTTGCTCGTCGAGTGCTCGCTGGAGATTCTCCAGTCGAGTGTGCTCGGCCAAGTTAGCCAAGCGCGCGTCCTCCAAGGCCCGGGCCTCGGGGGTCTCTCCGACGATAGGAGTGTGGAGTGCGTCCATGTTCCGGCGGCGAAGCTCCTCTCGCTGTAATGACGTGAGAGGTTCGGGGAGATACTCATCGTGGGGATGCGACGGGTCGCCCCCACCCGCGCCTCCATCAGCGCGAGGGAAACTGGGAGGACTGTGCGTTCCATCGACCGCCAGAACCTTAGCCGCTGGGTCGCTGCTGTCGCACTCGGATGCGGTCTCCGCGGAGCCAGACGACAGGTCGAACAGGCCGCAGAGGGATTCGTCGGGCTCGATTGCCGCGACTTGTGGGGCGGCCGACTGGCGAGCCACGGCATGCCTCACCCACCTCTGAAGTCTCGACCGACCGGAGCGCTTGCACCGGTGGGAGACAGAGCGGGGAGACGACACGGGGGCCGACCGATACTGGGTCGACGGCTGTCGCAGGAGGACGCCACGAACGCATGCGCGGAAGTGCGTCGCACCGCAGACGGGGAGCGCGTCGACGTCGAGTGGTGCCTCCTGAAGCCAGGCGGAGTCGTCGGCGATGAACGTGAGCGCGCCGAGGCGGATCTCGCGGCCCTCCACCAAAACTCCGCACGGAACCATGATCAAAGGGATCAGAAAAATCGCAACTTCTCCAATCAGGCGCTAAGATTCCTGCCCCACGGTGGGAGCCAATTGTCGTGGTTCTAACTCTGACAGTGATGTAGGGGGGGTGTATGGAGAGGCTAGATCTCAGCTATTGGGAAGTTGTAAACACACGAGGATTACGAGTTCAGGCCCTTCTCGAAGGAAGTAACAGCCCTACGTCTCGGTGCCGGAGGCGGTCGATTAGATTACGTGTGTATGAATAACAGGGGTGCGAACCCTTCATACTGAGGAGGGGGGTGGCTTATATAGAGTTCGCCGGCCCCCTCCTGCCCTCAGTAATGCAGGGTTTAAGGTACATTTAAGGTCAGGCGTTACTGGTAACGTCCCTAATAAAGTGTTATAATGACCATAAAGACTACTTAACAGCTGACCGTTTGCCTACGGAGCGACTATAGGTCTCCTGGCAGTCGAGTGGTTGGCTTCATGGTCGAGTGATAGCTTCTTGGTCGAGTGTCTTGAACCCGTCGAGTGGGATACCTTCAAGTCGATTGAAAGATGACTTCTTCTAGGGATGTCCTAGGGTAGGGCTCTTTGGACAGGTCCGTGCCCCTACCCTAGGTACATGGCTTCATCAGGCGGCGCCCCCTCCCTAGTCCAATTCGGACTTTCCATGGGGGGCGTGCAGCTAACCCTTGAGGCCCTTCTCCCCTTTCCCGTATGGCCCATTAAGGCCCACTACTTCCCCCGGTGAATTCCCATAACTCTCCGGTACTCCGAAAAATACCCGAATCACTCGGAACCTTTTCAATGTTCGAATATAGCCTTCCAATATATGGATATTTACGTCTCGACCATTTTGAGACTCCTTGTCATATCCATGATCTCATCCGGGACTCCAAACAACCTTCGGTACATCAAATCACATAACTCATAGTACAAATCGTCATCAAACATTAAGCGTGCGGACACCACGGGTTTGAGAACTATGTAGACATGACCGAGACACATCTCCGGTCAATAACCAATAGCGGAAACTGGATGCTCATATTGGCTCCTACATATTCTACGAACATCTTTATCGGTCAAATCACATAACAATATATGTTGTTCCCTTTGTCATCGGTATATTACTTGGCCAGTTTCGATCGTCGGTATCATCATACCTAGTTCAATCTCGTTACTGGCAAGTCTCTTTACTCATTCTGTAATGCAACATCTCGCAACTAACTCATTAGTCACATTGCTTGCAAGGCTTATAGTGATGTGCATCACCAAGAGGGCCCAGAGATACCTCTCCGACAGTCGGAGTGACAAATCCTAATCTCGATCTATGCCAACTCAACAAACACCATCGGAGACACCTGTAGAGCATCTTTATAATCACACAGCTACATTGTGACGTTTGATAGCACACAAGGTGTTCCTCTGGTATTCAGGAGTTGCATAATCTCATAGTCAGAGGAATATGTATAAGTCATGATGAAAGCAATAGCAATACAACTAAACGATCATTTATGCTAAGCTAACGGATGGGTCTTGTCCATCACATCATTATCTAATGATGTGACCCCGTTCATCAAATGACAACACATGTCTATGGTCAGGAAACTTAACCATCTTTGATTAATGAGCTAGTCAAGTAGAGGCATACCAGGGACACTCTGTTTTGTCTATGTATTCACACATGTACAAAGTTTCCGGTTAATACAATTCTAGCATGAATAATAAACATTTATCATGATATAAGGAAATATAAATAACAACTTTATTATTACCTCTAGGGCATATTTCCTTCAGTCTCCCACTTGCACTAGAGTCAATAATCTAGTTCACATCGCCATGTGATTTAACACCAATAGTTCACATCTTTATGTGATTAGTTCACATCTCCATGTGACTAATACCCAAAGGGTTTACTAAAGTCAATAATCTAGTTCAAATCGCTATGTGATTAACAACCAAAGAGTGATCATGTTTTGCATGTGAGAGAAGTTTAGTCAAGGGTCTGCAACATTCAGAGCCGTATGTATTTTGCAAATTTTCTATGTCTACAATACTCTGCACGGAGCTACTGTAGCTAATCGTTCCCACTTTCAATATGTATCTAGATCGAGACTTAGAGTCATCCAGATCGGTGTAAAAGCTTGCATCGGCGTAACTCTCTACGATGAACTCTTTATCACCTCCATAACCGAGAAATATCTCCTTAGTCTTCTAAGGATAATTTTGACCGCTGTCAAGTGATCCGCTCCTGGATCAATATCGTAACCCCTTGCCAAACTCATGGCAAAGTACACAATAGGTTTGGTACACAGCATAGCATACTTTATAGAACCTATGGCTGAGGCATAGGGAATGACTTTCATTCTCTTTCTATTTTCTGTCGTGGTCATGTTTTGAGTCTTACTCAACTTTACACCTTGCAATACAGGCAAGAACTCCTTCTTTGACTGTTCCATTTTGAACTACTTCAAAAAACTTGTCAAGGTATGTAATCATTGAAAAATCTTTATCAAGCGTCTTTATCTATTTCTATAGATCTTGCTTCCCAATAGTAAGCAGCTTCACCGAGGTCTTTCTTTAAAATACTCCTTTCAAACACTCCTTTATGCTTTCTAGAAAATATACTTGTCAGAAAGGTTGTAGTGCTCCCACTCACTTTCTTGTAAATACAGTCTTCACCGTAAGTCTGTATAAAACTATATGCTTTGATCAACTTATCAAAGCGTATATTCCAACTCCGAGATGCTTGCACCAGTCCATAGATGGATCGCTGGCGCTTGCACATTTTGTTAGCACCTTTAGGATTCACAAAACCTTCTGGTTGCATCATATACAACTCTTATTTAAGAAATCAATTAAGGAATGTAGTTTTGATATCCATTTGCCAGATTTCATATAATGTGGCAATTTGCTAACATGATTCGGACAAACTTAAGTATCGCTATGAATGAGAAAATCTCATCGTAGTCAACACCTTGAACTTGTCAAAAATGGTTTTTCGACAATTCGAGCTTTGTAGATAGTAACACTACTATCAGCGTCCGTTTTCCTCTTGAAGATCCATTTATTCTCTATGGCTTGCCGATCATTGGGCAAGTCCACCAAAGTCCATACTTTGTTCTCATACATGGATCCCATCTCAGATTTCATGGCCTCAAGCCATTTTGCGGAATCTGGGCTCATCATCGCTTCCTCATAGTTCGTAATTTCATCATGTCTAGTAACATGACTTCCAGTACAGGATTACTGTGCCACTCTGGTGCGGATCGTGCTCTGGTTGACCTACGAAGTTCTGTAGTAACTTGATCCGAAGTTTCATGATCATCATCATTAACTTCCTCTCTAGTTGGTGTCGGCATCATAGGAACAGATTTCTCTGATGAACTACTTTCCAATTCGAGAGAAGATACAGTTACCTCATCAAGTTCTACTTTCCTCCTACTCACTTTTTTCGAGAGAAACTCCTTCTCTAGAAAGGATCCACTCTTAGCAACAAAGATCTTGCCTTCGGATCTGTGATAGAAGGTGTACCCAACAGTTTCTTTTGGGTATCCTATGAAGAAGCACTTCTACGATTTGGGTTTGAGCTTATCAGGTTGAATTTTTTTCACATAATCATCACAACCCCAAACTTTAAGAAACGACAGCTTAGGTTTCTTGCTAAACCATAGTTCATACGGTGTCGTATCAACGGATTTTATACGGTGCCCTATTTAACGTGAATGCAGTTGTCTCTAATCCATAACCCCAAAACGATAGTGGTAATTCGGTAAGAGACATCATTGATTGCACCATATCTAATAAAGTATGGTTATGACGTTCGGACACATCATTACATTGTGGTGTTCCAGGTGGCGTGAGTTGTGAAACTATTCCACATTGTTTCAGATGAAGACCAAACTCGTAACTCAAATATTTGTTTTTGCAATCAGATCATAGAAACTTTATTTTCTTGTTACGATGATTTTCCACTTCACTCTGAAATTCTTTGAACTTTTCAAATGTTTCAGACTTTTTTTTTCATCAAGTAGATATACCCATATATGCTCAAATCATCTATGAAGGTCAGAAAATAACGATACCCGCCGCGAGCCTCAACACTCATTGGACCGCACACATCAGTATGTATTATTTCCAACAAGTCTGTTGCTCGCTCCATTGTTCCGAAGAACGGAGTCTTAGTCATCTTGCCCATGAGGCATGGTTCGCAAGCATGAAGTGATTCATAATCAAGTGATTCCAAAAGTCCATCAGCATGGAGTTTCTTCATGCGCTTTACACCAATATGACCTAAACGGCAGTGCCACATATAAGTTGCACTATCATTATTAACTTTGCATCTTTTGGCTTCAATATTATGAATATGTGTATCACTACGATCGAGATTCAATAAACCATTTATATTGAGTGTATGACCATAGAAGGTTTTATTCATGTAAATAGAAGAACAATTATTCTTTGACATAAATGAATAATCGTATTGCAATAAACATGATCCAATCATATTTATGCTCAACGCAAACACCAAATAACATTTATTTTAGGTTCAACACTAATCCCGAAGGTAAAGGGAGTGTGCGATGGTGATCTTATCAACCTTGGAATCACTTCCAACTCACATCATCACCTCACCCTTAACTAGTCTCTGTTTATTTTGCAACTCCCGTTTCGAGTTACTACTCTTAGCAACCGAACCGGTATCAAATACTGAGGGGTTGCTATAAACACTAGTAAAGTACACATCAATAACTTGTATATCAAATATACCTTTGTTCACTTTGCCATCCTTCTTATCCGCCAAGTATCTAGGGTAGTTCCACTTCCAGTGACCATTTCCTTTCCAGTAGAAGCACTCAGTTTCAGGCTTAGGTCTAGCTTTGGGCTTCTTCATGGGAGTGGTAACTTGCTTGCCATTCTTATTGAAGTTCCCTTTCTTTTCCTTGCCCTTTTACTTGAAACTAGTGGTCTTGTCAACCATCAACACTTGATGCTTTTCTTGATTTCTACCTTCGCTGATTTCAGCATCACAAAGAGCTCGGGAATCGTTTTTGTCATCCCTTACATATTATAGTTCATCATGAAGTTCCAGAAACTTGGCGATAGTGACTAGAGAACTCTGTCAATCACTATCTTATATGGAAGATTAACTCCCACTTGGTTCAAGCGATTGTAGTACTCAGGCATTCTGAGCACATGCTCACTGGTTGAGCTATTCTCCTCCATCTTGTAGGCAAAGTACTTGTCAGAGGTCTCATACCTCTCGACACGGGCATGAGTCTGAAATACTAATTTCAACTCTTGGAACATCTTATATGCTCCGTGGTGTTCAAAATGTTTTTGAATTCCTGGTTCTAAGCCGTAAAGCATGGTGCACTAAACTATCGAGTAGCCATCATACCGAGCTTGCCAAAAGTTCATAACGTCTGCATCTGCTCCTGCAATAGGTTCGTTACCTAGCGGTGCATTAAGGACATAATTCTTCTGTGCAGGAATGAGGATAATCCTCAGATCGCGGAGCTAGTCCGCATCATTGCTACTAATATCTTTCAACATAGTTTTCTCTAGGAACATATCATAAATAAAACGGGGAAGCTATACGCGAGCAATTGATCTACAACATAGATATCCAAATACTATCAGGACAAAGTTCATGATAAATTTAAGTTCAGTTAATCATATTACTTAAGAACTCCCACTTAGATAGACATCCCTCTAATCATCTTAGTGATCACGTGATCCATATCAACTAAACCATGTCCGATCATCACGTGAGATGGAGTATCTTTCAGTGGTGAACATCACTATGTTGATCATATCTACTATATGATTCACGCTCAATCTTTTGGTCTTAGTGTTCTGAGGCCATCTCTGCATATGCTAGGCTCATCAAGTTTAACCCGAATATTCTGCGTGTGCAAAACTGGCTTGCACCCGTTGTATGTGAACGTAGAGCTTATCACACCTGACCATCACATGGTGTCTCGGCACGACGAACTGTCGCAATGGTGCATACTCAGGGAGAACACTTATACCTTGGAATTTTAGTAAGGGATCATCTCAATACTACCACCGTACTAAGCAAAATGGGATGCATAAAAGATAAACATCACATGCAATCAAAATATGTGACATGATATGGCCATCATCATCTTGTGCCTTTGATCTCCATCTCCAAAGTACCGTCATGATCTCCATCGTCACTGGCATGACACCGTGATCTCCATCATCTTGATCTTTATCAACATGTCATCACATGGTCATCTCGCCACTACTAGGAAAAGACCTACTAATGGCGCACCAGTTTTGCCTACTAATGGCGCATCACTGGTGCGCCATTACTGGCACGCCACTAGTAATTTTTACTAATGGCGCACCACTGGTGCGCCATTAGTATCTGATATACTAATGGCGCACCACCAAGTGCGCCATTAGTATATAAAACCATGCGCCATTAGTGTGCCTCCCAGGGGCCATATTTAACCATGTGCTTTGGCACACTAATGACGCATTGTGGATAGATGCGCCATTAGTATACTTGGCATACTAATGGCGCACTCTGTCTTGATGCGCCATTAGTATCCTTTGGCATACTAATGGCGCACTCTGTCTTGATGCTCCATTAGTATCCTTTAGCATACTAATGGCGCACCTTGTGGTGATGCGCCATTAGTATGAATATTTGTTTTTTTACTTTTCTGATTTTTGCACAGGTTACAAAATATATTATTTGATAGAATATAGACAGTAGCACACAGCAACAACAGATTCATCGAATACAATAGAAGATTAGTCTCCGAATACAATTCATCATATTAGTCTCCGAATTCAAAAGACCGAACAAAGATAAAACATTACAAGTCCCGAGACCGCGAGTATCGAGTTTGTCTTCACATTACAAGTCGATATCAATCATCTAAACTACCATCACATAGAAGAGAGCTGCGGTCATCACGATGAGCATCATCGTGATCAAACTGGTCTTCATCCGGTTTCTCCAACGCTCCCTCCACTCTCCCGCTAGATAGCGGGCGTATCTAGATTCGGCCTCCGCCCTAGTGGTGTACCCTTTGTATCTGTTACCGCTGAAACAGTGAACCTGTCTCCGACACTCCTCCCAGTCGTCGTAGACTCCGGGAACCTTACCCTTGTACACGACATACGACGGCATCTCTATGCACAAGCCAAACAACAGACAATACATACATAAGCAATATATAAGTATGCAACAAAAGGATCGGAAGAGAAAAGCAGACATTAATAGCACGATTCATGGTCCTACTAATAAATAGCATCGATTACATCTAAGTTGAACGACTGTCCAAACCAAAGAGACATACAATTCATTAAAATTTAATTACAACATGAGCCAACCAATGTTTCAGAACTACACATCACTACTTTCGACTCGACTCATGGATAGGAGCGTGGATGAAGCCGCCGTCTGTCATGATGGTCATGAAATCGCGGGCGTTGTCAGCCTGCATTTGTAGCATTCCGTCTATCTCAATGTTGGACAGTTGATATCTGAGGAAGAACTGCCCCGAGGTATGAAGGACATCTTGATGGATGATGTCCGCAAACTCCGACTGGATGCAAAAGAATTCTTGTCTGATGTCCATGTCTTGGATTGCCGACAAGCTCACGGCCCAATCTTTGAGATTATTTGGTAGCAGAAGGTGATGATGGTCCCTTATGATCGCCCGCATGTGATGGAGGGCGTAGTAGGCATCCTTCTGACCGCCAGGCGGCTGCTTGATGCAGCAGAACATCGTATTGTGGGCGAACACGTGCTTGCCGTACTTATGAACTGCCCTGATGAAGGTGCCTCCAGATTTGGCGTAGCCAGGGAGAACATCATCAAGAACTTTCTTGATATTTGTGTAGTCTATCTTGGAGTTACGGTTCGGGTCGAAATACATGGCCATGGAATATTTCGGGCTTAAGAGGATGAGTGTGCAATGTGTGTCACTGCACAGAACACGGAATGTTAGAAAAAAAAGAACGATCGAAATCTAAGAAATCATATGTTACGGGGCGGTTAAGGGATGACTTACTCGGGAAAGTAAGCCACAAGGAAGTTATCCTTATCTGGGTTTGCCAGAATGACGTCTTCAAGGTGTGAACTCGTGACTTGGCGGTCCCCAGCGCTGCTCAAGAGCTTGGCACACATGTAGAAGGGGTCGACGATCACGATGTCCGGGGTCTTGTCTCTAATGATCCGCATCTCCATACTCAGCGAAAACAGCCGAACGAAGGTGTAGTGCAGCGGATGAAGGTTGAACATAGCAAAGATGTCATCAAACCGCAGGACGATCGTACCCCCGATGGCGCCATCCACAAATCCCTTGCCCTCCGGCACCTTGGCCACGAAAACCGGGTATGCTACATAATTCTCTCTGAGACGCCGCTTCTCCAAAGAAAGAACACTGTCGTGCAGACTCCACATAGCACCGGTTGCAGCATTGAGCATATTTGTCGGTAGCATCGCCCTACCCGCCACATGCACCCTCCTCGAGATATCCTTAGGTGAAGGTGGCCCATCCTGAGCACGGATCGTACTCGGTGCCGGCTGGCTCGCACCGGCGCCATTTTTTGTCGGCCGTTTCCGGCCCTTCTTCTTGATCTGCTGTAATGGGACCGAGTTCTGCTCACAGACCGCCTTCTTGAGTGTGTTGGGGCTGATAATATTTGGCACCTCCGCTATCTGAGGCTCGGTGAAGGCGGAAACTGGAGGCGTCTCCTGAGAACTGAACGCCAGACGACGCCTGTTGCAATTGGGTTTCTCCGCCGTACCAGCTAGATCGCGGTCATCTTGTTTGGGTTCTTGAGAAGGAGGCCCGCAGAACTCGTCACCGTACCCATGTTCGGCAAAGTACTCATCGACGTTGGTAAATGTACCATTGTCATTGTCATCATCGTCCGGATCCTTTGCCATATGCATGTCCGGATCCTGTGCCATAGGGATGTCCGGCATGTCCGATAGCGTTGCGGCATTCTTGCCATGGCTTTGCGCCGGCATGACTGGCGGTCTTGTCTGTGGGGTGGTGTCCCCCGCCCCCAAACGAATCTGGCTCTTCGGCCAAAGCAGGGGCCAGCTTACGCAGGCGCTGAGGGTCATCTCATCTTCTTCGTCGGCCCCAACGGGTTGAATCGGAGGTAACAGCTTGTCGCAGCCTGGCAGCACCCGAACCACTTCAACCCTATACATTGTGGGTGGCATCGGATTACCGTGGAACACGGGGTTGCCCGGTTGAACGATTCTGCCCTTGGCGACATTGACCAACTCGCCGCCCACGAAGTGCAGGAGAGTGCAAGGAACGTCGGCGGCGCCCTGCGAAAACATGTAGGGCGTCAGGGATGCCCAGTCAAAGGCAAGGAGATGAAGTCCTCGGCCGAGAGGCTTAGTTACTGTGATGCCGTCGAGCTTGGCTAATGTCGAGGCACCGCCAACGGCGGGGTTCTCGATGCCTAGATAATTTGTGCAGTAGGAGATGCACTCTTCGGTCAGAAAGCCCCTGGCTATACTTCCCTCTGGACGTGACATGTTGCGAACGTATCCTTTGATGACACCATTCATCCTTTCGAACGGCATCATGCTGTGCAGGAACGTTGGCCCGAGTTGGATGATATCCTCGACGATATGGACCAGCAGATGCACCATAACATCGAAGAATGCGGGCGGGAAGTACATCTCAAGCTCGCATAGTATCACCATGATCTCTTCCTGTAGCCTTCTGAGTTGCCTCACGCCAATCGACTTCCGAGAGATGACGTCGAAAAAGTTGCATAGGCCGAATAGCGTTTCACGGACGTGCGCGTCCATGATCCCACAGATTGCAACTGGAAGTATCTGCGTCATCAGCACGTGACAGTCGTGAGACTTCATCCCGCTGAACTTCTGCTTCGCTGGGTCTAGGTATCTGCTTATCTTCCCCGCATAACCGTAAGGAAGTTTTACTCCTAGGAGGCAGGTGAAAAACTGCTCGATCTCCTCCTGACTTAGAGTGAAGCACGCGGGAGGGTAGTCATTTCCGGTCTTCTTGGCCTTTTTGCCTTTGCGACGACTTTCTGTGTCCTGCTTCGCCTCATCATCATCATCATCATCATTAGCGTGAAGCTCCTGCCCGATGCCCATTGATTTCAAGTCTGCCCTTGCTTTCGGCCCATCTTTGGTCCTCTCTGGCATGTTGAGCAGGGTACCAAGCAGACTCTCGCACATGTTCTTCGTGATATGCATGACATCAAGGCTGTGAGGCACACGGTGGATCTTCTAGTACGGCAAGTCCCGGAAAACAGACCTCGTTTTCCATACCTTCAGCAGCGGCTCTGGCGCCTTTCGCTTCTTTCCCGGCTCTGGCGCCTTTTGCTTCTTTCCCGGCAGTGGGCAGTCTTTCCAATTTTTCAACAGTTCGTCTATTTCCTCGCTGCTCCTCATACACGGGCGTTTTCGGGGTTCGGTTTCACCATCGAACAGATCCTTGCGTTTCCTCCATGGGTCATCGTCGCGAAGCCACCTTCGATGTCCCATGAATACGGTTTTCAAAGACCCGGGATCTCTATCTAGCTGGCGATACGTTGTGTCATCCATGCACCTTACGCATCCAAAAAATCCGTGGACTACCTGCCCCGCGAGATATCCGTAACCGAGATAGTCGTGCATCGTCGTGAGCAGTGCGGCTCTCATAGGGAAATATTCTTTCTCTGCGGCATCCCACGTATTGGCTGGCGTTTTCCACAGCGTGTCTAGCTCCTCCTTCAGCAGCCCCAGATACAGATTGAAGTCGTTCCCTGGTTGTTTCGGCCCTTCAATTAGCATACTCATGTGAATGTACTTCCTCTTCATGCACAACCAATGTCCTTCCCAAATTCTGGGTATTCGAAGTTCAACACTTGCCACTGGCTCGCATCCTTAGGGTGACTCAGCATCTTGTCTTTTTTATTTATCTCCGGATCATTTCCGTCATCTTCCCGCTTCTTCTCCTCCCTATCCGCGTGCCAACGCAGGATCTTTGCTACCTTAGGGTCCGCGAAATACCGCTGCAGACGAGGAGTGATCGGAAAGTACCACACCGATTTTCGAGGAGCTTTCTTCCTCTTCTTGTATCGAGTGACGCCGCACACCGTACATATGGTAGACTCCGCGTGGTCGTCCCGATAAATGATACAATTGTTCATGCACACATGGTATTTCATGTGCGGTAAATCCAGAGGACACACGATTTTCTTCGCCTCCTCGAAACTGGTCAGGCACTTGTTCCCCTTGGGAAGACGTTCGTGCCAGAATGACATGTTCTCGTTGAAGCATGCGTCGGTCATTTTGTGTTTTACCTTCATCTCCAGAGCCATGAGCGTTACTTTCAGGCTGGTATCCTCGGGCCTGCATCCTTCATACAATGGAGTAACTGCGTCTATCTCCAGTTGATCCAGATTGGCTTTCTCTCGGGCAGCAGCTCTTGCGTTATCCGTCTACTTGAGAAGAAGCTGTTGAATATGAGGGTCCTGCACCCAGCCTCCATCGTCGTCTGCTCCGGCATCTTCATCTTCATGATCATGCCCTTCGTCTTGATCTTCCTCATCATCATGTACGACATCTTCTACATGATGACTGTGTACAGCATCACCGTCATGATCATGTCCTAGAGATTCTTCGTCTTCTCGCCCGCCCTCGCCGCGGTGGTACTTGTCTTGTTGCCCTTCCTCATTTCTTGCCCGGCCCCCATGGACGACTTCATAGTCATCTTCATCACCTTGCCACCGATAGCCATCCATGAAACCATGCAAGAGCAGGTGGTCCCGCACCTGCCCGGAATCCGGGCCCGCAATAAGGCTCTTCAGCTTGCATCTTCGACACGGACATCTTATCTCCGTCTCATTCTTTTGAAGCATCTCAGCCTTCGCGGAGCTCAAAAACCTATTCACGATGCCTTCAGTCATCGTGCGGACCATGGTCGCCTGCGGGGTAGAGCAAAACGATATTTTAGAACCAAGAAAAAATTTGGCATGACCTTCCCTAAAAATAGGACCAAAAAGAATGCATAGTGCCAAAATTCTCGCTAAAACGGAAATGAATCAAAACATTCCGGCAAAATATTGGCAACTATCACATTTCAAATACCGGTACCTTCAAACACAAACATATATGCAACACCACAAACACATGCAACACCAAAAACATACATAGATCTAGCTAGGCCACAAAAAGTGCATGTGCACGTTGTTGGAGTGAGCTAGGGAGAAAAAAAGTAGATCTACATCATGAAGATAGCTTTCCCCTTACTTACCTATCAAAAAAAAAGGTAATTTCACCACTTAATTTTGAGGAATCTATGGTGGAAATCAGGTGAGGAGGAGGAGGCAGCCGAAATCATGGAGAAGGAGGTGGAGGGAATGAAGTGGGGAAAGTGAGTGGGTAGGTGTGGGGCTGTCCAAAATATCTTGTTGGGGTCCCAGGTTACTAATGGCGCACCACCAGCAAATGCGCCATTAGTAACCCTGGTTACTAATGGCGCACCTGCAGGTGGTGCGCCATTAGTAGTTTTGCAAAAAGTATATATATATATATATATATACTAATGGCACACCGGGTAATAGTGCGCCATTACTAGTTTAAACTAGTAATGGCGCATTGTGAAACGGTGCGCCATTAGTAGTTTTGCAAAAAAAAGAATAATTTTTTTACAGTAATGGCGCACTGTCTGCCTGGTGCGCCATTACTAGTTAGAACTAGTAATGGCACACTTGGACCTGATGCGCCATTAGTTTGTATGGAAAAATGGAAAAAAAAATTAATACTAGTGGCGCACCCTGTTTCTGGTGCGCCATTAGTGTCTTCCACACTAATGGCGCATCACCAACTGGTGCGCCATTAGTATATAGTAGTGGCGCACTGCTTCCATGGTGCGCCATTAGTATCAATCCTATCTATAGCCCTTTTCCTAGTAGTGCGCCAACTATTGCTTTTGCAACTATTGCTATCGCATAGCGATAAAGTAAAGCAATTATATGGCACTTGCATCTTATGCAATAAAGAGACAACCATAAGGCTCCTGCCAGTTGCCGATAACTTTAACAAAACATGATCATCTTATACAACAATTTATATCTCATCACGTCTTGACCATATCACATCACAACACGCCCTGCAAAAACTAGTTAGACGTCCTCTACTTTGTTGTTGCAAGTTTTACGTGGCTGCTACGGGCTTAGAAAGAACCGTTCTTACCTACGGCATCAAAACCACAACGTGGTAGTATAGTGATTGCTTTTTGATCTTCAGAAAGAACCCTGTTCATTGAATCCGATTCAACTAAAGTTGGAGAAATAGATGATAACCCACAAGTATAGGGGATCACAACAGTTTTCGATAAGTAAGAGTGTCGAACCCAACGAGGAGCTAAAGGTAGAACAAATATTCCCTCAAGTTCTATCGACCACCGATACAACTCTACGCACGCTTGATGTTCGCTTTACTTAGAACAAGTATGAAACTAGAAGTACTTTGTAGGTGTTGTTGGATAGGTTTGCAAGATAATAAAGAGTACGTAAATAAAAAGTAGGGGCAGTTTAGATAAAGAAACAATAAATTAAATATAGCGAGTGTGGAAAAGTGGTGGTAGGAGTTGCAAAATTGTCCCTTAAGCAATTGACTACTTTACTAGACCGATAGCAAGTATTATGTGGGAGAGGCCACTGCTAGCATGTCATCCCTGACTTGGAATTCTATGCACTTATGATTGGAACTATTAGCAAGCATCCGCAACTACTAACGTTCATTAAGGTAAAACCAAACCATAGCATTAACATATATTGGTCCCCCTTCAATCCCGTATGCATCAATTTCTATGCTAGGTTGAAGCTTCTGTCACTCTTGCCCTCCAATACATAGTCCTATCAACATACAACTAACACTAGGGTGTGATCCACGCGCGCAATCATATGATGGGCACCAAAGGACAGCAACATAACCACAAGCAAATTAAATCAATCATAGCAATTCATCAACCACCGATAGGACAATGAAAATCTACTCAGACATCATAAGATGGCAACACATCATTGGATAATAATATGAAGCATAAAGCACCATGTTCAAGTAGAGGCTACAACGGGTTGCGGGAGAGTGGACCGCTGTAGATAGAGGGGGAAAGGTGATGGAGATGTTGGTGAAGATGGCGAAGGTGTTGGTGTAGATCGCGGTGAGGATGATGGCCCCCGGTGGCACTCCGGTGCCACCGGAAGCGAGGGGGAGAGAGCCCCCCTCCTTCTTCTTCTTCCTTGACCTCATCCCTAGATGGGAGAAGGGTTTCCCCTCTGGTCCATGGCCTCCATGGTACGGGAGGGGCGAGAGCCCCTCCGAGATTGGATCTGTCTCTCTGTTTCTGCGTTCTCTGATTCTTCCCTTTCACCGTTTCTTATATTCCCGGAGATCCGTAACTCCGATTGGGCTGAAATTTTGACACGATCTCTATCCGGAAATTAGCTTTCTTGCGGCAAAATAAGGGCACCAACCGCCTTACGTGGTGGCCACGAGGGTCAGGGGCGCGCCCCCCTACCTCGTGGGCCCCTCGACCATTGTCTCGCATGGATTCTTCTTCCCAAAAATCATATATATTCCAAGAAAAATGTCCGCCAGTTTTTATTCCGTTTGGACTCCGTTTGATATGGATATTCTGCGAAACAAAAAACATGCAACAAACAGGAACTGGCACTGGGCACTGGATCAATGTGTTAGTCCCAAAAATAGTATAAAAAGTTGCCAAAAGTATATGAAAGTTGAATAATATTGGCATGGAACAATAAAAAAGTATTGATACGACGGAGACGTATCAGCATACCCAAGCTTAATTCCTGCTCGTCCTTGAGTAGGTAAATGATAAAAAAGATAATTTTTTGATGTGGAATGCTACCTAGCATAATCTTGATCATATGTCTAATCATGGCATGAATATTAAGACACGAGTGATTCAAAGCAATAATCTATCTTTTGACATAAAGACAATAATACTTCAAGCATACTAATAAAGCAATCATGTATTTTCAAAATAACATGGCCAAAGAAATTTATCCCTACAAAATCATATAGTCTGGCTATACTCCATCTTCACCACACAAAATATTCACATCATGCACAACCCCGATGACAAGCCAAGCAATTGTTTCATACTTTTGACGTTCTCAAACCTTTTCAACTTTCACGCAATACATGAGCGTGAGCCATGGACATAGCACTATAGGTGGAATAGAATATGATGGTGGAGGAGACAAAAAGGAGAAGATAGTCTCACATCAACTAGGCGTATCAACGGGCTATGGAGATGCCCATCAATAGATATCAATGTGAGTGAGTAGGGATTGCCATGCAACGTATGCACTGGAGCTATAAGTGATTGAAAGCTCAAACTGAAACTAAGTGGGTGTGCATCCAACTTGCTTGGTCATGAAGACCTTGGGCATTTGAGGAAGACCATCATCGAAATATACAAGCCAAGTTCTATAATGAAAATTCCCACTAGTATATGAAAGTGATAACTCAAGAGACTCTCGATATGAAGAACATGGTGCTACTTTGAAGCACAAGTGTGGTAAAAGGATAGTAACATTGCCCCTTCTCTCTTTTTCTCTCATTTTTTTTGTTTTTTTGGGCCTTCTCTTTTTTTGTCCTTTCTCTTTTTTTATATTTCTTTTATATTTTTTTATTTTTTCGTCCGGAGTCTCATCCCGACTTGTGGGGGAGTCATAGTCTCCATCATCCCTTCCTCACTAGGGCAATGTCCTAATAATGATGATCATCACACTTTTATTTACTTACAACTCAATATTACAACTCGATATCTAGAACAAAGATATGACTCTATATGAATGCCTCCGGCGGTGTACCGGGATGTGCAATGATCTAGCGTAGCAATGACATCAAAAAACGGACAAGCCATGCAAACATCATGCTAGCTATCTTACGATCGTGCAAAGCAATATGACAATGAATGCTCAAGTCATGTATATGATGATGATGGAAGTTGCATGACAATATATCTCGGAATGGCTATGAAAATGCCATGGTAGGTAGGTATGGTGGCTGTTTTGAGGAAGGTATATGGTGTGTTTATGGTACCGGTGAAAGTTGCGCGGTACTAGAGAGGCTAGCAATGGTGGAAGGGTGAGAGTGCATATAATCCATGGAATCAACATTAGTCATAAAGAACTCACATACTTATTGTAAAAATCTATTAGTCATCGAAACAAAGTACTATGAGCATGCTCCTAGGGGGATAGATTGGTAGGAAAAGACCATCGCTTGTCCCCGACCGCCACTCATAAGGAAGACAATCAATAAATACCTCATGCTCCGACTTCATCACATAACGGTTCACCATACGTGCATGCTACGGGAATCACTAACCTCAACACAAGTATTTCTACTAATCCACAACTACCCACTAGCATGACTCTAATATCACCATCTTTATATTGCAAAACTATTGCAAGGAATCAAACATATCATATTCAGTGATCTACAAGTTTTATGTAGGATTTTATGACTAACCATGTGAATGACCAGTTCCTATCATCTCTCTAAATAGATATAAGTGAAGAAAAAGAGTTTAATTATTTCTACAAAAGGTATGCCCACGCTCTAACAAATATAAGTGAAGAAAAGGAGCATTCTACAAATGGCAGTTGTCTATGTAAAGAGAAACATGCAATCCAAACTTCAAATGATATAAGTGAAGCACATGAAGCATTCTATAAAGCCATAATCAAAAGATAGAAGTGAAGTGCAAAGAGCATTCTATAAAGCAACCAAGGACTATCTCATACCAGCATGGTGCATAAAAGAAAAATGAAAACTAAATGCAAAAGAAGCTCCAAGATTGCACATATCGCATGAACGAAACGAATCTGAAAACATACTGATACTTGTTGAAGAAAGAGGGGATGCCTTCCCAGCATCCCCAAGCTTAGATGCTTGAGTATCCTTGAATATTTACTTGGGGTGCCTTGGACATCCCCAAGCTTGATCTCTTGCCTCTCTTCCTTTTTCTCACATCGAGACCTTCTCAATCATCGAACACTTCATCCACACAAAACTTCAACAGAAAACTCGGTAAGATCCGTTAGTATAATAAAGCAAATCACTACTCTAAGTACTATTGAAAACCAATTAATATTTTGTTTTTGCATTGTGTCTACTGTAGTATAACTTTTTCATAGCTTAATCCACTGATATGAATCGATAGTTTCATCAAAACAAGCAAACTATGCATCAAAAACAGAATCTGTCTAAAACAGAACAGTATGTAATAATTTGAACATTCACCATACTTCTGATACTTGAAAAATTCTACCAAAATTATGAACAATAAACAATTTGTATAGGAAGACAGTGCAAAAAGAATCAGAACCATTTGACGTTCCAGCTAAAAATGTAAAATCGCACACTACAGCCAAAGTTTCTGTCCTGCACCATAAAACCATCAAGCAAATGTAAACATCCTAAAGGCAAAACTTGGCACATTGTTTTTATAATACAATGGAATTGTACAAGGGGATAATTATTTTTGTTGAAAAGTTTCTGTAATCAAGATTCACAAAGTTGCCATGAGCATGAACAAAGTTCAGGGAGCTCTCCCACTTCAACAGTGCTTGTCTTTCTCACTTTCACTTTCCTTTTCGAAAAGTTTTGGGTTCCCCTCTTTATTTTTGTTGTTTTTAAACTATATGAAAGCACTCAACAGAAATAAATGACTATAAAACTTCCGGGTTGTCTCCCTGGCAGCGCTTTCTTTAAAGCCATTAAGCTAGGCATATAGTGCTCAAGTAGTGAATCCACCCGGATCCCAAGGTATATCAAAGCCAATTTTAATTAGCAATGATTTGTAATTTAGTAGTGAGCACAAAATGACATATATCATGTAATGACGAAGTCTAACTCTCTTCCTATGCATCGGCATGTCATAAAAGAACAATTCATGCACACCTAGTAAAGGCCAATGCATAGTATGAACAGTTTCTTGCAATTTTATCATGTTGGAAACATAGAGAGGTGGAGATATAGTTCCTCTCTCATAATAATTGCAAGTAGGAGCGGAAAGCACATGCATATTATATTCATCAAAATCATCATGTGCAACGGTAAAAGGCAACCCATCAATATAATCCTTAATAAGTGCAAACTTCTCCGATATAGTATAATCGGGAGAATTCAAAAAGATAATAGGACTATCATGCGTGGGTGCAATAGCAACAATTTCATGTTTAACATAAGAAACTATAGCAAGTTCATCTCCATAAGCATAATTCATATTGGCATCTTGGCCATAAGCATAGCAAGCATCATCAAAAAGGGATATTTCAAAAGAATCATAGGGATCATAACAGTCATCATAGCAATCATCCTTCGGTAGGCACGAAGGGGAATTAAACAATGTATGAGTTGAAGAGTTACTCTCATTAGAAGGTGGGAACGGGTGATCAATACGCTCTTCCTCCTTTTGTTCTTTGCTCTCCTCCTCATCTTTTTCATCCTATGAGCTCACAGTGTCATCAACTTCTTCTTCCATAGATTCCTGCAAAATATTAGTCTCTTCTTGGACAGCGGAGACTTTCTTAATAAGTGCATTAATTTCATAATTGTATTCATAATTCTCATAGCAATATTTGAGGATAGCTAAATTTTCAGATCTATAACAAGCATCATCAATATCATCAAACTCTTTAAACATAGATTCAATTTCATAAGCACCCATAAAAGCAACAAATTCTTCTATTTGTTCCACATCATAGTAATCATATATACCTGTAGCATAAGAAGCCAAGGTTTCATTATCATTAAATTTCCATGAAAAGGGGAGGTGTGGAGAATTCATCCTAGAGCAACAAGTATAATCATATTCCGAGCATAGTTGTCTAGCATACCAATTCAATATATAAATTTGATCCCATAATAGTTTCCCTTTTTTGTCAAGCGATAATCCCTAAAGTATTCGCGTTGATCCAACGTTACTCCCATTACATAATTGAATGGGGTTTTCTCAAGATTATTAAAGTAGTACATAATATCTTTCACATAACCAGCATCAAGGGTTTTAGGAGGTTCCCCATCTCCATGAGCAGAAAGTACACCTAATTTTTTTGGCATTTCGTGTTCCAAATCCATAACTAAAGATAAAGAACAACTAAGAACAGCAAATAAAAATTACTTAGTGATAAAGCAAACAAGCACACACGAGAATATTCACCCCACGCTATTGCTCCCCAGCAACGGTGCCAGAAAAAGGTCTTGATACCCCACAAGTATAGGGGATCGCAACAGTTTTCGATAAGTAAGTGTGTCGAACCCAATGAGGAGCTAAAGGTAGAACAATATTCCCTCAAGTTCTATCGACCACCGATACAACTCTACGCACGCTTGATGTTCGCTTTACCTAGAACAAGTATGAAACTAGAAGTACTTTGTAGGTGTTGTTGGATAGGTTTGCAAGATAATAAAGTACGTAACTAAAAAGTAGGGGCTGTTTAGATAAAGAAACAATAAAGTAAATATAGCGAGTATGGAAAAGTGGTGGTAGGAGTTGCGAAATTGCCCCTTAAGCAATTGACTACTTTACTAGACCGATAGCAAGTATTATGTGGGAGAGGCCACTGCTAGCATGTCATCCCTGACTTGGAATTCTATGCACTTATGATTGGAACTATTAGCAAGCATCCGCAACTACTAATGTTCATTAAGGTAAAACCCAACCATAGCATTAACATATATTGGTCCCCCTTCAATCCCGTATGCATCAATTTCTATGCTAGGTTGAAGCTTCTGTCGCTCTTGCCCTCCAATCATAGTCCTATCAACATACAACTAACCCTAGGGTGTGATCCACGCATGCAATCATATGATGGGCACAAAAGGACAGCAACATAACCACAAGCAAATTAAATCAATCATAGCAATTCATCAACCACCGATAGGACAACGAAAATCTACTCAGACATCATAGGGTGGCAAGACATCATTGGATAATAATATGAAACATAAAGCACCATGTTCAAGTAGAGGGTATAGCGGGTTGCGGGAGAGTGGACCGCCGTAGATAGAGGGGGGAAGGTGATGGAGATGTTGGTGAAGATGGCGGAGGTGTTGGTGTAGATCGCGGTGATGATGATGGCCCCCGGTGGCACTCCGGTGCCACCGGAAGCGAGGGGGAGAGAGCCCCCCTCCTCCTTCTTCTTATTCTTCTTCTTCCTTGACCTCCACCCTAGATAGGAGAAGGGTTTCCCATCTGGTCCATGGCCTCCACGGTACGGGAGGGGCGAGAGCCCCTCCGAGATTGGATCTGTCTCTCTGTCTCTCTCCGTTTTTGCGTTCTCTGATTCTTCCCTTTCACCGTTTCTTATATTCCCGGATATCCGTAACTCCAATTCGGCTGAAATTTTGACACGATCTCTATCCGGAAATTAGCTTTCTTGCGGCGAAAGAAGGGCACCAACCGCCTTACGGGGTGGCCACGAGGGTCAGGGGCGCGCCTGACACCCTGGGGCGCGCCCCCCTACCTCGTGGGCCCCTCGAGCATCATCTCGCGTGGATTCTTCTTCCCCAAAATCATATATATTCCAAAAAAATCTCCGTCAGTTTTTATTCCGTTTGATATGGATATTCTATGAAACAAAAAACATGCAACAAACAGGAACTGGCACTGGGAACTGGATCAATATGTTAGTCCCAAAAATAGTATAAAAAGTTGCCAAAATTATATGAAAGTTGAATAATATTGGCATGGAACAATCGAAAATTATAGAACGACGGAGACGTATCAATAGACACCTGCCAGCCACCTGTGTGCAAAGCACGTCGGTAGAACCAGTCTCATGAATGCGGTCATGTAATGTCGGTCCGAAGGAGAGTTCCGTCAGCATGACGGCGTGGCGACAGTGATGATGAAGTTACCGGCGCAGGGCTTCGCCTAAGCACTACGACGATATGACCGAGGTGTGTAACTGTGAAGGGGGGCACCGCACACAGCTAAGACAAATCTTGTGTGCCTTTGGGGTGCCCCTTGCCCACGTATATAAAGGAGGGAGGAGGTGGAGGCCGGCCTAGGAGGGGCCCGCCTATAGGGGGAGTCCAACTAGGATTCCCAATCCTAGATGGAGTCCCCTTCCTTTTCCAAGAGGGGAGAGAGGGAAGGAGTAGGAGAGGGAGAAGGAAGGAGAGGGGGCGCCGCCCCCTCCCTATTCCAATTCGGACTTTCCATTGAGGGGTCGCGGCCAACCCTTGAGGCCCTTCTCTCCTTTCCTGTATGGACCATTAGGGCCCACTACTTCCCTCGTGCTACCTCTTGAGCACTGCGTTGGATTTCCCCGAAGAGGAAGGGATGATGCAGCAAAGTAGTGTAAGTATTTCCCTCAGTTTTTGAGAACCAAGGTATCAATCCAGTAGGAGGCTACGCTCGAGTCCCTCCTACCTACACAAAAACAATAGCTCAACGCAACCAACGCTCTTAGGGGTTGTCAATCCCTTCACGGTCACTTACGAAAGTGAGATCTGACAGAGATGATAAATAATATTTTTGGTATTTTTGATATAGAGATGCAAAGTAAATAAATTAAAAGCAAAGTAAAAGCAAAGCAATAATAAAGTGATGGAGATTGATATGATGAGAAAGAGACCCGGGGGCCATAGGTTTCACTAGTGGCTTGTCTCAAGAGCATAAGTATTCTACGGTGGGTGAACAAATTACTGTTGAGAAATTGACAGAATTGAGCATAGTTATGAGAATATCTAGGTATGATCATGTATATAGGCATCACGTCCGAGACAAGTAGACCGAAACGATTCTGCATCTACTACTATTACTCCACTCATCGACCGCTATCTAGCATGCATCTAGAGTATTAAGTTAAAAACAGAGTAACGCCTTAAGCAAGATGACAAGATGTATAGGGATAGTTTCATGCAATATGATAAAAACCCCATCTTGTTATCCTCGATGGCAACAATACAATACGTGCCAAGCTGCCCCTTCGGTCACTGGGAATGGACACCACAAGATTGAACGCAAAGCTAAGCACTTCTCCCATGGCAAGAACAACCAATCTAGTAGGGCAAACCAAAATGATAATTCAAAGAGACTTGCAAAGATAACCAATCATACATAAAAGAATTCAAAGAAGATTCAAATATTATTCGTAGATAGACTTGATCATAAACCCACAATTCATCGGTCTCAACAAACACACTGCAAAAAGAGGATTACATCGAATAGATCTCCACGAGAGAGGGGGAGAACATTGTATTGAGATCCAAAAAGAGAGAAGAAGCGATCTAGCTACTAGCTATGGACCCATAGGTCTGAAGTAAACTACTCTCACTTCATCGGAGGGGCTTGGATGATGATGTAGAAGCCCTGCGTGATCGATGCCCCCTCCGACAGAGCTCCAGAACAGGCCCCATGATGGGATCTCGTGGATACAGAAAGTTGCGGCGGTGGAATTAGGTTTTTCGCTCCGTCCCCGATTGTTTGGGGGTACGTGGATATATATAGGAGGAAGAAGTACGTTGGTGGAGCTCCGAGGGGCCCACAAGGTAGGGGGCGCGCCCTAGGGGGGACTACCCTCGTGACCACCTCGTGGCTTTCTTGACGGAGGGTCCAAGTCTCCTGGATCTTATCTGATGGGAAAATCACGTTTCCAAAGGTTTCATTCCGTTTGGACTCCGTTTGATATTCCTTTTCTTCGAAACCCTAAAACAGGCAAAAAACAACAATTCTGGGCTGGGTCTCCGGTTAATAGGTTAGTCCAAAAAATAATATAAAAGTGGAAAATAAATCCCAATAATGTCGAAAACAGTAGATAATATAGCATGGAGCAATCAAAAATTATAGATACGTTGGAGACGTATCAAGCATCCCCAAGCTTAATTCCTGCTCGTCCTTGAGTAGGTAAATGATAAAAACATAATTTTTGATGCGGAGTGCTACTTGGCATAATTTTAATGTAATTCTTCTTAATTGTGGTATGAATATTCAGATCCGAAAGATTCAAGACAAAAGTTCATATTGACATAAAAATGATAAAACATCAAGCGTACTAACTAAGCAATTATGTCTTCTCAAAATAACATGGCCAAAGAAAGTTCATCCCTACAAAATCATATAGTTTAGTCATGTTTCATTTTCGTCACACAAGAATACTATCATCATGCACAACCCCGATGACAAGCCAAGCAATTGTTTCATACTTTAGTAATCTCAAATCTATAAACTTTCACGCAATATATGAGCGCGAGCCATGGGCATACCACTATGGGTGGAATATAATATAATGAAGGGGGGTTATGTGGAGAAGACAAAAAAGGAGAAAGTCTCACATCAACGAGGCTAATCAATGGGCTATGGAGATGCCCACCAATTGATGTTAATGCAAGGAGTAGGGATTGCCATGCAACGGATGCACTAGAGCTATAAATGTATGAAAGCTCAACAAAAGAAACTAGTGGGTGTGCATCCAACTTGCTTGTTCACGAAGACCTAGGGCACTTGAGGAGGCCCATTGTTGGAATATACAAGCCAAGTTCTATAATGAAAAATTCCCACTAGTATATGAAAGTGATAACATGAGAGACTCTCTACTATGAAGATCATGGTGCTAATTTGAAGCACAAGTGTGGTAAAAGGATAGTAACATTGTCCCTTCTCTCTTTTTCTCTCAATTTTTTGGGCCTTTTCTTTTTTATGGCCTTTCTCTTTTTTTGGGCCTTCTTTTTTTATGGCCTTCCTTTTTTTATTCCTCACTTGGGACAATGCTCTAATAATGATGATCATCACACTTCTATTTATTTACAACTCAATGATTACAACTCGATACTAGAACAAATATAACTCTATATGAATGCCTCCGGCGGTGTACCGGGATATGCAATGAACCAAGAGTGACATGTATGAAATAATTGTGAACAGTGGCTTTGCCACAAACACTATGTCAACTACATGATCATGCTAAGCAATATGACAATGATGAATCTGTCATGATGAACGGAATGATGGAAAGTTGCATGGAAATATATCTCGGAATGGCTATGGAAATGCCATAATAGGTATGTATGGTGGCTGTTTTGAGGAAGATATAAGGAGGTTTATGTGTGAAAGAGCGTATCATATCACGGGGTTTGGATGCACACGGCGAAGTTTGCGCCAACTCTCAATGTGAGAAAGGGCAATGCACGATACCAAAGAGGCTAGCAAGGATGGAAGGGTGAGAGTGCGTATAATCCATGGACTCAACATTAGTCATAAAGAACTCACATACTTATTGCAAAAATCTAAAAGTCATCAAAAACCTCGGCACTACGCGCATGCTCCTAGGGGGATAGAATGGTAGGAAAAGACCATCGCTCGTCCCCGACCGCTACTCATAAGGAAGACAATCAAATAACACCTCATGTTTCAAATTTGTTGCATAATGTTTACCATACGTGCATGCTTCGGGACTTGCAAACCTCAATACAAGTATTTATCAATTTCACAACTACTCAACTAGCATGACTTTGATATTATTACCTCCATATCTCAAAACAATCATCAAGCATGAAACTTTTCTTAGTATTCAACACACTCATACGAAAGTTTTATTATTAATCTTGCATACCAAGCATATTAGGATTTTAAGAAAATTACCATGCTATTAATACTCTCAAAATAATGTAAGTGAAGCATTATAGAACAATAGTTTCTATAAAACAAATCCACCACCGTGCTCTAAAAGATATAAGTGAAGCACTAGAGCAAAACTATAAAGCTCAAAAGATATAAGTGAAGCACATAGAGTATTCTATCAAATTCGAAATCATGTATGGCTCTATCAAAAGGTGTGTACAGAAATGGTGATTGTGCTAAACTAATAAGCAAAGACTCAAATCATAAAAGACGCTCCTAGCAAAACACATATCATGTGGTGAATAAAAATATAGCTCCAAGTAAAGTTACCGATAGAAGTAGACGAAAAAGGGGATGCCTTCCGGGGCATCCCCAAGCTTTGGCTTTTAGGTGTCCTTAGATTATCTTGGGGGTGCCATGGGAATCACCAAGATTAGGCTCTTGCCACTTCTTGTTCCATAATCCATCAAATCTTTACCCAAAACTTGAAAACTTCACAACACAAAACTTAAAGTAGAAAACTCGTGAGCTCCGTTAGCGAAAGAAAACAAAATACCACTTCAAGGTACTGTATTGAACTCATTATTTATTTATATTTGTGTTAAACCTACTGTATTCCAACTTCTCTATGGATTATAAACTATTTTACTAGCCATAGATTCATCAAAATAAGCAAACAACACACGAAAAACAGAATCTGTCAAAAACAGAACAGTCTGTAGTAATCTGTAGCTAGAGCAAGATCTGGAACCCAAACAATTCTAAAATAAATTTCTGGACGTGAGAAATTTATCTTTTAATCATATGCAAAAAGAATTAACTAAATAGAACTTTCCAAATAAAAATGACAGCAGTTCTCATGAGCGCTATAGTTTCTGTTTTTTACAGCAAGTTCAACAAGACTTTCCCCTAGTCTTCACAACGGTTCTACTTGGCACAAACACTAATTAAACACAAAAAACACAAACAAAAACAGAGGCTAAATAATTTATTTATTACTAAACAGGAGAAAAAAAGCAAGGAATAAAAATAAAATTGGGTTGCCTCCCAACAAGCGCTATCGTTTAACGCCCCTAGCTAGGCATAACAAGCAAGAATAGATCTAGGTATTGCCATCTTTGGTAGGCAATCCATAAGTGGCTCTAATGATAGATTCATATGGTAATTTTATTTTCTTTCTAGGAAATTTTTCCATGCCCTTTTTGAATGGAAATTGAAATCTAATATTCCCTTCCTTCATATCAATAATTGCACCAACCGTTCTAAGGAAAGGTCTACCGAGAATAATAGGGCAAGAAGGATTGCAATCTATATCAAGAACGATAAAATCTACGGGCACATAATTCCTATTTGCAACAATAAGAACATCATTAATTCTTCCCATATGTTTCTTAATAGCGGAATCCGCAGGATGCAAGTTTAGAGAGCAATCATCAAAATCACGGAAATCTAGTAAATCACACAAAGTTTTGGGAATAGTAGAGACACTAGCACCCAAATCACACAAAGCATAAAACTCATAATTTTTAATTTTAATTTTAATAGTAGGTTCCCACTCATCATAAAGTTTTCTAGGGATAGAAACTTCCAATTCAAGTTTTTCTTCATAAGATTGCATCAAGGCATCAACGATATGTTTAGTAAACGCTTTATTTTGACTATAAGCATGATTTTAGCATGGATTGCAACAAGGAAATACAATCAATCAAAGAGCTATTTTCATAATTAAATTCCTTGAAATCCATAATAGTAGGTTTAGCAACATCTAGGGTTTTAATTTCTTCAATCCCACTTTTATCAAATTTAGCATGAAGATCAACAAATACTGAATTCTTAGAACGCCTTCTAGGTAAAGGTGGATCATATTCAGTCCCATAATTATAAAGATTCATATTTCAAAACAACGATTTAATAGGGGACACATCAATAACTTTTAGATCTTCATCATTATTTTCATATGAACTAGAAGAACACGCTTTTATAAAGGCATCTTTCTTAGCACGCATCCTAGCGGTTCTTTCTTAACACTCGTCAATGGAAATTCTCATGGATTTGAGAGACTCATTGATAT
The DNA here is from genome assembly GCF_018294505.1 of Triticum aestivum. Taxonomy (NCBI): domain Eukaryota; kingdom Viridiplantae; phylum Streptophyta; class Magnoliopsida; order Poales; family Poaceae; genus Triticum; species Triticum aestivum. The sequence continues at coordinate 214,579,518 of NC_057800.1, forward strand.
CATGCTTAGGTGGAATAGATCTAAGTTTCAAATAATCAACATCAAGAGCAATTCTATCAACGTTCCTAGCCAAATCATCAATCTTAAGTAATTTTTCTTCAACCATAGCATTAAAATTCTTTTGCAAAGAAATAAATTCTTTAATATTAGATTCAAAATCAGAGGGCATCTTATTATAATTTCCATAAGAATTGTTGTAGGAATTACCATAATTATTAGAGGGATTACTAGGATAAGGCCTAGGATTGAAATTTCCTCTATATGCGTTGTTACCAAAATTGTTCCTACCAACAAAATTCACATCCATAGATTCATTATTATTATCAATCAAAGTAGACAAGGGCACATCATTAGGATTAGAAGAAACACTCTTATTAGCAAATAATTTCATAAGTTCATCAATCTTTCCATTCAAAACATTAATTTCTTCTATCGCATGCACCTTTTTAGTAGATCTTTCAGTATGCCATTGAGAATAATTAACCATAATATTATCTAGGAGTTTAGTAGCTTCTCCTAAAGTGATTTCCATAAAAGTGCCTCCCGCAGCCGAATCTAAAAGATTTCTAGAAGCAAAATTCAATCCGGCATAAATTTTTTAAACAATAATCCACAAATTTAAACCATGAGTAGGGCAATTACGTATCATTAATTTCATTCTCTCCCAAGCTTGTGCAACATGTTCATGATCAAGTTGTTTAAAATTCATAATATCGTTTCTAAGAGAGATGATCTTAGAGGGAGGAAAATATTTAGAGATAAAAGCATCTTTGCACTTGTTACATGAACCAATACTATTTTTAGGCAAAGACGAAAACCAAGCTTTAGCACGATCTCTAAGAGAAAAAGGAAATAGCTTCAATTTAACAATATCATTATCGACATCTTTCTTCTTTTGCATGTCACACAAATCAACGAAGCTATTAAGATGGGTAGCGTCATCTTCACTAGGAAGGCCGGAGAACGGATCTTTCATGACAAGATTCAACAAAGCAGTATTAATTTCACAAGATTCAGCATCGGTAAGAGGAGCAATCGGAGTGCTAAGGAAATCATTATTGTTGGTATTGGTGAAGTCACACAATTTAGTATTATCTTGAGCCATCGCGACAAACAAGCAATCCAACACATGAGAAAACAAAAAGCAAACAGGCAAAAAGAGGCAAATAGAGAGGGAGGATAGAGAGAGAGGGCGAATAAAACGGCAAGGGTGAAGTGGGGGAGAGGAAAACGAGAGGCAAATGGCAAATAATGTAATGCGGGAGATAGGGATTGTGATGGGTACTTGGTATGTTGACTTTTGCGCAGACTCCCCGGCAACGGCGCCAGAAATTCTTCTTGCTACCTCTTGATCACTGCCTTGGATTTCCCCAAAGAGGAAGGGATGATGCAGCAATGTAGCGTAAGTATTTCCCTCAGTTTTTGAGAACCAAGGTATCAATCCAGTAGGAGGCTACGCTCGAGTCCCTCGTACCTACACAAAAACAATAGCTCAACACAACCAACGTGCTTAGGGGTTGTCAATCCCTTCACGGTCACTTAAGAAAGTGAGATCTGATAGAGATGATAAATAATATTTTTGATATAGAGATGCAAAGTAAATAAAGTAAAAGCAAAGTAAAAGCAAAGCAATAATAAAGTGATGAAGATTAATATGATGAGAAAGAGACCCGGGGGCCATAGGTTTCACTAGTGGCTTGTCTCAAGAGCATAAGTATTCTACGGTGGGTGAACAAATTACTATTGAGCAATTGACAGAATTGAGAATAGTTATGAGAATATCTAGGTATGATCATGTATATAGGCATCACTGATACGTCTCCGTCGCATCTACTTTTCCAAACACTTTTGCACTTGTTTCGGACTCTAACTTGTATGATTTGAATGGAACTAACCCGGACTGACGCTGTTTTCAGCAGAATTACCATGATGTTGTTTTATGTGCAGAAAACAAATATTCTCGGAATCACCTTTATCCGGAATGACCTCTATCTGGAAACAAATATTCCCGGAGATCCGTAACTCCGATTGGGCTGAAATTTTGACACGATCTCTATCCGGAAATTAGCTTTCTTGCGGCGAAAGAAGGGCACCAACCGCCTTACGGGGTGGCTACGAGGGTCAGGGGCGCGCCTGACACCCTGGGGCACGCCCCCCTACCTCGTGGGCCCCTCGAGCATCGTCTCGCGTGGATTCTTCTTCCCAAAAATCATATATATTCCAAAAAAATCTCCGTCAGTTTTTATTCCGTTTGGACTCCATTTGATATGGATATTCTGCGAAACAAAAAACATGCAACAAACAGGAACTGGCACTGGGCACTGGATCAATATGTTAGTCCCAAAAATAGTACAAAAAGTTGCCAAAAGTATATGAAAGTTGAATAATATTGGCATGGAACAATAAAAAATTATAGATACGACGGAGACGTATCAATAGACACCCGCCAGCCACCTGTGTGCAAAGCACGTTGGTAGAACCAGTCTCATGAATGCGGTCATGTAATGTCGGTCCGGGCCGCCTCATCCAACAACACTACCGAATCAAGAAACAACTAGTGAAGGCAAGCAATATGTATATACCCACGCCCACAACTCCATTGTGTTCTACTCGTGCATATAACATCTACGCATAGACCTGGCTCGGATGCCACCGTTTGGGAACGCAATATTTCAATTTTTTTACCTACAATCACGCAAGACCAATCTAGGAGATGCATAGCAATGAGAGGGGAGAGTGTGTCTACGTACCCTCGTAGACCGGAAGCGGAAGCATTTAGTAATGCGGTTGATGTAGTCGAACATCTTCGCGATCCAACCGATCCAAGTACCGAACGTACGGCACCTCTTCGTTTAGCACACGTTCAGCTCGATAACGTCCCTCGGGCTCTTGATCCAGTTGAGGCCGAAGGAGAGTTCCGTCAGCATGACGGTGTGGTGACAGTGATGATGAAGTTACCGGCGCAGGGCTTCGCCTAAGCACTACGACGATATGACCGAGGTGTGTAACTGTGAAGGGGGGCACCGCACATAGCTAAGACAAATCTTGTGTGTCTTTGGGGTGCCCCTTGCCCACGTATATAAAGGAGGGAGGAGGAGGAGGCCGGCCTAGGAGGGGCGCACCTATAGGGGGAGTCCAACTAGGATTCCCAATCCTAGTTGGAGTCCCCTTCCTTTTCCAAGAGGGGAGAGAGGGAAGGAGTAGGAGAGGAGAAGGAAGGAGAGGGGGCGCCGCCCCCTCCCTAGTCCAATTCGGACTTGCCATTGGGGGGTGCACGGCCAACCCTTGTGGCCCTTCTCTCCTTTCCCGTATGGACCATTAGGGCCCACTACTTCCCCCGTGCTACCTCTTGAGCATTGCGTTGGATTTCCCCGAAGAGGAAGGGATGATGCAGCAAAGTAGCGTAAGTACTTCCCTCAGTTTTTTAGAACCAAGGTATCAATCCAGTAGGAGGCTACGCTCGAGTCCCTCGTACCTACACAAAAAAATAGCTCAACGCAACCAACGCCCTTAGGGGTTGTCAATCCCTTCACGGTCACTTACGAAAGTGAGATCTGATAGAGATGATAAATAATATTTTTGGTATTTTTGATATAGAGATGCAAAGTAAATAAAGTAAAAGCAAAGTAAAAGCAAAGCAATAATAAAGTGATGGAGATTGATATGATGAGAAAGAGACCCGGGGGGCATAGGTTTCACTAGTGGCTTGTCTCAAGAGCATAAGTATTCTATGGTTGGTGAACAAATTACTGTTGAGGAATTGACAGAATTGAGCATAGTTATGAGAATATCTAGGTATGATCATGTATATAGGCATCACTGATACGTCTTCGTCGTATCTACTTTTCCAAACACTTTTGCCCTTGTTTCGGACTCTAACTTGTATGATTTGAATGGAACTAACCCGGACTGACGCTGTTTTCAGCAGAATTACCATCATGTTGTTTTATGTGCGGAAAACAAATATTCTAGGAATGACCTTAAACTCCACGGGAGGTCTTAGAAATAATAATAATAAATCCTCGCCAAATATGAAGACCAGGGGGTTCACACCCTTCTCACGAGGGTGGCCGCCCCAGGGCGCGCCCCCTACCTCGTGGGCCCCCTCGAGACCCTCCAACGCCAACTCCAACTCTATATATTTGCTTTCGGTGAGAAAAAAATACGAGAGAAGAAATCATCGTGTTTTATGATACGGAGCCGCCGCCAAGCCCTAAAACCTCTCGGGAGGGCTGATCTGGAGTCCGTTCGGGGCTCCGGAGAGGGGGATTCGTCGCCGTCGTCATCATCAACCATCCTCCATCACCAATTTCATGATGCTCACCGCCGTGCATGAGTAATTGCATCGTAGGCTTGCTGGATGGTGATGGGTTGGATGATATTTATCATGTAATCGAGTTAGTTTTGTTAGGGTTTGATCCCTAGTGTCCACTATGTTCTGAGATTGATGTTGCTATGACTTTGCTATGCTTAATGCTTGTCACTAGGGCCCGAGTGCCATGATTTCAGATATGAACCTATTATGTTTTCATGAATATATGAGAGTTCTAGATCCTATATTGCAAGTCTGTAGTCACCTATTATGTGTTATGATCCGTTAACCCCGAAGTGACAATAATCGGGATACTTACCGGTGATGACCGTAGTTTGAGGAGTTCATGTATTCACTATGTGCTAATGCTTTGTTCTGGTTCTCTATTAAAAGGAGGCCTTAATATCCCTTAATTTCCAATAGGACCCCGCTGCCACGGGAGGGTAGGACAAAAGATGTCATGCAAGTTCTTTTCCATAAGCACGTATGACTATATACGGAATACATGCCTACATTACATTGATGAATTGGAGCTAGTTCTTTGTCACCCTATGTTATGACTGTTACATGATGAAACGCATCCGACATAATTATCCATCACTGATCCGGTGCCTACGAGTTTTCCATATGCTGGTTCTTGCTTATTTACTTTCCCGCTGCTACTGTTACAATCACTACAAAATACCAAAAACATTACTTTTGCTGTCTTTACTTTTGTTGCCGCTACCACCACTATCATATTACTTTGCTACCAAACACTTTGCTGCAGATACTAAGTTTCCAGGTGTGGTTGAATTGACAACTCAGCTGCTAATACTAGAGAATATTCTTTGGCTCCCCTTGTGTCGAATCAATAAATTTGGGTTGAATACTCTACCCTCAAAAGCTGTTGCGATCCCCTATACTTGTGGGTTATCAAGACCTTTTTTCGGGCGCCGTTGCCGGGGAGCATAGCTCTATTCTTTGAGTCACTTGGGATTTACATCTGCTGGACACTATGAAGAACTTGAGAGATCCGAAAACGAAGATCTATCCCTCAACTACGGGGGGAGGTAAGGAACTGCCATCTAGCTCTGCACTTGATTCACCTTCTGTTATGAGTAAGTTTGCGACACCTACACCTGCTTCTGCTATTTGTTCTGATATGTCGCATGTTATTGATGATGCCACTTCTGCTATGCATGATACTTATGATGAAACTGCTTCTATGCCTGATACTACTGTGCCACTTAGTGATTTTCTAGAAGAACAAATTGCTAGGGCTAGAGAAAGAGAAATTATTGAATCTCAATACGATGATGATAGTGATGATGAAAATATGCCTGTTATTCCCGAGGGTTATTTATTTGATCAAGATGCTTCTTTAGCTATTTTAGCTTGCAGAGATAGATATGAGCTTAAGAGGTTATTAACTAAATGGAACAAAGAATCACCTAGAGATAAAATGAAACCCGATCCTGCTTTTTCTACTTCACCTATATGTGTTCCTGATAAAGATTATGAATTCTCTATTGATCCTGATATAATTACTTTGGTTGAATCTGATCCGTTTTATGGCTATGAATCTGAAACTGTTGTGGCACATCTTACTATGTTAAATGATATAGCTGCCATGTTCACTAATAATGAGAGATCACGTTACCTCTATTTACTCAAAATATTTCCGTTCTCATTAAAGGGTGATGCTAAGATATGGTTTAATTCTCTTGATCCTGGTTGTGTGCGTAGTCCCCAGGACATGATTTATTACTTCTCTACTAAATATTTCCCTGCTCATAAGAAACAAGCTGCTTTGAGGGAAATATACAACTTTGCAAATTAAAGAAGAGAGTCTCCCACAAGCTTGGGGGAGGCTTCTCAAGTTACTTAATGCTTTGCCTGATCATCCTCTTAAGAAACCTGAAATACGTGATATCTTTTATAATGGACTAACCGATGCTTCCAGAGATTACCTGGATAGTTGTGCTGGTTCTCTTTTTAGGGAAAGAACACCGGATGAAGCTGAAATTCTATTGAATAATATGTTGACAAATGAAAATAATTGGGCACCTCCTGAGAGAGCTCCTGCTCCAATTACTGAGCCTATCCCTAAACCAACTCAGAAGAAGAGAGGTGTTTTAGTTCTCAGTCCCGAAGATATGCAAGAGGCAAAGAAATCTATGAAAGAAAAAGGTATTAAAGCTGAAGACGTTAAGAATTTACCTCCTATTGAAGAAATACATGGTCTTAATTCACCACCTGTTGAAGCAACATATGATCTCAATTATTTATTTACTGAAGAACCTCCTGCTCCCGATACCCCGACACAGGTAGTAAAGGTAAATTCTCTCTATAGATATGATAAAGCTGAAGTTCCTCCTACTAAAATTGCTAGTCAGTGCTTGGATGAGTTTGATAACTTTATGTTTAAGCAAGACGACTTCAATGCTTATTTTGGTAGACAATTAAAAGAAAATGCTTATATGATTAGATGCTTGGGTGATTATATGGCTGATATTAAAGGTGAACTTAAACTTGTTAGCAAACATGCTTCTATGGTTACCACTCAAGTAGAACAAGTACTTAAGGCTCAGAAGGAAGTGCTTGATGAAATGAATAGTAAGAAAAATGATTATGCTGTTAGAGTGGCTACTAGAACTGGTAGAATGACTCAGGAACCTTTGTATCCTGAAGGCCACCCTAAGAGAATCGAGCAAGATTCTCAAAGAAATAATATTGAAGTTCGTAGTTCTTCTAAAATGAAGAAGAAGAAAAATGATAGAACTGTGCAAACTTCTAGTGAACCTATTGCTGAACCACCTGATAATCCAAATGATATATCTATGTCTGATGCTAAAACACAATCTGGTAATGAACATGAACCTAGTAAAAATATTAATGATGATGTTCATGATGATGCTCAACCTAGTAATGACAATGATGTAGAAATTGAACCCACTGTTGATCTTGATAACCCACAATCAAAGAATCAACGTTATGATAAAAGAGACTTTGTTGGTAGGAAACATGGTAAGAAAGAGAACCTTGGGTTCGGAAACCCATGCCTTTTCCTTCGAAACCATCCAAGAAAAGGATGATGAGGATTTTGAGCGCTTTGCTGAAATGATTAGGCCTATCTTTTTGCGTATGAGATTAACTGATGTGCTCAAAACAAATCCTTATGCTAAATATATGAAAGATATCATTACTAATAAAAGAAAGATACCGGAAGCTGAGATTTCCATGATGCTTGCTAATTATACTTTTAAGGGTGGAATACCAAAGAAACTTGGAGATCCCGGAGTACCTACTATACCTTGCTCCATTAAAAGAAATTATATCAAAACTACTTTATGTGATCTTGGAGCCAGTGTTAGTGTCATGCCTCTCTCTTTATATCGTAGAATTGACTTGAATAAGCTGACACCTACTGAAATATCTTTGCAAATGGCTGATAAATCAATTGCTATAATTGTCGGTAATTGTGAGGATGTGCCTGTTGTGGTTGCAAACGTTACTATTCTAAAGGACTTTGTTATACTTGATATTCCGGAGGATGATAGTATGTCTATTATTCTTGGAAGACCTTCTTAATACTGCAGGGGCTGTTATTGATTGCAACAAAGGTAATGTCACTTTTCATGTTAATGGAAATGAGCATACGGTACACTTTCCGAGGAAACAACCTCAAGTTCATAGTATCAACTCTATTGGAAAAATTCCATCAATTATATTTGGAGGTTTTGAATTTCCTCTTCCTACTATCAAGAAGAAATACGATATTCTTATTATTGGGGATGTGCATATCCCCGTTGAGGTAACTTAGTGTTATTCGAAATTTCTCCGGTTCCATGATTATCGGAATGAGTTTGTTAACAAGACTTGATCAACCTTGTTAGTGGATTCTTTTTGATGAGCATGAGATGGATGAAACTAGAAGCACAAACTTCTGTTCCCCACTTTTACTTTCTGTTATTTATATTAAATAAAGTAAAAATAGTATTTTTCTGTCTGTTTCCTGACTTATCCGTGCAATATAAAAATATCCCAAAAATAAAAATACTCAGAATGCCATGCCAATTTAATATGATTTTTTTGGAAATATTTGAGGATTTACTGTGCAAAAAATACCCGGGAGGAGCTGCCACCTGGCCACGAGAGTGGTGGGCACGCCCCCCTGTAGGGCGCGCCACTCTACCTCGTGGGCCCATGGTGGCCCTCCTCCACTTATCCCAGCACCCATCTTCTTCCTCTATCTCACACAAACCCGAAAAACCAACTCAAGCACGTGTTCCAGCCACTTTTGCTATGATTTTCGATCTCCTTGCTCAAAGCACCTCTCGCAAAACTGCTTGGGGAGATTATTCCTTGATATTTGACTCCTCCATTGGTCCAATTAGTTTTTGTTCTAGTGCTTTATTCATTGCAAATTTGTTCTGCATAGGTGACTATGTTCTTGAGCTTGCATGACAAATTTATATGGTTCCAAGTAGTTCTAATGCTTGATATAGGCTCTAGGCACTTGTAGGAGTAGTTACTATCAGTTTTATTGAGTTTGGTTTACTTTTATTTTGAAGTTACTAAAAATTTCAGATTGTTTCACAAAAATGACGAGGAGATTATTGAGGGGCTCATCAAGCCAAAGCTCAAAGGAAAAGGCACCTAAGCCTAAGTATAATTTGCAACGCACCGCGGAGATTCGGGCGTGTGAATGGCCTTCTAAAGATTTCTTGAGAGAAGCCGATATCTATGAAGATTTTCATGAATTGGCTCACAATGCAGGCCTCACCGCTTTCCTCCACGACCAATGCAATCAGTATCTCTTACTCACAAATACCTTTGTGCAAAACTTTTATTTTCATCCTAGGAACTCACCACCTACGGTGGAATTTCATTTATATGATGAGCCTAAGGAGATGTCACTTTTGACTTCTGTCAGATTTGTTTAGTCCCTTTTGAGGGCAAGACAGAAGAACCACACCATGATGATGTGGCTGGGTTTGTTGATAATATCACTGTAGGAGAAACCAGGAAGGTTTCCGATGCACGAATCACTAACATACATTTTCCTATTTTGCGTTACTTTGCATTATTTGCTAGTCGTTGTTTAATTGGACGTGGAAATTCTGGAAACCTTAGTATCCCTGATTTAATTATTCTACTTCAAGGTTTATACAGTGATAACACTTTTAGTTTGGGCAGTATTATTGCTAGATGGTTAAATTGAACCGTACTAAGGGTCCCATCTTTGGAGGCACTTATGCTACATGCCTAGCCGCACATTTTAACATACCTATTAGGCATGCTGAGAAGGAAGAAAAAGTGCTACCCCGTGTTTATTTAGATCCTAAAAGTATGGTGGCACATGATTTTATTGTTAAGAATAGGGCAGGGGAGCTTAGATATCAATTGTTCTTTAATAAACATCATCCTGAGACTATTACCTTGCCTGCTCCTTCTTTGTTTGATTTGACTGTAGGCACGTACCTTGTTCCACTGACGGCTATTCACGCCTACCGGAACCCTGCACCAGTTGAGGAGCCAGAACAGGAACCACAAGATGAGCCTCCGCGACAATCTGTTTATTCTTGGGATCCAGAGATGACTGTCAGCCAGTGGCAGTTAGAGTCTTCTTCTTCATCACAGTATGATCCCAACTATTCCTCTTCAGCACAGTACGACCCCAACAACTATTATTATGGATATCCGCCAGGCCAGCCGTGGCCATAGACCAACTTAGGCCAAAAGCCTAAGCTTGGGGGAGTACATATTTCTCACCGATATTACATTTATGTTCACACACACTCATTGCTAGATGTCGGTGCTCATACTTTTTCACTGTAATATCCATGCTAATTTATTTTCTCTTTCCTGCTTTCTTCTTGTGTGTTTAGTAAACCTTAAGAAAAACCAAAAAAATTAGTAGTAGTTTATTTTCCCGCTGTAGTAGTATTAATTAAAAAGAAAACCCAAAAATATTTCCCGTTCTTCTTTTGCTTGTTGGGAGCTTTCCCGTGTAAATAGTGTTATTTCTTTTCTTTTCTTTGGGGGTCAGTAGGAGAAGACCATGATTAAATTGTTGAAGTGGCTCTTATATGCATTATTGTTGATTTAACCCAGAGCCCATATTGCCTTGTCTTCTCCTGTTTATTGAATGCTCGCAGATTCTAGCTTAGTCCAATGCACATACACTCTTATTATTATTCACACCGTTCGGTCGTGCAAGTGAAAGGCAATTATGATGATATATGATGGACTGACTGAGATGAGAAAATATGGTATGAACTCGACCTCTTTTGTTTTGTAAATATGATGAGTTCGTCATTCTTGATTCAGCTTATTATGAATAAACATGTTTGCAATGACAATTAGAGATCATAGTTGCTTGTGCCATGCTTGATTAGCTATGAGTTATAATGGTTTACCTTGTGTGCCAACATGCTATTGAGATGATTATGATGTGGTATGATGGGGTGGTATCCTCCTTTGAATGATTTAAGTGACTTGACTTGGTACATGTTCACGCATGTAGTTGAAACAAAATCAACATAACCTTCACGATATTTATGTTCATGGTGGATTATATCCTACTCATGCTTGCATCTGATGTTTATTAATTTTAATGCATGTACATGGCTGTTGTCGCTCTCTAGTTGCTCGCTTCCCAGTCTTTTGCTAGCCTTCACCTGTACTAAGTGGGAATACTACTTGTGCATCCAATCCCTTAAACCCCAAAGTTATTCCAGATGAGTCCACCATACCTTCCTATATGCGGCATCTACCTGCCGTTCCAAGTAAATTTGTATGTGCCAAACTCTAAGCCTTCAAATAAACATTCTGTTTTGTATGCTCGAATAGCTCATATATCAACAAAGGTTGTCCTTATCTTCCGTGTTAGGCGGGTTATTCTCAAGAGGAGTGGACTCCGCTCCTCACTCACGAGAAAATGGCTGGTCACCGGGATGTCCAGTCCCATGCTTTATGCAAACTACATCAAAATTAATTGCAAACAAAACTCCCCCTGGGACCTGATGTATGTTGGAGGCACTCGTTGTTTCGAGCAAGCCATGGATTGATGCTTGTTGGTGGAGGGGGAGTATAAACTTTACCATTCTGTTTGGGAACCGCCTATAATGTGTTTAGCATGGAAGATATTGCCATCTCTTAGTTGTTACGTTGACAATGAAAGTATACCGCCCAAAATACAATTTATCTCTATTTCAAAACCGAGATCTAGCACCTCCACAAATCCCTGCTTCCCTCTTCGAAGGGCCTATCCATTTACTTTTATGCTGAGTCATCACCCTCTTATTAAAAAGCACTAGCTGGAGAGCACAACCGTCATTTGCATTCATCACTGTTAATTTATATTGGGTGTGACTATGATTGAATCTCTTTTACCATGGATTACAATGTCTAGTCAGTCCTTTGATCTTTAAAGGTGCTCTGCATTTATGTTTTGCGGTCTCAGAAAGGGCTAGCAAGATACCATTTTGTTATATCATATTATGATTGTTTTGAGAAGTGTTGTCATCCGAGATTTATTATTATGACTTGCTAGTTGATTATGCTATTGATATGAGTAATTGTGAGACCTGAGAATTATTGCAAATATGGTTAGTTATGATTTATGCTGAAAAGTTGAATGCTGGCTTGACATAGTTACAACAACAAGAGCAAACAGAGTTTGTAAAAGTTTTTCTTTCTTTCAGTTTGTCAACTGATGCTTGAGGATAAGCAACGGTTTAAGCTTGGGGGAGTTGATACGTCTCTGTCGTATCTACTTTTCCAAACACTTTTGCACTTGTTTTGGACTCTAACTTGTATGATTTGAATGGAACTAACCCGGACTGACGCTGTTTTCAGTAGAATTACCATGATGTTGTTTTATGTGCAGAAAACAAATATTCTCGGAATGACCTGAAACTCCACGGGAGGTCTTAGAAAAAATAATAAAAATTCCTCGCCAAATATGAAGACCAGGGGGCCCACACCCTTCTCACAAGGGTGGGCCCACCAGGGCGCGCCCCTACCTCGTGGGCCCCTTGGAGACCCTCCGACGCCAACTCCAACTCTATATATTTGCTTCCGGAGAGAAAAAAATACAAGAGAAGAAATCACCGCGTTTTACGATACGGAGCCGCCGCCAAGCCCTAAAACCTCTCGGGAGGGCTGATCTGGAGTCTGTACGGGGCTCTGGAGAGGGGGATTCGTCGCCGTCGTCATCATCAACCATCCTCCATCACCAATTTCATGATGCTCACCGCCGTGCGTGAGTAATTGCATCGTAGGCTTGCTAGACGGTGATGGGTTGGATGAGATTTATCATGTAATAGAGTTAGTTTTGTTAGGGTTTGATCCCTAGTATCCACTATGTTCTGAGATTGGTGTTGCTATGACTTTGCTATGCTTAATGCTTGTCACTAGGGCCCGAGTGCCATGATTTCAGATCTGAACCTATTATGTTTTCATGAATATATGAGAGTCCTAGATCCTATCTTGCAAGTCTATAGTCACCTATTATGTGTTATGACCCGATAACCCCGAAGTGACAATAATCGGGATACTTACCGGTGGTGACCGTAGTTTGAGGAGTTCATGTATTCACTATGTGCTAATGCTTTGTTCCGGTTCTCTATTAAAAGGAGGCCTTAATATCCCTTAGTTTCCAATAGGACCCTGCTGCCACGGGAGGGTAGAACAAAAGATGTCATGCAAGTTCTTTTCCATAAGCACGTATGACTATATACGGAATACATGCCTACATTACATTGATGAATTGGAGCTAGTTCTGTGTCACCCTATGTTATGACTGTTACATGATGAACCGCATCCGGCATAATTATCCATCACTGATCCGGTGCCTACGAGTTTTCCGTATACTGGTTCTCGCTTATTTACTTTCCCGCTGCTACTGTTACAATCACTACAAAATACCAAAACTATTACTTTTGCTATCTTTACTTTTGTTGCCGCTACCACCACTATCATATTACTTTGCTACCAAACACTTTGCTGCAGATACTAAGTTTCCAGGTGTGGTTGAATTGACAACTCAGCTGCTAATACTTGAGAATATTCTTTGGCTCCCCTTGTGTTGAATCAATAAATTTGGGTTGAATACTCTACCCTCGAAAGCTGTTGCGATCCCCTATACTTGTGGGTTATCAATCACGTCCGAGACAAGTAGACCGAAACGATTCTGCATCTACTACTATTACTCCACTCATCGACCGCTATCCAGCATGCATCTAGAGTATTAAGTTAAAAACAGAGTAACGCCTTAAGCAAGATGACATGATGTAGAGGGATAGTTTCATGCAATATGATAAAAACCCCATCTTGTTATCCTCGATGGCAACAATACAATACGTGCCTTGCTGCCCCTTCTGTCACTGGGAAAGGACACCGCAAGATTGAACCCAAATCTAAGCACTTCTCCCATGGCAAGAACAACCAATCTAGTAGGCCAAACCAAACTGATAATTCGAAGAGACTTGCAAAGATAACCAATCATACATAAAAGAATTTAGAGAAGATTCAAATATTATTCATAGATAGACTTGATCATAAACCCACAATTCATCGGTCTCAACAAACACACCGTAAAAAGAAGATTACATCGAATAGATCTCGATGAGAGAGTGGGAGAACATTGTATTGAGATCCAAAAAGAGAGAAGAAGCCATCTAGCTACTAGCTATGGACCCGTAGGTCTGAAGTAAACTACTCACACTTCATCGGAGGGGCTTGGATGATGATGTAGAAGCCCTTTGTGACCGATGCCCCCTCTGGCGGAGCTCCGGAACAGGCCCCAAGATGGGATCTCGTGGATACAGAAAGTTGCGGTGGTGGAATTAGGTTTTTTGCTCCGTCCCCGATCATTTGGGGGTACGTGGATATATATAGGAGGAAGAAGTACGTCGGTGGAGCTTCGAGGGGCCCACGAGGTAGGGGGGCGCGCCCTAGGGGGGGGGAGCCCCCCACCCTCGTGACCACCTCGTGGCTTTCTTGACGGAGGGTCCAAGTCTCCTGGATCTTATCTGATGAGAAAATCACGTTTTCGAAGGTTTCATTCCGTTTGGACACTGTTTGATATTCCTTTTCTTCGAAACCCTAAAACAGGCAAAAACAACAATTCTGGGCTGGGCCTCCGGTTAATAGGTCAGTCCCAAAAATAATACAAAAGTGGACAATAAAGCCCAATAATGTCTTGGACGTATCACCCCGGCGAATTCCCGTAACTCTCCGGTACTCCGAAAAATACCCGAATCACTCGGAACCTTTCTGATGTCCTAATATAGCCTTCCAATATATCAATCTTTACGTCTCAACCATTTAGAGACTCCTCATCATGTCCGTGATCTCATCCGGGACTTCGAACAACCTTCGGTACATCAAATCACATAACTCATAATACAAATCGTCATTGAACGTTAAGCGTGCGGACCCCATGGGTTCGAGAACTATGTAGACATGAAAGAGACACATCTCCGGTCAATAACCAATAGCATAACCTGGATGATTATATTGGCTCCTACATATTTGACGAAGATCTTTATCGGTCAAACCGCATAACAACATACGTTGTTCCCTTTGTCATCGGTATGTTACTTGCCCGAGATTCGATCGTCGGTGTCATCATACCTAGTTCAATCTCGTTACTGGCAAGTCTCTTTACTCGTTCCATAATGCAACATCCCGCAACTAACTCATTAGTCACATTGCTTGCAAGGCTTATAGTGATGTGAATTACCGAGAGGGCCCAGAGATACCTCTCCGACAATCGGAGTGACAACTCCTAATCTCGATCTATGCCAATTCAACAAACACCATCGGAGACAGAGCATCTTTATAATTACCGAGTTATGTTGTGATGTTTGATAGCACACAAGGTGTTCCTCCGGTATTCGGGAGTTTCATAAGCTCATAGTCAGAGGAACATGTATAAGTCATGATGAAAGCAATAGCAATAAACTAAACGATCATTTATGCTAAGCTAACAGATGGGTCTTGTCCATCACATCATTCTCTAATGATGTGATCCTGTTCATCAAATGACAACACATGTTTATGGTCACGAAACTTAACCACCTTTGATTAATGAGCTAGTCAAGTAGAGGCATACTAGGGACACTCTGTTTTGTCTATGTATTCACACATGTACTAAGTTTCCGGTTAATACAATTCTAACATGAATAATAAACATTTATCATGATATAAGGAAACATAAATAACAACTTTATTATTGCCTCTAGGGAATATTTCCTTCAGAGATACCTCTCTCATACACGGAGTGACAAATCCTAATCTCGATCTATGCCAACTCAACAAACACCATCGGAGACACCTGTACAGCATCTTTATAATCACCCAGTTATGTTGTGACGTTTGATAGCACACAAAGTGTTCCTCCGGTATTCGGGAGTTGCATAAATCTCATAGTCAGAGGAATATGTATAAGTCATGAAGAAAGCAACAACAATAAAACTAAACGATCATAATGCTAAGCTAAAGGATGGGTCTTGTCCATCACATCATTCTCTAATGATGTGATCCCGTTTATCAAATGACAACACATGTCTATGGTTAGGATACTTAACCATCTTTGATTAACGAGCTGGTCAAGTAGATGCATACTAGGGACACTCTGTTTGTCTATGTATTCACACATGTACTAAGTTTCCAGTTAATACAATTCTAGCATGAATAATAAACATTTATCATGATATAATTAAATATAAATATCAACTTTATTATTGCCTCTAGGGCATATTTCCTTCAGTCTCCCACTTGCACTAGAGTCAATAATCTAGATTACATTGTAATGATTCTAACACCCATGGAGTCTTGGTGTTAATCATGTTTTGCTCGTGAGAGAGGCTTAGTCAACGGTCTACAACATTCAGATCCGTATGTATCTTGAAAATCTCTATGTCTACCTCCTTGACTTGATCGCGGATGGAACTGATGCATCTCTTGATGTGTTTGGTTCTCTTGTGAAATCTGGATTCCTTCGCCAAGGCAATTGCTCCAGTATTGTCACAAAAGATTTTCATTGGACCCGATGCACTAGGTATTACACCTAGATCGGATATGAACTCCTTCATCCAGACTCCTTCATTTGCTGCTTCTGAAATAGCTATGTACTCCGCTTTGATAACCCACAAGTATAGGGGATCACAACAGTTTTTGAGGGTAGAGTATTCAACCCAAATTTATTGATTCGACACAAGGGGAGCCAAAGAATATTCTCAAGTATTAGCAGCTGAGTTGTCAATTCAACCACAACTGGAAACTTAATATCTGCAGCAAAGTGTTTAGTAGAAAAGTAATATGATAGTAGTGGTAACGGTGGCAAAAGGTAACGGTAGCAAAAGTAATATTTTTGGTGTTTTATAGTGATGATAACAATAGCAACAGAAAAGTAAATAAGCAAAGAACAATATATGGAAAGCTCGTAGGCATTGGATCGGTGATGGAGAATTATGCCGGATGCAATCGATCATGTAACAGTCATAACATAGGGTGACACAAAACTAGCTCCAATTCATCAATGTAATTTAGCCATGTATTCCGAATATAGTCATACGTGCTTATGGAAAAGAACTTGCATGACATCTTTTGTCCTACCCTCCCGTGGCAGCGGGGTCCTATTGGAAACTAAGGGATATTAAGGCCTCCTTTTAATAGAGTACCAGACCAAAGCATTAACACATGGTGAATACATGAACTCCTCAAACTACGTTCATCACCGGGAGTGATCCCGATTATTGTCACTTCGGGGTTGCCGGATCATAACACATAGTAGGTGACTATAGACTTGCAAGATAGGATCAAGAACTTACATATATTCATGAAAGCATCATAGGTTCAGATCTGAAATCATGGCACTCGGGGCCTAGTGACAAGCATTAAGCATAGCAAAGTCATAGCAACATCAACAATCTCAGAACATAGTGGATACTAGGGATCAAACCCTAACAAAACTAACTCGATTACATGGTAAATCTCATCCAACCCATCATCGTGCAGCAAGCCTACGATGGAATTACTCATGCACGACGGTGAGCATCATGAAATTGTTGATGGAGGATGGTTGATGATGATGACGACAGATTCCCCTCTTCGGAGCCCCAAACGAACTCCAGATCAGCCCTCCCGAGAGAGTTTAGGGCTTGGCGGCGGCTCCGTATCATAAAATGTGATGAATCCTTCTCTCTGATTTTTTCTCCCCAAACACGAATATATGGAGTTGGAGTTGAGGTGAGTGGAGCTGCAGGGGGCCCACGAGGCAGGGGGCGTGCCCAGGGGGCAGGCGCGCCCCCACCCTCGTGGCTAGGGTGTCGCCCCCTGGCCTTGATTCTTTTGCCAGTATTTTTTATTATTTCCAAAAATAATCTCCATGGAGTTTCAGGTCATTCTGAGAACTTTTGTTTCTGCACTTAAATAACACCATGGCAATTCTGCTAAACACAGCGTCAGTCCGGGTTAGTTCCATTCAAATCATGCAAGTTAGAGTCCAAAACAAGGGTAAAAGTGTCTGGAAAAGTAGATACGATGGAGACGTATCAACTCCCCCAAGCTTAAACCTTTGCTTGTCCTCAAGCAATTCAGTTGACAAACTGAAAGTGATAAAGAAAAACTTTTACAAACTTTTACAAACCGAGAGTAGAGGTGGATGATGGCACGGTACTGCTCCTGGTTGAAGTCCTAGTACTCCTCGTAGACAGTGTACTCAGGGTGCCAGCGATAACCCAGATAGGTCATCATCTCAATCAACACAGCAGGTGATCCTGAGGCACCAATGGCCGTCGTGTGGAGCACGACCTGTCTCATGGGCTCCATCTGAAAACAAAGGTGTTTCAAAGGAGTCAAATGACAGTGTGGATAATGTTCAATATACTACTCTAAGGAATAACTAGGGCTTATCCAACTTTGGGGTGAACGTGGTCACGGGATCCTAATGTTAGAGTTAGTAAAATCGTTTAACCTGAGTAGAAGAGAGTTCAGAGTCCTAGAGTAAGGGTCGAGGAGTAAAAGATCCTAATACCACCCAAATGGCGACATGGGCCCGTAAGGCACATAGCCATGTTAGTAAAAAGTTTTGTGATGTCTAGACTCAACTTCGGCCAAGGAGTGTGGAAGGGGGACTCCTACAGGCAGTCGGCTCTGATAGCAACTTGTGACGCCCCCGATTCAATCGTACACTAATCATCCACGCAAACGTGTACGATCAAGACCAGGGACTCATGGGAAGATATCACAACACAACTCTACAAATAAAAATAAGTCATACAAGCATCATATTACAAGCCAGGGCCTCAAGGGCTCGAATAGAAGAGCTCAATCATAGATGAGTCAGCGGAAACAACAATATCTGAGTACAGACATAAGTTAAACAAGTTTTCCTTACGAAGGCTAGCACAAACTGGGATATAGATCGAAAGAGACGCAGGCCTCCTACCTGGGATCCTCCTAAACTACTCCTGGTCATCGTCAGTGGGCTGCACGTAGTAGTAGGCACCTCCCGAGTAGTAGTAGTCGTCATCGACAGTGGCGTCTGGCTCCTGGGCTCCATCGTATGGTCGCAACAAACGAGTATAGAAAGGGGGAAAAGAGGGAGCAAGCAACCGTGAGTACTCATCCAAAGTACTCGCAAGCAAGGAGCTACACTACAAATGTATGCATTGGTATCAAATGGAATAAGGGTATCATATGTGGACTGAACTGTAGAATGCCGGAATAAGAGAGGGATAGCTAGTCCTATCAAAGACTACGCTTCTGGCCACCTCCATCTTGCAGCATGTAGAAGAGAGTAGATGGTTAGTTCACCAAGTAGCAACGCATAGCATAATCCTTACCGATGATCCTCCCCTCGTCGCCCTGTGAGAGAGCGATCACCGGTTGTATCTGGCACTTGGAAGGATGTGTTTTATCAAGTATCCAATTCTAGTTGTCATAAGGTCAAGGTACAACTCCAAGTTGTCCTGTTACCGAAGATCACGGCTATTCGAATAGATCAACTTCCTTGCAGGGGTGCACCACATTTCTCAACACGCTCGATCCCCTTTGTCTGGACACACTTTTTTGGGTCATGCCCGGCCTCGGAAGATCAACACGTCGTAGCCCTACCTAGGCATAACAGAGAGGTCAGCACACCGGTCTAAATCCTATGGCGCAGGGGTCTGGGCCCATTGCACACCTGCATATTGCGAACGCGGCCGGCGAGCAGACCTAGCCTCCCTTATACAAGAGCAGGCGTTCCAGTCCAACCCGACACGCGCCGCTCAGTCGCTGACGTCACGAAGGCTTCGGCTGATACCACGACGTCGAGTGCCCATAACTGTTCCCACGTAGTTGGTTAGTGCGTATAGGCCAGCGGCCAGACTCAGATCAAATACCAAGAACTCGTTAAGCGTGTTATTTTCAAGTAACCGCAAACGCCAGCCAGGGCCAGGCCCACCTCTCTCCTAGGTGGTCTCAACCTTCCATGTAGCTCCGCCGCAAAGATCCACTCAGAGGGCCGTCGGGACAAACGTCCTTTCAGACCCAATCCGTGAATCACTCGCGGGTACTCCTACGAGCCGACCCGACTTTTAGTCACCACAGGTATCATGTAAAGTATATAAGTATATACCCGTGATCACCTCCCGAGTGATCACGGCCCGATAGTATAGCAAGGCAGACGGACAAGAATGTAGGGCCACATATGGAATACTAGCATCCTATACTAAGCATTTAGGATTGCAGGTAAGGTATCAATAGCTGTAGCAATAGTGATAGGCTATGCATCAGAATAGGATTAACGAAAAGCAGTAACATGCCACACTACTCTAATGCAAGCAGTATAGAGAAGAGTAGGCGATGTATGGTGATCAAGGGGGGGGGGGGCTTGCCTGGTTGCTCTGGCAAGAGAGAGGGGTCGTCAACAACGTAGTCTACCGGAGATAAGAGGGGTGAAGAAATAATGAATACAATGCAAACAGATGCATAACGATGCATGACATGTCAAGTAGCGGTGCTAGGTGTGCCCTAACGCGGTATGAGGTGCCACCGGTGAAGGGGGGAAACATCCGGGAAAATATGCCCGGTGTTTTGCGTTTTCGGACAGATGAACCGGAGGGGGAAAGTTACGTGTTCGCTATGCTAGGGATGCGTGGCGGATGAATGGGCTGCGTATCCGGATTCGTCTCATCATTCTGAGCAACTTCCATGTACAAAGTTTTTCCATCCGAGCTACAGTTTATTTTATATTAATTTTAAAAGATTTAAATAATTTTTAGGATTTATTTAATTATTTAATTCAACATTATCCAGAACAGTGTTTGATGTCGTCATCCTGACATCAGCATGACATCATCAGTTGACATGGTCAACCTGACAGGTGGGTCCCACTGGTCATAGACTATTTAGCTAATTAACAGTTGTTAATTAGGTTAATTAGTCATTAGGTTAATTAATCATAATTAGTTAATTTAAATTAATTAATTAATTTTATTATTATTTATTTATTTATTTTTGTCGGTGTCAAAACCGGCGGATCTCGGGTAGGGGGTCCCGAACTGTGCGTTTAAGGCAGATGGTAATAGCAGGCAGGGGACATGATCTTTACCCAGGTTCGGGCCCTCTTGATGGAGGTAATACCCTATGTCCTGCTTGATTGTTCTTGATGATATGAGTATTACAAGAGTTGATCTACCACGAGATCAAAGAGGCTAAACCCTAGAAGCTAGCCTATGGTATGATTGTATGTTGTCCAACGGACTAAAACCCTCCGGTTTATATAGACACCGGAGGGGGCTAGGGTTACACAAGGTCAGTTACAAAGGAGGAGATATACATATCCGTATTTCCTAGCTTGCCTTCCACGCCAAGTAGAGTCCCATCCGGACATGGGACAAAGTCTTCAATCTTGTATCTTCATAGTCCAACAGTCCGACCAAAGGATATAGTCCGGCTATCCGGAGACTTCCTAATCCAGGACTCCCTTAGTAGCCCCTGAACCAGGCCTCAATGACGATGAGTCCGACGCGCAGTGTTGTCTTCAGCATTGCAAGGCGGGTTCCTCCTCTGAATACACCATGGAAGAGTTTGAATGCAAGGATGGTGTCCGGCCCTGCAAAATAAGTTCCACATACCACCATAGAGAGAATAATATTTCCACAAATCTAATATGCTGACACGTTTTGATAGCATGACATCACACCCTGGCCCGGCTATTATTCGAACCGCTTTTCTCAACCAGCTCCGCACATATCGCGAGGCGGTTTTCTTGATACGTCTTGTCAAAGCAGAGATTGTGTTCCCCTTATCACGGGATTCTCATCAATACGGACGTTGGTAACCCAACCACGCCGTCAATTACGATGCCTGGGGAATAAGCGGTTTTGCCAGGCAAGTGGGGAGACACATCGCCTCATCCGGCCTTATAAAGGGACAAAGATTTACCTTTTTCACCCACGCCTTCTTCCTTCTGGCTTACCCATTCCCGCACACTCGAGCTCTAGCGCCCAAGCTCGCGTTCTTCTTCTCAAACCACTCCAATCATGTCCGGAGTAGGAGGCAAGTGGATGGTCTCCTCCGTCACGGAGGAGAACATCAAAAAGTTACGGGAAGCTGGATACTTGGCCGCGGATATCGCGCACCGGCTGCCAAATGCAGGGCAGATCGTCCCCACACCCGAACCCCATGAGAGGGTAGTTTTTCTTACCCATTTCGTCGGCGGACTGGGATTTCCTCTCCACCCGTTTGTCCACGGGCTCATGTTCTACTATGGGCTGGATTTTCATGATCTGGCCCCCAATTTCATCCTCAACATCTCGGCGTTTATCATCATGTGCGAGGCCTTCCTCCGCATCAGGCCCCACTTCGGCCTATGGCCGAAAACCTTCAATGTCAAACCGAAGGTGGTGGGTGGCCTGCAAGCAGAGTGCGGAGGCACCATGGTGGGCAAGATGGCTAATGTCACCTGGCTCGAGGGCACCTACGTGGATACTATAAAGGGGTGGTAATCGGGGTGGTTCTACATCACGGAGCCGCGCGACTCCAACTGGGTGGCGGCCCCCAAATTTCGATCCGAAATCCCCATGCGGCTCACCTCCTGGAAAAAGAAGGGCCTGTCCTGGGGTTCTTCGGTAGAGCTGACCGGACTCCAGACTTGCATCGAGAACATGACGAACAAGAAAATCAAGCTCGTCAACGTGGTCCAGGTTATGCTCTTCTGCCGGATTCTTCCGTGTCAACGACGAGCATTTGTTTTATGGGAGTTCGACTCGGCCAAGCACCAGACGTTGCGAGAGCTCTACGACACGATGCACGAGGATGTCTGGAGGGTGCTGTTCAAGGGCGCCGGGATGCCTCCCTCCCTCACCGAGGACCGCGGACTTAGCGCAAAGCACCGCGCCCAGCTAGTAGGCTTTTATATCTCTTAGGGTATTTATTTTCCCTGGTTTAGTCATGTGCTGGATCTAAGCTTTCATGTCATTAACATGACTGGATAGAGACAGCGGAGCAGCTTGATTGCCCAGCCCCCCTACCCGAAGATCCTGCAAACGCTCTTCTAACGAAGATGCTGACTCCGGCACCTTATGAGGTGCCGGAAAAGAAGGCCACGGGGACCCGAAAGGGTCTCTGATGCAAGGTTATATCGGACTCATCATACAATGACTCCAACGCGCACTCCTCCCACGGAAATGAGGAGGAGGAGAAAAGTTCTCCCCCCAGCTGGGGGAGACAAGAAAAGGAAGGCCGACCCATCCGGGGAGGCCGAAGGGTCCAAGAAGGGAAAGACCCTCCCTCTGGACTATGCCACGAGGGCCGCTGACAGTGGCGACGAGTGGCTATCCAGGGACAAGCCCCCTGGCGAAGTCGTAAGTGTCCGGACACCATAGTACTTCATGGTATGTTTTATTGTACTGCCTTTCCTCATGCCGAACATGATTATGCAGTCCGTCCCGAGCTCATCTTGACATACCCTCGTCGAGCGGCTCTTTGGACTCGTCGGATATGAACAACAGTTCTCCTCCGACCGCTGCCACCCCTCCCCTACGGACAACGCCGAGGTGTTGTCTCAGAAGGCACCGAGCCAATGGGAGGTGATCCTGGGGGCACCTCACGGTGACCTCCCGGACCTTGGGTACCAAGGGAGTTCGGGCCCCAACCGGACACTGTGCTGGAACCTCCGATGGTTCCGGACTCCGGCAGGATGTCCCCCATTAAGGGGGGCAAACCATCCGTACCGGTGTCCTCTGTCCAACCAGAGGCACCGGACACCCTGCTGGAAGCGCTTCGCAGCGCTTCCATCGAAGAAGAGCACCGCACTATCATGAGTGCGGTGGTCGAGAAGGTTCAGTCCGCCAAAAACGGACTGACCGAAGCTTGCGCCAGCCTCCTAACAGGCTTTGAGGTAAGCATTAAAAATATAAGAAAATATTACCGCATATATAGTAGCCCCTGATGCTCTGTTCGGCGTTCGCGAAGGAAAGCTGAATAGAGTATCAAATGATAACTCGGGAGTCTAATTAGAGTATGTCCATGTGTATGTGCAGGCTTCACTGCTGGCCGCTGCCGCACGTATTGCGGAGGTCTCCACGCTGAAGCAGGACCTGAAGCGGTCCAAGGACAAGCTTGGCCTTACCAAGAGGCAGCTCGAAGAGAGCAAAGGTAAGATATACCCCTGTCTATATAGTTAAAAAGAAGTTTGGGTGTAAAGTAATAGGATCATCATGAATTTGTCAGGGGCCACGACCGAGGTGGAGACCCTAAGGAAGGCGTTGTCCGAGGCTGAAGACAAAGCGGCTAAAGAATGCATTGAATGGGAGAAGCAAGAAGCCCGGGTGGGCGAGGTGCAGCAAGAGCTCGAGGCTCTTTCCAAAAAGCATGAGTCCTTGGAGCTTGACTCTAAGACGCGAGAGTCCGAGCTCGCGCAGACGCTTGAAAGCGTCCAGAGCGCCAAGGCCGAAGCCCACAAGGCCTTCCAGGATATTGACGCGGTGAAGAAGATAGCAGAGGGTAAGACATTCTTTATGCAAAGCAAACACATGAAGGAGACTTTCCTTTTTCTTACCCGAGTTCGGAGCTCTCCAAGAGCGTTCACAGATCTTCCCCGCAGTGTACTGGATGCCGCGGAGTTTTACCAGGCTGAGGAGGGGAGCTCAACGGAGAAGTTGTTCTGGTCTCAGTATACTGGGACCGAACACCCCGTGCCCTTGAGCGACTAGCTGAAGCAGTTGGTCGAACTTCACAAGGCGGCCGAACAGGCCATGAGGGGCCTTATAGTCCGGATGTGGCCTGGCGAGCCCCTGTCCGGCAGCTACTTCGGTCTGCTGAGGCGGCTTGTGGAAGCCTTCCCACGGCTTGAAGTCATCAAGCGGTCCGTCTGCATCGAAGGTGCATGCAGGGCTTTTGCCTGGGTGAAGGTGCACTGGGCGAAGCTGGACACCGTGAAGCTGGTGAAGGAGGAGCCGCTGGAGGGCAAGGAGCATCGATACCCCGAGAATTACTATGAGAGTGTCCTGAAGGGTTCCCGCTTAGTGGCCGATGAGTGTGCCAAGGATGTAATTTTTGAATGAACATGCCCATGTGATCCTGTAATATGAAACTAGTTCATTTGCGCCATGCGACGCATTCTTAATTTAAAATATTACCTTCTGTGGGGCCGTTTATAAAATCTGAGAGTTGGCCAGTCGTCGGCTTCTATCCCCATGTAACTAGTACTGGGGTGTTCGGGGTAAATCTGAACACTCTTTACCCCAATTTTGGGTCCTTCAAGGGAGGTGTTCAGTGCAATGAACCAGGCAATTGGACTATAATGCTTTATCACTCTCACTTAGCTATAGAAGTCTATGATTTTAAATTTTTGGCGAAGCCCCTGGTATTCGGAGGGCTGAATTTGGGGCGCTATACACGCCTAAGCCGGGCAAGGCCGACTCCTCGCCTGAAGTGGAAAGAGTCTTTAAGGACTTGAGACCTCTCGAACAGCGACCAGTCTCTCGCCTTATCATGACATTCATTTTTTGGCTTTCTCTACTGAGGTGCTCATCCGGAAGAACCGGGACACAATCGCAGTAGTTCTCCCACCGCTACCTTAGCCGATATAGCGGAACGTAAGGTACCAAATCATGGGAGCCGGGCAACCCAACATTTGACCAAAGACATGATTCGGAGCTGATGCATATAATGCTATAAGTTTGGGGTGCCGCACTGTCCAAAGTGTTCGGACTTCTTGCGCCGTATTATGGGGTAAACGAGAGCCCCTGGCGTATTGACCATACCCGAATGTGCGGGTGCGGATTGTCGTAAATGGACATATAAGAGAAAGAGAAAAACTTAAATAATGCAATGACAGATTAATGATATGCATTGTTATTTGAATAATACGTCGAAGCGTACTGGTACAAGTAGTGCAATAAGCATAAAGTAGGACAATTCGAAATGTCCTATCCCAGGGCAAGCTACGCATAAATAGTGAAAAGAGGGTATATCAAGTATTACTAGAGACTACCTGGTGGTTCCCGTGTTCATCTTAGCTTCTTGCCGCCTTGGTTGTTGCTTCCGGGATGTGTCCAGCAATCGAACTGCCGGAAAGGGCTTCCAAAGAGTCAGGCCCTGAAAGAGAAAAGGAATGTCAAAGGTATACAACCCCTAGTGTGGTTAAGCCACAATGCGGGGCGTGTCCTGATTGCGCCCCCGCCTGTGTCCATGGTATTTTCAATGCGTAGTTATGTACACGCGGCATGGATTTCGTCGCTTCACCATGACTGGGACGGGGGCCGGATTGCTAGGCGAGCTCTTATCATGCCATGCGATCCTGTTGCAGCTTGTTCCGGACTCGCTTGAAGGTGTACAGGGGCTGTGACGCCGAATGAGTGGTCTGCCTGAACAGGCTGCTTTGTGCCTCTGCTGCAAGGGCCGCAGTGTGCTCTTCTGTACGGAGCGAGCATTCTGTGTTTCCATTTACTGTTATGACCCTGCGAGGTCTTGGCATCTTGAGGTTGAGGTATGCGTAATGCGGCACTGCATTGAATTTTGCAAATGTTGTCCGTCCGAGCAGTGCATGATAGCCACTGCGAAACGGGACGATGTCGAAGATTAACTCTTCGCTTTGGAAGTTATCCGGTGATCCGAAGACCACTTCCAGTGTGATTGAGCCTGTGCAATGGGCCTCTACACCTGGGATGACGCCTTTAAAGGTGGTTTTGCTGGGTTTGATCCTCGAGGGATCGATACCCATTTTTCGCACTGTATCCTGATAATGCAGGTTCAGACTGCTGTCGCCATCCATAAGGACTCGAGTGAGGTGAAATCCGTCAATGATGGGGTCTAGGACCAGTGCGGCGGATCCGCCATGACAGATGCTAGTGGGGTGGTCCCTGCGATCGAAGGTGATCAGACAAGCAGACCATGGGTTGAACTTTGGGACGACGGGCTCCATCGCATAGACGTCCCTTAGTGCACGCTTCCGCTCCCTCTTGGGAATGTGGGTTGCGTATATCATGTTCACCGTCTTCACTTGAGAGGGAAACCCCTTCTGTCCTCCTGTGTTCGGCGGCCCGGGCTCCTCCTCGTCATCGCTATGCAGCCCCTTGTCCTTGTTCTCGACATTTAACTTGTCATCCTGCTTGAACACCCAACATTCTCTGTTGGTGTGATTGGCTGGCTTGTCGGGGGTGCCGTGGATTTGACACGAGCGATCCAGTATGCGATCCAGACTGGACGGAGCCGGAGTATTTCTTTTAAATGGCTTTTTTCTGTTGACCGGATCTAGAGCCTCTTAATCTGGCATTAACTGCAGTATCCTCGGTGTTATCACCGTTATTGCGGCGCTTTGGTGTATTACGACGCTGCCTACCGTTAGCATCTTTGGTATCCGAGGTATCCGGATTCCTCGATGTGTTGTTGCTACGAGCCAGCCAGCTGTCCTCGCCCGCGCAAAAGCGGGTCATGAGTGTCATGAGGGCTGCCATAGATTTCGGCTTCTCCTGGCCAAGGTGGCGGGCGAGCCACTCGTCGCGGATGTTATGCCTGAATGCCGCTAGGGCCTCTGCATCCGGATAGTCTACAATTTGATTTTTCTTAGTCAGGAACCATGTCCAGAATTGTCTGGCCGATTCTCCTGGCTGCTGGGTTATGTGGCTCAAGTCATCAGCATCCGGTGGCCACACATAGGTGCCCTGGAAGTTGTCAAGAAATGCATCTTCCAGATCCTCCCAACTGCCAACGGCATCTGCTGGCAAGCTATTCAGCCAATGCCGAGCTCGTCCTTTGAGTTTTAGTGGGAGGTACTTAATGGCATGTAGATCATCACCGTGAGCCATGTGGATGTGAAGGAGGAAATCCTCAATCCATACAGCGAGATCTGTTGTGACATCGTATGATTCGATATTTATGGGTTTCAAACCCTCCGGGAATTCATGATTCAAAACATCATCAGTGAAGCATAGGGGGTGTGCGGCACCTCTGTGTCGGGCTATATCCCGACGTAGTTCGTATGAGTCTTATCTGCTGTATTCGGCCTGGCCAGATTTGCTCTTGGTGTATCCGACGCGACGATCATTGTCTCGTGTGGGCGCACGTGCCCGTGTCCCGTATATTGACCTTGCGATTTTTGCCTTACTGTCCAAGATGTCTCGCAGGTCCTCTGTGTTGCCCCGGGCCTTAGTATTTTTGACTGAGTGGCGACGGGGTGCGGCCTGAACTTTAGGCTGAAACACCTCTCTCGCTCGGCCGCGTAGTGGACAGTCAGCCACATCGTACACTGGTGAATGAGGTTTCAATGCTTCCTCCTCGAGGTGAGGTAGCAACCTGTGTTTTGGGTAACTTTTGGACGGGCGCTCGAGTTGATGCTCCTTGGCCGCAAGGACTTCGGTCCACCTGTCTGCTAGCAAGTCTTGATCGGCTTGAAGCTGTTGCTGTTTTTCTTCAGGCTATTTGCCATGGCCATTAGCCGGCGCTTGAAGCGCTCTTGTTCAACGGGGTCCTCAGGCACGATAAACTCATCGTCGTCGAGGCTCGCCTTGCCTTCGGAGATAGGCATGTAATTGTCCTCCTCCGGTTCTCCATCTACTGTCTGCTCTGGAGGGCTAGCTTGTTCGTCCTCTAGCTCTACATCGTGTTGGAGGGGATTGTTGTTGTCTTCGGCGCTATCCGGAGTGTTATTATCTCCTGTGCCGGTATCACTGCTCTTGCTGTGGCGGGACTTAGAGTGGCACCGCTGACGTCGGCGCTTGGGTTGCTTCTTGGAGGGGTCATCCTCCGCTGTCTCGTCGCCATTGGCTTCTTTGGGGGTGTCCACCATGTATATATCATATGATGAGGTGGTGGTCCAGTGCCCCGAGGGCGGTGGATCCTGTTCGTCCCTGGCTTCATCGTCCATACCGTCGAAGTCTTCGGAGTCGAAGTCGAGCATGTCGGTTAAGTCGTCGACAGTGGCTACTAAGTGGGTGGTGGGTGGGCAGCGAATTTCTTTGTTGTCCGCATCCCATTCTAGCCGGACATAGTTCGGCCAAGGTTCTCTTGACAGGGAGAGAGACCTTAATGAATTTAGCACATCTCCGAAAGGTGAGTGCTGAAAGATATCCGCGGAGGTGAACTCTATGATCGACGCCCAGGCGGACTCGACGGGCACGGATGTGAGCGGCTCGAAGTCCGTGGCCGGAGAAGAATCCAGTGGTTCAGCGACACGGCTCTTGTAAGGGGTGAAGTCAGTATCCGGATCTATCGCCACTGAGAGTGCGACCTCCATGGCGGGGTCCATCCCTCCGCTCTCGGATGGCGCGACTTGCTCCGGATTGATGGACGGAGTAGTTGCGGATGCGATCTCCCGAACATTTTTGGACTGCAGAGTTACGTCATGCTCGTCGCGACTGTGCGGCGCGTCCGACATGGGCTCGAATCCGTCGAACATCAAGTCTCCGCGGATGTCGGCCGTGTAGTTCAAGTTTACAAATCTGACCTGATGGCCAGGGGCGTAGCTCTCGATTTGCTCCAGATGGCCAAGCGCATTGGCCCGTACTGCAAAGCCGCCGAATATGAAGATCTGTCCAAGGAGGAAAGCCTCACCCTGGACCGCATCGCTAGCGATGATCGAAGGAGCCATCAAGCCTTATGCTGACGACACAGTGGAACTCTAATGAAAGCACCAATGTCGGTGTCAAAACCGGCGGATCTCGGGTAGGGGGTCCCGAACTGTGCGTCGAAGGCGGATGGTAACAGGAGGCAGGGGACATGATGTTTACCCAGGTTCGGGCCCTCTTGATGGAGGTAATACCCTACGTCCTGCTTGATTGTTCTTGATGATATGACTATTACAAGAGTTGATCTACCACGAGATCAAAGAGGCTAAACCCTAAAACCTAGCCTATGGTATGATTGTATGTTGTCCTACGGACTAAAACCCTCCGGTTTATATAGACACCGGAGGGGGCTAGGGTTACACAAGGTCAGTTACAAAGGAGGAGATATACATAACCGTATTGCCTAGCTTGCCTTCCACGCCAAGTAGAGTCCCATCCGGACACGGGACGAAGTCTTCAATCTTGTATCTTCATAGTCCAACAGTCCGGCCAAAGGATATAGTCCGGCTGTCCGGAGACCCCCTAATCCAGGACTCCCTCAATTTTAATTCCTTTTTTATTAAATCATTCTGGGGTTGGGTCCCACATGTCATTGGCCCTAGGGGCCTATCGGGTGCTCCTTAGCGGGTGTGGGCGCGTGCGCCGGGTGCGTGAGTGCGCAGCCAGGGAGGAAGGGGCCGGCGCGTGGCCCAACGCTGGCGACCGTGGCCGAAGCAGGGCGGCGCAGCGGGGCAGTGGGAGCAGTGGGGCGTGGACGTGCTGGCGAGCCAGGGCGCGGATGCGGGCGGCGTGGTGAGGGAACGACGGGGCGGCGGCTGCAGGGACGAGCGGGAGGCGGCGCGTCGGAGGCAGGCGCAGGTGGCTGCTGTGGCTGGCGGCGGTGGCCGCGGGCGGTCCCGAGTGGAGGCGCCAAGCGGGGCGAGGCTGGGCTGCAGGGAGAGAGGCCAGAGGCACGGGCACATGGAGGGCGCAGCAAGTAGCATGGCAGGGCCGAGCGTGGCGAGCGCCGTGCGGGGCCGTGGTGGAGCAGCAGCAAGGCGGGGGACCACGGCAGACGGCGGCTGCGAGGCTAGGAGGCAGTGTGCGAAGGGCGGCTCGCCGGAGTAGGCGACGGGCGTGCGCGGGGAGCGAGGGCGGCGAGTGACGCGGTGCTGACGAGCACGGCACGGGCGCGCGCGTGGGACGAGCGACACCGTGGAGATGCGGGACAGGCGAGCGGGGCCGCGTGGGCACGCACATGCATGACAACGGGGCGGCGTGAGGAGTAGAGAGGGAGAGAGGCAGGGCTCTCTAGGGCCATAGGGATTCGGGCAGCGGGGCATGGGGAGGTAGGCGGGGACGACGGCGTCGAGGGGCAGTTCGGCGAGGTGGCCGTCGACGAGGCAGGCCGCGGCGGTGGCGTTCCGAGCGGCGATGAACGGCGTCGAGCTCTCCTCCTCTCGATCCTGATCCAAATCGGGGGAGAGATGGGGGGAGATATTTTGCGGGGGGAGGGAGTGTGGGTGCCGGTGTGTAGTGGGGGAGTGGGGGAGGATATGGGGGACGGGGTGGGTCGGCCCATTCGGGCGGCTGGGGCCAGCTGGGCCACTTGGCCCAACGGGGGTGGGGTTCTTTTCCTTTTTTTTGTTAGTTTGTTTTCTGTTTTTGTATTTTCTTTTCTTTATTTATTTTCTTTTCTGTTTAATTCATTTTAAGTATTTAGGTTTTTTTATAAAAGCATGGATCCCATACCATAAATTCCTAGGCATTTATTTGCACACACTGGACATTTCTGTTTTAAATTTTGAGAACTTTTATTACTTAACTTTATTCTAAATTTGTATTTGAATTGGTTTTGAACTAACCCGAGATTAACTACCGTGACAGAGGTGACGTGGCATCGTTAACGTAGGATTACTGTAGCATGATTATCCGGGCGTTACATACTCAATGTAAACTAACAGTAATGAATGGAAATGACAGCGGTGCTCTCCAACTATTGCTTTTTAATAAGAGGGTGATGACTCAACATAAAAGTAAATAGATAGGCCCTTCACAGAGGGAAGCAGGGATTTTTAGAGGCGCCAGAGCTTGATTTTAAAGCAAAGATAAATAATATTTTGAGCGGCATACTTTAATTGTCAACATAACAACCAAGAGATGGCGATATCTTCCATACTACAGACATTATAGGCGGTTCCCAAACAGAATGGTAAAGTTTATACTCCCCCTCCACCAACAAGTATCAATCCATGTCTTGCTCGAAACAATGAGTGCCTCCAACTAACAACAGTCCCAGGGGGGGTTTTGTTTGGAATTATTTTGATTTGATTTGCATAAAGCATGGGACTGGGCATCCCGGTGACCAGCCATTTTCTCATGAATGAGGAGCGGAGTCCACTCCTCTTGAGAATAACCCGCCTAACATGGAAGATACGGACAACCTTAGTTGATACATGAGCTATTCGAGCATACAAAACAGAATTTCATTTGAAGGTTTAGAGTTTGGCACATACAAATTTACTTAGAACGGCAGATAGATACCGTATATAGGTAGGTATGGTGGACTCATATGGAATAACTTTGGGGCTTATGGGATTGGATGCACAAGCAGTATTCCTGCTTAGTACAGGTGAATGCTAGAAAAAGACTGGGAAGTGACTAGCTAGAGAGCGACAACAGTCATGAACATGCATTAAAATTAATCAACACCGAATGCTAGCATGAGTAGGATATAATGCACCATGAACATAAATATTGTAGAGGCTATGTTGATTTTGTTTCAACTACATGCGTGAACATGTGCCAAGTCAAGCCACTCGAATCGTTCAAAAGAGGATACCACCCCATCATACCACATCACAACCATCTTAATAGCATGTTGGCACGCAGGGTAAACCATTATAAGCTCCTAGCTAATTAAGCATGACATAAGCAACTATAATCTCTAATTGTCATTGCAAACATGTTCATTCATAATAGGCTGAATCAGGAACGATGAACTAATCATATTTACAAAAACAAGAGAGGTCGAGTTCATACCAGCTTCTCTCATCTCAATCAGTCCATCATATATCGTCATAATTGCCTTTCACTTGCACGACCGAACGATGTGAATAATAGTAATAGTGTACGTGCATTTGACTATTCTGGAATCTGCAAGCATTCAATAAACAGGAGAAGATAAGGCTATATGGGCTCTTTTGTCAGATCAACAATAATGCATATAAGACCCACTTTAATAATTTAATTATGGTCTTCTCCTATCGCCCCCCAAAGAAAAGAGAAGAAATAAAACTATTTACACGGGAAAGCTCCCAACAAGCAAAAGAAGAACAGGAAATCTTTTTGGGTTTTCTTTTTAATTACTACTACAAGCATCGAAATTAAAACGAGCTAAAAGCTACAACTATTTTTTGGTTTTTCTTAAGGTCTATTTCAAACACACAAGAAGAAAGCATAAAAAGAGAAACTAAACTAACATGGATATTACAGTGAAAGAGTATGAGCACCGACATCTAGCAATGAGTGTGTGAACATGAATGTAATGTCAGTGAGAAACACGTACTCCCCCAAGCTTAGTCTTTTGTCCTAAGTGGGTTTATTGCCATGGATGGCCTGGCGGATATCCAAAGTTGTAGTTGGGGTCGTACTGAGATGCAGCAGTCATTGCATCATGGGCTGCAGCTTGGAGGTGAGCTATCTCAGCCCTCCTCTTATACTCTTCCGCCTCCTCTCTGGTTATAAAATATCTCCCTTTTGCCTGAAAGTCAAAGAAAGTAGAAGCAGGGAGAGCGACGTGATAGGTGCGTCGTCTGTCAAAGAGTAGTCAGTACTGGAGGAACTGATCGTTCCTCTCAACAAAGTGATGATGAATCATAGCCTCATAATCCAAATAAGAAGGAGGCAACTCAATATCATCCTCACGTATGGTTATACCAAGAAAATTAGCTATACGGGTTGCATAAATTCCACCAAAGAAATCTCCATTAAATCTATTATGATGCAACCTACGTGCAACAATGGCTCTCAAATTATAACGTTTATCTCCTAACACAGCACTCCTAAGAATACTGAGGTCAGGGAC
Organism: Triticum aestivum; assembly: GCF_018294505.1. NCBI lineage: Eukaryota > Viridiplantae > Streptophyta > Magnoliopsida > Poales > Poaceae > Triticum > Triticum aestivum. Next base: position 214,612,951 of record NC_057800.1, read on the forward strand.
ACACATATGACATGCTTCATCTTTACCATTTATGCACCTACCTATGAAGAGAGCAAAATAATGTATAGCAGGAAAATGAATGCTCCCTATGGTAGCTTGTGCTATATATCTAGATTCCCCCAGAGTTATACTAGCAAGAAAATCTCTAAACTCAGATTTGTGAGGTTCACTAGTACTACCCCATTGTGGAAGTTTGCAAGCAGTGGTAAAATCCTCTAAGTCCATAGTATAAGAATTTTCATAGAGATCAAACAGGACAGTTTGAGAATTGCGTGAAGATGAAAATTCAAACCTCCTCACAAAGGAACTAGTGAGATAGTGGTACTGACGGCACTTTTATGCCTCGAAGCTCACAAGATCAGTGTTACGCTAATATGTGTTAAATTCTTCCTTAATTCCTGCTCGATCCATGAAGTCCTCTGAAGGCCATTCACAAGGCCGCACTGGGACGTCCCTTGGTGGTTCATCATCAACATCACGCATTGCAAGCCTGGGTCCTTGCTTCCTTGAAGGACCACCTTGGTACGTTTTCCTAAACATATTTCTTCTTCTGAAAAATTTCTGAAATTTTTAGTAACTTCAAATAAAAGTGAACCAAGCTCAACAAAATTGATAGCAACTACTCCTACAAGTGCCTAGGACCTATATCATGCATTAGAACTACTTGGAACCATATAAATTTGACATGCAAGCTCAAGAACATGATCACCTAGGCAACACAAATTTGAAATGAATAAAGTATTACAACAAAAACTAATTGGACCAATGGAGGAGTCACATACCAAGGAACAATCCCCCAAAGCAGTTTTGTGAGAGGTGCTTTAAGCAAGGGGATCGAAAATCGCAGCAAAATGAGCTAGAACTCGTGCTTGAGCTGGATGGTGCTTTTTTGGAGGAATAAGAAGTGTGTGGGTGCAGGAATAAGTGGAGGGGAGCCACCGTGGGCCAATGAGGCAGGGGGGCGTGCCTTGGACCCTCGTGGCCAGGTGCTTGCTCCCCATGCTGTGTTCTCAGTGCGAGATATTCTCAAATATTCCAGAAAAAATCATATTAAATTGGCAGGGCATTTGGAGAACTTTTATTTTCGGGGTATTTTTATATTGCACGGATAATTCAGAAAACTGACAGAAAATACTATTTTTACTTTATTTCAACTAAATAAAAGAAATTAAAAGGTGTGTACAGAAGGTTGTGCTTTCTAACTTCATCCATATCATGCTCATCAAAAGGAATCCACTAACATGTTTGATCAAGTCTTGTTAACAAACTCATTTTGAGTAACATGAAACCGGAGAAATTTGGAATGACACTATGTTACCTGAACGGGGATATGCATATCCCCAACAATAAGAATATCATATTTCTTCTTGATAGTAGGAATAGGAAATTCAAAACCTCCAAAAATAATCGATGGAATTTTTCCAATAGAATTGATATTGTGGACTTGAGGTTGTTTCCTCGAAAAGTGTACCGTATGCTCATTACCATTAACATGAAAAGTTACATTGCATTTGGTGCAATCAATAACAGCCCCTGCAGTATTCAGAAAGGGTCTTCCAAGAATAATAGACATACTATCGTCCTCGGGAATATCAAGAATAACAAAGTCCGTTAAAATAGTAACGTTTGCAACCACAACAGGCACATCCTCACAAATACCGACAGGAATAGCAGTTGATTTATCAGCCATTTGCAAAGCTATTTCAGTAGGTGTGAACTTATTCAAATCAAGTCTACGATATTAAGAGAGAGGCATAACACTAACACTGGCTCCAAGATCACATAAAGCAGTTTTAACATAGTTTCTTTTAATGGAGCATGGTATAGTTGGTACTTGGGATCTCCAAGTTTCTTTGGTATTCCTCCCTTAAAAGTATAATTAGCAAGCATGGTGGAAATTTCAGCTTCCGGTATCTTTCTTTTATTAGTAACAATATCTTTCATGTACTTAGCATAAGGATTCATTTTAAGCATATCAGTCAAACGCATACGCAAAAAGTTAGGTCTAATCATTTCAGCAAAGCGCTCAAAATCCTCATCATCCTTTTTTCTTGGATGGCTTAGGAGGAAAAGGCATGGGTTTCTGAACCCAAGGCTCTCTTTCCTTACCGTGCTTCCTAGCAACAAAGTCTCTTTTATCATAATGTTAATTCTTTGATTGTGGGTTATTAAGATCAACAACAGGTTCAGCTTCTACATCATTATCATTGCTAGGTTGAACATCAACATGAACATTATCACTAGTTTCATGTTCATTACCAGATTGTGTTTCAGCATCAGAAATAGAAATATCATTGGGATTCTCAGGTGTGTCAACAACAGGTTCACTAGAAGCATGCAAAGCCCTATCATTTTTCTTTTTCTTCTTTTTAGAAGGATTAGATGTATCAACATTATTTCTCTGAGAATCCTGCTCAATTCTCTTAGGGTGGCCTTCAGGATACAAAGGTTCCTGAGTGATTTTACTAGTTCTAGTAGCCACTCTAACAGCACACTCATTATTCTTATTGTTCATTTCATTGAGCAAATCATTCTGAGCTTTAAGTACTTGTTCTACTTGGGTGGTAACCATAGACGCATGTTTACTAATGAGTTTAAGTTCACCTTTAACTCTAGACATATAATCACCCAAGTGTTCAATCATATAAGAATTTTGTTTCAATTGTCTACCAAAGTAAGCATTGATGTCTTCTTGCCTAACCATAAAGTTATCAAACTCATCCAAACATTGGCTAGCAAATTTAGTAGGAGGGATTTCAGCTTTATCATATCTATAGAGAGAATTTACCTTTACTACCTGTGGCAGGTTATCAAGACCATGTGTTTCTTCACTAGGTGATGGATTAAAACCATATATTTCTTCAACAAGTGGTAAATTAAGACCATGTATTTCTTCGATAGGAGGTAAATTCTTAACATTTTCAGCTTTAATACCCTTTTCTTTCATGGATTTCTTTGCCTCTTGCATATCTTCAGGACTGAGAAATAGAACACCCCTTTTCTTCGGAGTTGGTTTAGGAATAGGCTCAGGAGTTGGCTCAGGAAGTGTCCAATTATTTTCATTCGTCAACACATTATTCAATAGAATTTCAGCTTCATCCGGTGTTCTTTCCCTGAAAGCAGAACTAGCACAACTATCCAGGTGGTCTCTGGAAGCATCGGTTAGTCCATTATAAAAGATATCAAGTATTTCATTTTTCTTAAGAGGATGATCAGGCAAAGCATTAAGTAATTGGAGAAGCCTCCGCCAAGCTTGTGGGAGACTCTCTTCTTCAATTTGCACAAAATTATATATATCCCTTAAGGCAGCTTGTTTCTTATGAGCAGGGAAATATTTAGCAGAGAAGTAATAAATCATATCCCGGGGACTACGCACACAACCAGGATCAAGAGAATTAAACCATATCTTAGCATCACCCTTTAATGAGAATGGAAATATTTTAAGGATATAAAAGTAGCGAGTTCTCTCATCATTAGTCAACAGGGTGGCTATATCATTTAATTTAGTAAGATGTGCCACAATAGGTTTAGATTCATAGCCATAAAAAGGATTAGATTCAACCAAAGTAATTATATCAGGAGCAATAGAGCATTCATAATCCTTATCAGTAACAAAGATATGTGAAGTAGCATAAGCAGGATCATATTTCATTCTAGAATTCAAAGTTTTTTGTTTAAGCTTAGCTAATAATTTCTTAAGATCACTTCTATCATTGCATGCAAGAAAGTCTCTTTTAGTTTCTTCATCCATAACATAGCCCTCAGGCACAATAGGCAATTCATATTTATTAGGAGAGCCTTCATCATCACTTTTATCAATATTATCAGTTTCAATAATTTCATTCTCTCTAGCCCTAGCAAGTTGTTCATCAATAAATTCACCAAGTGGCACAGTAGTATCAAGCATAGAAGTAGTTTCATCATAAGTATCATGCATAGCTGAATTGGCATCATCAATAATATGCGACATATCAGAATTAATAGCAGAAGCAGGTTTAGGTGTCGCAAGCTTACTCAAAACAGAAGGCGAATCAAGTGCAGAGCTAGATGGCAGTTCCTTACCTCCCCTCGTAGTTGAGGGATAAATCTTGGTTTTTGTATCTCTCAAGTTCTTCATACTGATAAGCAGATATAAATCCCAAGTGACTCAAAGAATAGAGCTATGCTCCCCGGCAACAGCGCGGGGTCTTGATAACCCACAAGTATAGGGGATCGCAACGGTTTTCGAGGGTAGAGTATTCAACCCAAATTTATTGATTCAACACAAGTGGAGCCAAAGAATATTCTCAGGTATTAGCAGCTGAGTTGTCAATTCAACCACACCTGGAAACTTAATATCTGCAGCAAAGTGTTTAGTAGCGAAGTAATATGATAGTAGTGGTAACAGTGGCAAAAGGTAACGGTAGCAAAAGTAATATTTTTGGTGTTTTATAGTGATGATAACAATAGCAACAGAAAAGTAAATAAGCGAAGAACAATATATGGAAAGCTCGTAGGCATTGGATCGGTGATGGAGAATTATGCCGGATGCAATCCATCATGTAACAGTCATAACATAGGGTGACACAAAACTAGCTCCAATTCATCAATGTAATGTAGGCATGTATTCTGAATATAGTCATACATGCTTATGGAAAAGAACTTGCATGACATGTTTTGTCCTACCCTCCCATGGCAGCGGGGTCCTATTGGAAACTAAGGGATATTAAGGCCTCCTTTTAATAGAGTACTAGATCAAAGCATTAACACATAGTGAATACATGAACTCGTCAAACTACGTTCATCACCGGGAGTGGTCTCGATTATTGTCACTTCGGGGTTGCTGGATCATAACACATAGTAGGTGACTATAGACTTGCATGATAGGATCAAGAACTCACATATATTCATGAAAACATAATAGGTTTAGATGTGAAATCATGGCACTCGGGCCCTAGTGACAAGAATTAAGCATAGCAAAGTCATAGCAACATCAATCTCAGAACATAGTGGATACTAGGTATCAAACCCTAACAAAACTAACTCGATTACATGATAAATCTTGTCCAACCCATCATTGTCCAGCACGCCTATGATGGAATTACTCACATACGGCGGTGAGAATCATGAAATTGGTGATGGAGGATGGTTGATGATGACGACAGCGACGAATTCCCCCCTCCGGTGCCCCGAACGGACTCCAGATCAGCCCTCCCAAAAGAGTTTAGGGCTTGGTAGCGGCTCTGTATCGTAAAACGCGATGAATCCTTCTCTTTGATTTTTTTCTCCCCGAACATGAATATATGGAGTTGGAGTTGAGGTCGGTGGAGCTCCAGGGGGCCCATGAGGCAGGGGGCGCGCCCAGGGGGGCAGGCGTGCCCCCACCCTCATGGCTATGCTATGGCCCCCCTGGCCTTGATTCTTTCGCCAGTATTTTTTATTATTTCCAAAAAAATCTCTGTGGAGTTTCAGGTCATTCCGAGAACTTTTTTTCTGCACATAAATAACACCATGGCAATTCTGCTGAAAACAGTGTTAGTCCGGGTTAGTTCCATTCAAATCATGCAAGTTAGAGTCCAAAACAAGGGCAAAAGTGTTTGGAAAGGTAGATACGATGGAGACATATCACGCTTCACATGTAGATCCCGTCACGACGCTCTGCTTGGAACTACACCAACTGACAGCTCCACCATTCAATATAAATACGTATCCATTTTGTGACTTAGAGTCATCCGGATCAGTGCCAAAGCTTGCATCGACACAACCATTTACGACAAGCTCTTTGTCACCTCAATAAACGAGAAACATATCCTTAGTCCTTTCAGGTATTTCGGGATGTTCTTGATCGCTATCCAGTGATCCACTCCAGGATTACTTTGGTACCTCCCTACTAAACTTATAGCAAGGCACACATCAGGTCTCTTACACAACATTGCATACATGATAGAACCTATGGCTGAGGCATAGGGAATGACTTTCATTTTCTCTCTATCTTCTGCAGTGGTCTGGCATTGAGTCTGACTCAACTTCACACCTTGTAACAAAGGCAAGAACCCTTTCTTTGACTGATCCATTTTGAACTTCTTCAAAACTTTATCAAGGTATGTGCTTTGTGAAAATCCAATTAAGCGTCTTGATCTATCTCTATAGATCTTGATGCCCAATATATAAGCAGCTTCACCGAGGTCTTTCATTGAAAAATTCTTATTTCAAGTATCCTTTTATGCCATTCAGAAATTCAGTATCATTTCCGATCTACAATATGTCATCTACATATAATATCAGAAATGCTACAGAGCTCCCACTCACATTCTTGTAAATACATGCCTCTCCAAAAGTATGTATAAAACCATATGCTTTGATCACACAATCAAAGCGTATATTCCAACTCCGAGAGGCTTGCACCAGTCCATAAATGGATCGCTGGAGCTTGCACACTTTCTTAGCACCTTTAGGATCGACAAAACCTTCTGGTTGCATCATATACAACTCTTCTTTAAGATATCCATTAAGGAATGCAGTTTTGACATCCATTTGCCAAATTTCATGATCATAAAATGTGGTAATTGCTAACATGATTCGAACAGAATTAAGCATCGCTACGGGTGAGAAGGTCTCATCGTAGTCAACTCCTTGAACTTGTCAAAAACCTTTTGCAACAAGTCGAGCTTTGTAGACAGTAACATTACCATCAGCGTCTATCTTCTTCTTGAAGATCCATTTGTTCTCTATGGCTTGCTGATCATCGGGCAAGTCAACCAAAGTCCGCACTTTGTTCTCATACATGGATCCCATCTGAGATTTCATGGCCATCGCGGAATCTGGGCTCATCATCGCTTCCTCATAGTTCATAGGTTCATCATGGTCAAGTAACATGACCTCCAGAACAGGATTACCATACCACTGGTACGGATCGTACTCTAGTTGACATACGAGATTCGGTAGTAACTTGATCTGAAGTTTCATGATCATCACCATTAGCTTCCTCATTAATTGGTGTAGGAATCACTGGAACTGATTTCTGTGATGAACTACTTTCCAATTCGGGAGAAGGTACAATTACCTCATCAAGTTCTACTTTCCTCCCACTCACTTGTTTCAAGGGAAACTCCTTCTCTAGAAGGGATCCATTCGTAGCAACAAATATCTTGCCTTCAGATCTGTGATAGAAGGTGTACACAACAGTTTCCTTTGGGTATCCTATGAAGACACGTTTCCCTGATTTGTTTTCGAGCTTATCAAGTTGAAGCTTTTTCACATAAGCATCGCAGCCCCAAACTTTAAGAAACGACAGCTTAGGTTTCTTGCCAAACCACAGTTCATATGGTGTCATCTCAACGGATTTAGATGGTGCCCTCTTTAATGTGAATGCTGTTATCTCTAAAGCATAACCCCAAAACAATAGCGGTAAATCAGTAAGAGACATCATAGATCGCACCATATCTAATAAAGTGCAGTTATGACATTCAGACACACCATCATGCTGTGGTGTTCCAGGTGGCGTGAGTTGCGAAACTATTCCACATTGTTTCAAATGAAGACCAAACTCATAACCCAAATATTCACCTCCATGATCAGATCGTAGAAACTTTATTTTCTTGTTACGATGATTTTCCACTTCACTCTGAAATTCTTTGAACTTTTCAAATGTTTCAGACTTATGTTTCATTAAGTAGATATACCCATATCTACTCAATCCATTTGTGAAGGTGAGAAAATAACGTTACCCGCCGCGAGCATCAACACTCATCGGACCGCATACATCAGTATGCATTATTTCCAATAAGTCTGTTGCTCCCTCCATTGTTCTGGAGAACAGAGTCTTAGTCATCTTGCCCATGAGGCATGGTTCTCAAGCATCAAGTGATTCATAATCAAGTGATTCCAAAAGCCCATCTGCATGGAGTTTCTTCATGCTCTTTACACCAATATGGCCTAAACGGCAGTGCCACAAATAAGTTGCACTATCATTATTAACTTTGCATCTTTTGGCTTCAATATTATGAATATGTGTATCACTACAATCGAGATTCAACAAAAATAGACCACTCATCAAGGGTGCATGACCATAAAAGATATTACTCATATAAATAGAACAACCATTGTTCTCTGATTTAAATGAATAACTGTCTCGCATTAAACAAGATCAAGATATAATGTTCATGCTCAACACTGGCACCAAATAACAATTATTTAGGTCTAAAACTAATCCCAACGGTAGATGTAGAGGTAGAGTGCCGACGGTGATCACATCAACTTTGGAACCATTTCCCACGGGCATCGTCACCTCGTCCTTAGCCAATCTTCGTTTAGTCCGTAGCCCCTGTTTTGAGTTGCTAATATGAGCAACAGAACCAGTATCAAATACCTAGGCGCTACTACGAGCATTAGTAAGGTACACATCAATAACATGTACATCAAATATACCTTTCACTTTGTCATCCTTCTTATCCGCCAAATACTTGGGGCAGTTCCGCTTCGAGTGACCAGTCCCTTTGTAGTAGAAGCACTCAGTCTCAGGCTTAGGTCCAGACTTGGGCTTCTTCACTTGAGCAGCAACTTGCTTGCCGTTCTTCTTGAAGTTACCCTTCTTCCCTTTGCCCTTCTTCTTGAAACTAATGGTCTTGTTGACAATCAACACTTGATGCTCCTTCTTGATTTCTACCTCCGTAGCTGTGACGCCCTTGATTCAATCGTAAACTAATCATACACGCAAATGTGTATGATCAAGATCAAGGACTCACGGGAAGATATCACAACACAACTCTAGACACAAATTAGAATAATACAAGCTTTATATTACAAGCCAAGGGCCTCGAGGGCTCGAATACATAAGCTCGAATACACAAGAGTCAGCGGAAGCAACAATATCTGAGTACAGACATAAGTTAGACAAGATTGCCTTAAGAAGGCTAGCACAAAAGGCAACAACGATTGAAAAGGCAAGGCCTCCTGCCTGGGAGCCTCCTAACTACTCCAAATCGTCAGTGGTCTTCAAGCAGTAGTAGGCATCCTCCGGGTAGTAGTAGTCATCGGTGGCGTCGTTTGGCTCCTGGGATCCGTCATCTGGTCGCAACAATCAGGTATGGGCGAAAAAGAAGTAGCAAAGCAACCGTGAGTACTCATCCAAAGTACTCGCAAGACTTACTTCAGATCTAAACTAAGTATGCATCTATATCAAACGAATGGGTTGTATCTGTGGACTAAACTGCAGAAGGCCAGAATAGAGAGAAGGCCTAGTCCTATCGAAGGCTAGCATCTTCTGGAAACCACAATCTTGCAGCAATAGGAGGGAGTAGAGTAGCATAAAGTAAAGTAGCAGTAATGTTATCAACCTCGGCCAGAGATCCTTTCTCGACTCCTTGTGAGAAAGCAATCCCAGAGCCGTACTATCCAAGTGTCATCACAATCCAATTCTCATCACCATCCAGTTCTCATCACAAGTACAATCTTTTGTAATTTTTGGGCTACGATTATTTTTCATCCGAGCTACGATTATTTTTCTACGATTTTTCAAAGATTTAAACAATCTTTTGGAATTTTTGGGTTTTATTTTTAATCCGAAATTAACCACTGAAATTGCTAAGTGTACCCGGAAGTACACCCACCGAGGGCTGACTGGTGGGCCAGGTCAACTGCTCACTCAGCAGTTGACTAGTCAACTTTGACTAGTCAAAGGGCTGAGCGGGGTCCACCTGTCATTGACCCAGATAGTAACAGATTGATTTTATTATGTTGTTAACTTAAATAGCAGGTGGAGCCTGGTGGTAAATGACAGTGGCTAAACCAATGTTAGTACTTAATCTACCTAACCTAATTAGCAGGGGGCACATGGCCGTGGGCCATTATTTCCTAATCTAACACACACGCACACACGGATATACACAGGGCCGGCCAAGGCATAGCCAGCCACCATGGCTGGGCACGCACGCTCGCGTGCGGCGGCCATGGTCAGGCGCTTGGCGCGGGAGGGGCCAGGAGGGTGCGGCCTCGCTTGGGAAGACGCGGCGCGGACCGTGCGTGTGCGTGCAGCGGCGCGGGGTGCCGGAGCGGCAACGCGGAGGCAAGTGCAGTGGTGATGGCGGAAGCGACGGGCGAGTGGCCGGGGCAGCGAGCAGCGGCAGGCGGCGGAGGCACGCGCATGACCCGAGGGTCAGCGGAGCGCGGACGTCGACGGGCTCGAGCGGCGTCGCGCTCGACCACGGCGGGAAACTACCTAGTGGGCGTGTGCGATGGCAAAGAGAAGGGGAGGGCAAGTGGAGCTCACCGAGCGGCTCAAGGAGGCCAACGAGGGGCTTAGTAGCTGCGGGGGAGGCTGGGACGACGGTGGTCAGCGACCGAGGCGGACGAAGGCGATGCAGCACAGCCGGGCCGTCCCAGCTCGCGTACTTGGCCGGCGACGACGAGGTGGACGACGGGCGGAGGAAGAAGAGGTCGACGGCGCCGTACACGCAGCTTCCCACCTTGCTCCGATGCCCTGAACGGACGCAGACGAACACGACGAACCTCCAGGACGCGCCCCCGCACACCAAGGAGGCCGGTGGACGCGTCAACGAGGGCGGGACAACGGTGATTGCGCGAGCTCGCAGGATCGAATTCGAACCAGAGAGGAGGGGGCGAAGGGGAATCGAGGGGGGAATGGGTGAGGGCGATCTAGGTTTTCTCAGAGACGTGTTTATAGGCTTGGGGGAGCGACATGGAGGGCATCCACGGTCATGGCGCACGGGATGTGTGCCACGCACCCTTCTGCCTCCTGTAGCGAGGTGGAAGAAGGCCCAGGTTGGGCTAGGCCGCACTATAGTCAGTGGGCTCAAGTGCAAAGAACGCACTCGGCCTTTTGTGTAGTTAGCTGGGCCAAAGTGCCCAGTAGAATCTCTCTCCCTTTTCTGTTCTTATTTTTTATAACTATGTTTCACATATTAATTTGTTAGGAAAAGATTTTTGTAAAAAGTGTAGATGGCCACATAATTAGTATTGCCATATTTTGAGACCACACACAACGTTTCACATCATTTGGAAAATTATAAGTATTTGTTTATTTTGAAAAGGCCAATTTAAAAGCCTTAGGACCACTTATTAATTTCCTAGGAATTTATTTGTGAGCCAATTTAAGTTGGATTCAACTTGACAAAGGTCAGGAGAATTTATAGAATATTGTGAACATATTAGCTTTACTGTTTATAGAATTATGATTTGACTTGGCCATAGAATTTGGATTTGAGTTCAATTTGAAGCAAAGTGAGGATTATCAAAATAATTATGATGACATAGCATCATTAGGCATGAGATTACTGTAGCATGACACTGGGGGTGTTACAGTAGCCTTTCGCATTGCGAAGAGCTCGGGAATTGTCTTATCCATACCTTGCATATTATAGTTCATCATGAAGCTTTTGTAGTTTGGTGGCAGTGATTGAAGAATTATGTCAATGGCACTATCATCATGAAGATTAACTCCCAGTTGAGTCAAGGGGTTGTGGTACCCAGACATTCCGAGTATATGTTCACTGACAGAACTATTCTCCTCCATTTTGCAAGTGTAGAACTTATGGGAGACTTCATATCTCTTAATTCAGGCATTTGCTTGAAATATTAACTTCAACTCCTAGAACATCTCATATGCTCCATGACAATGAAAACGTCGTTGAAGTACCGATTCTAAGCCATAAAGCATGGCACACTGAACTATAGAGTAGTCATCAGCTCTGCTCTGCCAGACATTCATAACATCTGGAGTTGCTCCTGCAGAGGGCTTTGCACCTAGCGGTGCTTCCAGGACATAATTCTTTTGTGCAACAATGTGGATTAATCCTCAAGTTACGGACCTAGTCTGTGTAGTTGCTACCATCATCTTTCAACTTAGCTTTCTCTAGGTACGCATTAAAATTCAAAGGAACACTAGCACGAGCCATTTATCTACAACAGCATAGACATGTAAAATACTATCAGGTACTAAGTTCATGATAAATTAAAGTTCAATTAATCATATTACTTAAGAACTCCCACTTAGATACGCATCCCTCTAGTCATCTAAATGATCACGTGATCCATATCAACTAAACCATGTCCGATCATCACGTGAGATGGAGTAGCTTTCAATAGTGAACATCACTATGTTGATCATATCTACTATATGATTCACGCTCGACCTTTCGGTCTCAGTGTTCCGAGGCCATATCTGCATATGCTAGGCTCATCAAGTTTAACCCGAGTATTCTGCGTGTGTAAAACTGGCTTGCACCTGTTGTATGTGAACGTAGATCTTATCACACCCGATCATCATGTGGTGTCTCGGCACGACGAACTATAGCGACAGTGCATACTTAGGGAGAACACTTGTACCTTGAAATTTAGTGAGAGATCATCTTATAATGCTACCGCCGTACTAAGCAAAATAAGATGCATAAAGGATAAACATCACATGCAATCAATATAAGTGATATGATATGGCCATCATCATCATCTTGTGCCTTTGATCTCCATCTCCAAAGCACCATCATGATCACCATCGTCACGGGCTTAACACCTTGATCTCCATCATAGCATCATTGTCATCTCGCCAACTATTGCTTCTACGACTATCGCTACCGCTTAGTGATAAAGTAAAGCAATTACATGGCGATTGAATTTCATACAATAAAGTGACAACCATATGGCTCCTGCCAGTTGCTGATAACTGTTACAAAACATGATCATCTCATACAACAATTTATATATCATCACGTCTTGACCATATCACATCACAACAAGCCCTGGAAAAAACAAGTTAGACATCCTGTACTTTGTTGTTGCAAGTTTTACGTGGCTGCTACGGGCTTCTAGCAAGAACCATTCTTACCTACGCATCAAAACCACAATGAGTTTTCATCAAGTGTGCTATTTTAACCTTCAACAAGGACCGGGCGTAGTCAAACTCGATTCAACTAAAGCTGGAGAAACAGACACCCGCTAGCCACCTGTGTGCAAAGCATGTCGGTAGAACCAGTCTCATGAACGCGGTCATGTAATGTCGGTCCGGGCCGCTTCATCTAACAATATCGCCGAGTCAAAGTAAGATGTTGCTGGTAAGCAGTATGACTATTATCGCCCACAACTCATTGTGTTCTACTCGTGCATATAACATCTATGCGTAGACCTGGCTCGGATGTCACTATTGGGGACGCAGTATTTAAAAAAAAATCCTACAATCACACAAGATCTATCTAGGAGATTCATAGAAATGAGAGGGGAGAATGTGTCTACGTACCCTCGTAGACCGAAAGTGTAAGCATTTAGTAACGCGGTTGATGTAGTTGAACATCTTTGCGATCCAACTGATCCAAGTACCGAACGTACGACACCTCCGCGATCAGCACACATTCAGCTCAGTGACGTACCTTGAACTCTTGATCCAGTTGAGGCTGAGGGAGATTTTCGTCAGCACGACGGCGTGTTGATGGTGATGACGAAGTTTACCGGCGCAGGGCTTCACCTAACCACTACAACGATATGACCAAGGTGTGTAACTCTAGAGGGGGGCACCACACACGGCTAAGAGAAACTTTGGTGTACCTTTGGGGTGCCCCCTCCCACATATATAAAGGGGGAGGAGAGGAGGCCGACCATAGGGGGGGTGCGCCATATGGAGTAGTCCTACTTGGACTCCTGGTCCAAGTAGGATTCGCCCCCCCTTTCCTATTCCAACTAGGAGAAGGAGGGAAGGGGAAGGAGGGAAGAAGGAAGAAGGGGGGCGCCACCCCCTCCTAGTCCAATTCGGACCAGCCCATGGGGGGGGCGTGACCACCCCTTGAGGCCCCACTCTCCTTTCCCCTAAAGCCCATTAAGGCCCATTACTCTCCCAAGCGGTTCCGGTAATCTCCTGGTACTCCGGGACAATACCCAAAACACTTCATAACCGTTCTTGTGGCCCAATATAACCTTCCAATATATCAATCTTTATGTCACAACCATTTCGAGACTCCTCATCATGTCTGTGATCTCATCTGGGACTCCGAACAAACTTCGGTTCGTCAAAATACGAAACTCATAATACAAATCGTCATCGAACGTTAAGCGTGCGGACCCTACGGGTTCGAGAACTATGTAGATATGACTGACACACATCTCCAGTCAATGACTAATAGCGGAATTTGGATGCTCATATTGTCTCCTACATATTCTACGAAGATCTTTATCGGTCAAACCAGATAACAACATACATTGTTCCCCTTGTCATCGGTATGTTACTTGCCCGAGATTCGATCGTCGGTATCATCATACCTAGTTCAATCTCGTTACCGGAAAGTCTCTTTACTCGTTCCGTAATGCATCATCCCGTAACTAACTCATTAGTCACAATGCTTGCAAGGCTTGTAGTGATGTGCATTACCGAGAGGGCCCAGAGATACCTCTCCAAAATGCGGAGTGACCAATCCAAATCTCGATCTATGCGAACTCAACAGACACCATCAGAGACACCTGTAGAGAATCTTTGTAATCACCCAGTTACGTTGTGACGTTTGATAGCACACTAAGTGTTCCTTCGGTTTTTGGGTGTTGCATAATCTCATAGTCATAGGAACATGTATAAGTCATGAAGGAAGCAATAGCAATAAACTAAACGATCATAGTGCTAAGCTAACGGATGGTCTTGTCCATCACATCATTCTCTAATGATGTGATCCCGTTCATCAAATGACAACACATGTCTATGTCTAGGAAACATAACCATCTTTGATTAACGCGCTAGTCAAGTAGAGGTATACTAGGGACACTCTGTTTGTCTATGTATCGACACATGTACTAAGTTTCCGGTTAATACAATTCTAGCATGAATAATAAACATTTATCATGATATAAGGAAATATAAATAACAACTTTATTATTGCCTCTAGGGTATATTTCCTTCAAGGATTGGTTCACCAGCGATATGCCATTTTGCCGCACCGGGGATAGGTATACGGTCTTGAACCCGAGGCTGCTGAGGCGGCTGGATCATAGAAGCAGCTTTGTTGCCTTTCCTCCGTCTCTTCCTATGCTTCTTTCCTACTGGAAGTTCGTCTATAATACGTTCAGCCTCTAGAGGCGGCAATTTAGGCATCGACTCATGACGCTCAAACCCTGAGTACTCATCATAGGCGCCAGTATTGAGATACTGTTGAGTGTCATCATCATCCTCATCCTCATCTATGGCGACGTCATCACCGACTAATGGAGCCTCTTCCTCACCCTGTCCTCTATCACCCAACACGATAGCCGATGCTAATTGGGTAGGTTGGGTGTTGATGATCATTCCTTGTTGAGGCTACGTGCTCGTGGTTGTGCTCCTGGCCGCCTCCAGACGAAGCAGACTCTTTAGCCAGAACAGTACCCACCCATTGCAACCACCAAGCCGCCGCGGGGTCTCGTCGTCATCCCCCTAGTAACGGAGGAGCCAAATTCTCGTGGCCCGGTGGACACTGACCACGGAAACCTTGAAGACGTCAAGGGGGATCGGCCGGTTGTGAAACAATGGTTCCTTCAGCTTCATTATCATCGCCTTCCCCATGTCCACCTTCTGGTTGGCGATGGTGTATAATATGGTGCACGGGGTTACGTCGGCCTACAAAGACATGTTTGCGACGTGAGACATCTGAAAAGCAATGGAAACAGGAGATTATACATTTATTGAAGAGAGCTGATGTGACAGATACCATGAGGGCGTCGAGCTCAGCCAAAGATGAAGCACCGCCGAGCATGTCCGAGACGGAGGACGGGCTGCTATGAGCAGGTGCGGTTGCCGAGGCAGGAGCTGGTGCGGGAGCCGGTGCAGGTGCTGGTGCAACACTAGTCGAGCTGCTCCCAAAGAAGCCGGCAAGGGGAAAGTCCGCTACATTTTTTCTGGATTTTTCCCGCTCCAACTAAAAATGGCTGGAACCAAGACACCAGACATATCTGCAATCACCTATTTTGCAGCAGCCACCACTGTTGCGACTGTCTTAGCTAATTTCTTCTCAACCCCAATCTCAACCTCTTGTCGATGTTTTCTTCAGTTAACCTCCGCCTTTCCTTTCTCTCCTTCGTGGTCTCACGATAGTACTTCTTCCACGTGGCGCCGTCTCTGACACCGTGCACGCATCCATACGATGGTCGAGTGTCCATCGGGAGTCCTTTCAATAAGTTCAACGCCCGGTTGAATGGGGTGTCCCACTTGGACCTCGCCAACGCCTCAGATGGTGAGTCGCTTTCGGTCGCAATCCTGTGCTGCTCTCTCTGCAAAAGGAACAAGGATCGTTTACAAATATGACTAAACATGGAGTTGAATTGATTAGGAACTAAAATTACCAACAGTCTCATGAACTCCGTCATGACCGAGTCCATCTCGAAAATCTTCTTGACTGAGTCCCAATGGTGCCGTGCCCTGAGGACGTCACGCTCCCGCGAGACGGTGAAGTCTTCCAAGAGGTCTGGGATGCCCAGACTTTCGCGTTCTGCATCCTCCTTGGTACATATGGACCTCTTCCCGCCGTAACCACGGCTTCTGAGGTGGTGGCACCCCATGTTCCTCTCTTGAAGCCCCTTCATGTATTTTTACTTTTCTTTGGCAGCTTCGTCCTCACAAGCCGCCTTGAATATTTGAAACTGCTCTTCCGTGATTGTCGGATTATCCTTTACAATCTCGGAGTAGGGTTCCTTTTTCTTGATGATCCGATGTTTCACCCTTGCTTTCCAGGTGGCCAATGTGTCGCTAAACTTGGTCCTAGCGCATTTGTTTATCTTCTTCATTGCCAGGTCTTTATCTGGATTTTTATATTCCTTTTCATCCTGGCCCGGGAACAAGAATATATGGTGCAGCTTCTTTAGGGGGGAGGGTCTCATATTCTCTATCTTCTTTAGTTTCTCATCATTGATGGTGGCGGTTGTCTGTACGATGCAGCCTATTTGACTGTTGTAGCACAATCACGCTTCATTAGGCTCTTTTGGCTCAAAATTATCGTCGCCCACCTCCGTGACCACCACTCTAGTAGTGATGAGCTGGTTTAGGCGTCGTTGCCTCTTTGGTTTTGGTTCTATACCGGCTCCGCCAGACTCGGTGCCAGTCTCGGCGCCGATCTCAGTCTCAGGGCCGGTCTGGATGTCGGTCTCAGTCTCTGACACGACAGGTGGGCTCAGTAGTAAGCAGCAGCAGCAGCAAAATAGTAGGAGTAGGAGTAGTAGTAGTAGTAGTAGTAGTAGTAGTAGTAGTAGTAGTAGTAGTAGTAGTAGTAGTAGTAGTAGTAGTAGCAGCAGAAGTAGCAGCAGTAGCAGCAGCAGCAGCAGCAGTAGCAGCAGCAGCAGCAGCAGCAGCAGCAGTAGCAGCAGTAGCAGTAGTAGGAGTAGCAGTAGTAGCAGTAGTAGCAGTAGTAGCAGTAGTAGCAGTAGTAGCAGTAGTAGCAAGAGTAGTAGTAGTAGTAGTAGTAGTAGTAGTAGTAGTAGTAGTAGTAGTAGTAGTAGTATGCTGCTGCTGCTACTACTACTACTACTACTACTGCTGCTACTACTACTATTACTAATACTACTGCTACTACTACTAATACTACTGCTACTACTACTTCTGCTGCTACTACTGCTGCTACTGCTGCTACTGTCGTGGGTCTAAGACTGACAGTAGAATGGGGGTAGATATGAGGAGGCAAGATCCTAGCTATGGAGTAGTTGTACACACGAGTTTTACGAGTTCAGGCCCTTCTCGGAGGAAGTAATAGCCCTACGTCTCGGTGCCCTGAGGCGGTCAACTAGATTATGTGTGTGTGTGTGTTTACAAAGATGCGAACCCTTTTGCCAGTGGAAGGGGGTGGCTTATATAGAGTGCGCCAGGACCCCAGCCAGCCCATGTTACAAGTGGTTTAAGGTACATTAAGAGAGGAACATCACTGGTAACGCTAGCCATTAAATGCTATAAATGACAATTAAGCCTATAAGTAAATGCTCGACCGTTGTTGATGTAGAGTGGCTTTAGATCTTCTGTTCGTCGAGTGGCTTCTGCGACGGTCGAGTGCCATTGATTCTTCCGAGTGAAACATCTCTGGTCGAGTGGATAATGGTACCCTTTGAATGATTCTGGGTTTAGGGTCATGTCCTAGGGGAAGGTGTCTAAGTCAGGCTTATGACCCTACCCTAGGTACATAACCTCATCATTAGCCCTTGAATGGTTCAGGGTCCGAGTGGAGAAGGAGTTGACAACCTCTCCGATTCAGCTTTTGCGCTTCTGGAATGTCTTGTCCAGAGGTTGAATGAATATTCAAGATGACTTCAACTACTTGTTCAGTCGCCTTCATCCATTCTTGGTTTTGTCGAGTGAACTTTTATTGTTGAGCTTCGAGTGTTGTTATGGCAAAAAATCTTCTGTCTGACGGGTTGCTCTGCCGTCTGTGGATTTCACGGGATTTGAATTTTGGGAAGCACGCTGGATGGGGGAGGCCGCAGTAATCGGGGTGGATTAGGCAGGCCGCCTCGATCTCTGTGCCACCTTTTTCACCACGTATCGCGGGCGCGCGACTGTTGCGGGATTTGATCGGATCACCTGGGCTCACGAATCAGCCACTCGGAAATGCCCTCATATAAGGCGTTGGATGGGGATTTTCGCACAGTGCATTCTCATTGTTCCCCTTTCTCCTCTGTTTTCTTCACCGCATCCGCCTCTGCTCTCGGCATCGTCGCCCTACTCGAACTCAATCCGCTGCCATGGGGAAGGAGAAGATGGTGGCGTTAGAGCATGCGAAGAAGGCGATGGCGAAGGCGAAAGGGAAGAGGACCAGCCGGGGCGGATCTTCGTCGAGGTCTGGCCCGCTGCCTGGCTAGATCCAGGGCGACTAGATCCGCTCGACAATCAGCCAGGATGACATCGATGACCTGGTTGAGGGGGGACTGATCCCGCACAAATCGGCGCGGCTCCCAGGGAACAAGACTGAGCCGTAGCCGCAGGAGGGTGAGTGCGTTCTCCTTTCCACTCATGTCGACCGTGGGTTTTCTTTGCCTCCCCATCCTTTCTTTCGCGGTTTCTTGAACTTATTTGGGGCTCAACTCCACCACTTTTCTCCAAACACCATCGTGTACCTTGCCGCTTTCGTGTCCATGTGCGAGAACTTCTTGGGTTGTCGACCACACTTGGTCTCTTCAAGCACATATTCACGTGTCGCTCTTAGACGGTCAAGAAGGCCAACCCGAGTGAAGAGAGGACGCACGCAGATGTGCGAGGGTCTTGGAATTCAGATGAGAAACAAAAGCACTTTCCCAACTACGATCCTTCCCGACTCGGTCCGGGGTTCGCAGTCAACCTGGTTCTACTGCAAGGACCAACCGACTCCTGGCCAGTCGACTGGACTTCCCCCCTTTTCCATGGCTCGAGTGGAGAAGCCCTCTGCCTTGAGAGTGATCCCAGAGGAGAAGGCGCATGTGAAGGTGTTGGTCGAGCGGGTTGTCCAACTCGTCCGCGACAGAGTGACCGGTATGGACCTGCTGGAGGTCTTCCTCAGTCGACGCATCCAACCACTCCAATCTCGTGATCATCCGATGTGGATGTACTCGGGACTCGAGGAGTCCACTCGGATCCACCCGGAGGATGTCAGTGAGGACACGGTGGAGCAGTGGCTGAGAGGTATTACCGGCAACAAGGATACCCCCCGGGGGTCCAGGAGGGTGGCTCCATTCGACCATTTGCGCCAGCTGGAACAGGTACGATTCTGCATTGTCGAGTGTCTTCTTGATATACTATGTAGCATCTTGTTGACGGTCGGCTATCTTTCTTTTGTTCATTGTCTTTCAGGCTCTTGTTGATATGTACTCAATGCCCAATGGAGTGAAGGAGCAAAATGTCGAGGGAGAGGCGAGCGGGGGCGAGAGTGGCGAGTGGCACTCGGATGCAGAGGAGTACGAGGAGAGCAACGACCCTAGTGATGAAGAAGAGGTTGACTTGCCTCCTCACAGAGAAAGGAAGTCCAGGCACGCTCACGACCCGGCAAGTACCCCTGACCTGGTGGCCGCACCAACTGGGCAGTCTTCAAAGCGCCTTCGGACGTCTTCTCCAGTGCTGACCGAGAAGGTATCGAAACAGCCCAAGAATGCGTCGCCTCCAGTGCCGAAACCACCGAAGGCCACATCTTCCAAACCTCCGAAGGCTTTTCCCAAAATCAAAGTGGTCATTCCCACAGTGGGTAACAATCTGGCCTGATCCTTTGGTTAACTTGGGTAACAGAACGTAACCGACTGAACGTAGATATTTGCAGTGCTGCCACTTCTGGAACTTCTACCCACCAGTACCGAGACGAGGAGATGAAAGACGCGGTTACCTCCAACCTAGGTACAATTCTCGTGATCTTGTTCTTGATTATTTGGTCGATTAAATTCTGGTGATTCAATTGGGGTCGACTGATTTCTTTGCAGCCCCACTCAATGTTATCGAGCTTCCGGATGATCATGAAGATGTGATACCGAGGCCCAGAAGGAGCAAGAAAGCAGTAGCTGGCAAGATATCCCAGTTTGAACTGGCGACAGAACCAACAGTCCAGCAACCTGAAGATGTAGGTAGAGCCTCGGTAACTTTTGATGTCCTAGTGTCGAGTGAACACCCTGCGCCGTCGACTGTACCATTGTTTTCTTCAGTCATCCAACCTCATGCCTCAGAGCCCCAAGCTACTGCATCTGGACCATCTGTCCCCTTCTTCACCACCTATCATGTTCCAGAAAGCCAATCGAATGCCGCTACAGAGGCTATCCGTCAGGCTGGCATAATGAAGGAGCGGATGAAGGCGGTGCAATACAATAGCCAGGCTGCTTACGATGCCAGCGCAGCTCCCCTAGACCGCAATCAACTGCGGGCAGTCGGTTGGGGTCTGAGCGCTTCTTTCTCTTTCCTTTCTTCCACTCGACCTGGGCGGAGCATGTCGAGTGGGATCTGAACTAGTGGGGGCACGCCAAGTGCACCCACTGGGTGTAGTCCCCGAGACCGCGATTGGCTGCTGGCAGTCGGTCGGGGTCTGAATACTTTTTTTACTCGACCTGGGCGGACCGGCCAAGTGGAAACTGAACTAGTGGGGGCACGCCAAGTGCACCCACTGGGTGTACTCCCTGAGACCGCAGTCGACTGCTGGCAGTCGGTTGGGGTCTGAGTAAACTTTTGAAATTTTATTCACTCAGAGGTAAATAATCTCTGATATTGCCGATTGATATGTCTTTTACTCTCTGCAAAAATCTTGTACTCTCATTTCCAAGTTTGCCGAATTTGAGGAGAAGCAGAGGCAACAGAACCTTGACCTAGAACTGGCCCAACAAAACTTGAAGAAGGCTCAAGATGAAGTTGCCAGTATGGACGGTAACTGCCTGTCGACTGCTCGTGTCGATCGTCTTTATAAATTATCTCTTCTATCTTTTGTTTGATCTAAATTCTTTTCTTCTAGAGAAAATGAGGTTGGCTCTGGAGAAGAAGGACTTGGACCTTGCAGTTGCGCAGAAGGAGGCTCAAGAGAAGACTACTCTTGCTAACAAAAAGCTGGCTTCAGTCGGAGCACTGGAAGAGGAAGTAAGCAAGCTGAAGTCCTCTCTCACTGAATCCAGCCGAGAGGTGACTCGTGTGAGGAAGGATAAGGTGGCTCTGAACGAGAAGCTGGAATCCATGGCTCGTAAGAGAAATGACTTGGAAGCTTATTTGAGAACTCTCACCAAGAAGCTCTTTCTTATGCTCGAAGGTACCCCTTTTAATTCGACTGCTTTACTGCTTGCAAGTTAGTCCTGTCTAGTCGACTCACTAACTCCTTGACTACAGAATTCTGCCAAAACTTTGAATAGGAGACTGGACGGATCGAGACGGGTTTGGACCCTATCGTTTCTCCAGTCGGCGATGAGGCTGCCATGAATGTTCTTCGACTGGAATCCCACGTCGCCAGTGTTACAAGTTACCTTGCTCGTCTGAAGGTGGCAGTTTCACGCATCGACTCATTGCTCTGGCCAAGGGCAACACTTCAAAATGATCTCAAGTCTTTGATGACTCGACTCAATGAGGTCCCCGGTCGAGTGCAGGAATGGAAGAATTCTTCTGCCCGATGCGGTGCTGACGTGGCTCTATCACTGGTAAGAGTCCATTGCAAGGAGGCCCGCGAAGATAAGCTGGCGGCGATCAAGGTTGCCAACACCAAAAGGCATGACTTCTAGTCCTTCATGGAGAATTTCCTTGCTGCTGCCACTCGGATCGCTCACGGAATTGACTTGGACGAATTCGTCGAGCCCTCCTCTTGCGAAATGAACAAACTTGACATTTAAACTTGCCTTAAATTTGCCTCGGAATGCCGAGTGGTTTCTGTAACCGTTAAACTCTTTCGGGCCTGATGCCCGAGTACTTTTATCTTCGTTTTGAGACTTTTGAGATTTTATCCGATCTTGGTTTATCTTCTGCATATGCTTGCGTTCATCTTCGAGTAGAACTTGTTCTTCGCTCAAACTCTCCTTCCGGAAGCAACTCTGAAGGGGATATCCCAGTCAACCTGCACCTCTCCGTCCTTGCGGAGAAGGACGGAGCACACATTGTATTTGTGGCGCAGCCCCGAGGAGAGAGTTGCGGTCGACCTGCACCTCGTCATCCTTGCGGATAGGGATGGAGGGGACATTGTACTTGTAGCGTAGCTTCGTGAGGGGATTGCAGTCAACCTGCACCTCGTCATCCTTGCGGATAGGGATGGAGCAGACATTGTACTTGTAGCGTAGCTCCGTGAGAGGATTGCAGTCGACCTGCACCTCGTCGTCCTTGCGGATAGGGATGGAGTGGACATTGTACTTGTAGCGTAGCTCCGTGAGAGGATTGCAGTCAACCTGCACCTCGTCATCCTTGTAGATAGGGATGGAGCAGACATTGTATTTGTAGCGTAGCTCCATGGGAGGATTGCAGTCGACATGCACCTCGTCATCCTTGCGGATAGGGATGGTTTTGGAACTTAGGCGAGTACTGGACTGCAACTAAGCCCCCGAGTGTGAGGTTTGCTCATCACTCAGTAGGATTTTTGAAACTTAGGCGAGTACTAGACTGCAGCTAAGCCTCCGAGTGTGAGGTTTGCTCGTCACTTGGTAGGATTTTTAAACTTAGGCGAGTACTAGACTGCAGCTAAGCCCCCGAGTGTGAGGTTTGCTCATCACTTGGTAGGATTTTTGAAACTTAGGCGAGTACTGGACTGCGGCTAAGCCTCCGAGTGTGAGGTTTGCTCATCACTCGGTAGGATTTTTGAAACTTAGGCGAGTACTGGACTGCAGCTAAGCCCCCGAGTGTGAGGTTTGCTCATCACTCGGTAGGATTTTTGAAACTTAGGCGAGTACTGGACTGCAGCTAAGCCTCCGAGTGTGAGGTTTTCTCATCACTCGGTAAGATTTTTGAAACTTAGGTGAGTACTGGACTACAGCTAAGCCCCCGAGTGTGAGGTTTGCTCATCACTCGGTAGGATTTTTTGAAACTTAGGCGAGTACTGGACTGCAGCTAAGCCCTCGAGTGGGAGGTTTGCTCATCACTCGGTAGGATTTTTTAAACTTAGGCGAGTACTGGACTGCAGCTAAGCCTCCGAGTGTAAGGTTTGCTCATCACTCGGTAGAATTTTCTAAACTTAGGCGAGTAGTGGACTGCAACTAAGCCCCCGAGTGAGTGACTTGCTCATCACTCGGTAGGATTTTTGAAACTTAGGCGAGTACTGGATTGCAGCTAAGCCCCCGAGTGAGAGACTTGCTCATCACTCGGTAGAATTTTTGAAACTTAGGCGAGTACTAGACTGCAGCTAAGCCCCCGAGTGAGAGATTTTCTCATCACTCGGTAGGATTTTCGAAACTTAGGCTAGTACTAGACTGCAGCTAAGCCCCCGAGTGAGAGACTTGCTCATCACTTGGTAGGACTTTTGAAACTTAGGCAAGTACTGGACTGCAGCTAAGCCACCCACTGGGGGATTTCATAAACATATGTAAACAATCAACAATCTTTTTAGAAGACTGTAAAACTCTTGTCTTTGATAAAAACACAAAGATATTTTTATTACATCTCAGTAGACAGAGTATTTAAGTATAAAAGGGGCAGAGCAGCTCCGCATTCCAGGCGTGCGACTAATCTTTCTTGTGCTCGACGTCGTAAAGGTGGTACGCTCCATTGTGGAGCACTCTGGTGACCACGAAGGGGCCTTCCCAAGAGGGAGCAAGCTTGTGTGGTTTCTGCTGATCCACTCAGAGAACTAAGTCTCCCTCTTGAAATGCTCGACCCCTCACATTTCTGTCATGGAATCGACGCGGATCTTGCTGATAAATGGTTGATTGGATCAAGGCCATCTCTCTTTCTTCTTCAAGGAGGTCAACTACATCTTGTCGCGCTTGTTCTGCTTCTTCCTCTGTGAAAAGCTCGACTCTGGGTGCATTGTGGAGCAAGTCACTCGGTAGTACAGCTTCGGCTCCATAAACCAAGAAAACAGGGTTCTGCCAGTCGACCGATTTATAGTTGTCCTCAATCCCCAATTCCCCACAATACTGATGGAAGTTCATCGACCTAGGCTCCTGCTGTGTGTTTGAGGTCACGCATCAGTCGAGGTTTCAGTCCTTTGAGAATCAATCCATTTGCCCTTTCAGCCTGTCCATTCGACTGGGGGTGAGCGACCGAGGCATAGTCGACTCGAGTACCTTGTGAAGCACAAAAAGTCCTGAACTCATCAGAATCAATGTTTGAACCATTGTCAGTGATGATGCTGTGGGGAACACCATATCTGAATGTTATCTCTCTGATGAAGCTGACAGCAGTACTGGCATCAAGGTTCTTGATAGGATTGGCTTCAATCCATTTGGTGAACTTGTCGACTGCTACAAGCACATGAGTGAATCCACTCCTGCCAGTCCTCAAAGGTCCAACCATATCCAATCCCCAAACAGCAAAAGGCCAGACGAGCAGAATGGTTTTCAGGGCTGACGCAGGCTTGTGAGACATGTTGGAGTAGAACTAACAACCTTCACATTTGTCGACTATTTCTTGTGCCATCTCATTTGCTCGAGGCCAGTAAAATCCCGCTCGGTATGCTTTGTCCACAATGGTCCGAGAGGACGCATGGTGACCACAGGTCCCCGAGCGGATATCATTGAGGATCACTCGACCTTCTTCAGGTGTTATGCATTTCTGGCAGACTCCAGTCACACTTTCTCCGAACAACTATCCTCTTATCACGGTGAAGCCCTTAGATCGACGGACGATCTGTCGAGCCTCTTCTTCATCTTCTAGGAGTTCTCTTCTAAGAATGTATGCGATATATGGGACCGTCCAATCGAGGGTGATGACCAAAACTTCCATGATCAAGTCGACCACGGCTGGAATGTCGAGTTCAGTC
Organism: Triticum aestivum; assembly: GCF_018294505.1. Classification (NCBI taxonomy): domain Eukaryota; kingdom Viridiplantae; phylum Streptophyta; class Magnoliopsida; order Poales; family Poaceae; genus Triticum; species Triticum aestivum. Next base: position 214,638,252 of record NC_057800.1, read on the forward strand.
GGATCGGTGGCACTCTTGGGCTGTGGGGGCTCTTCAGTGAAGGGATCTTCTTGAACCGAGGGTGCATGACTATGCTCCAGGAACACATTACTGGGAATGGCTTCTCTCTAGGAGCCTATCTTTGCCAGATCATCGGCTGCTTGATTTTTCAGTCGGGGGATGTAATGGAGCTCTAACCCCTCGAACCTCTTTTCTATCTTTCTTACTGCATTGCAATAACCAGTCATGGCTGGGCTTCTGACGTCCCACTCCTTCATCACCTGATTGACCACTAAATCCGAGTCGCCATAGAACATGAGGCGACGGACGCCGAGTGAAATGGCCATATGCAACCCATACAGAAGTGCCTCGTATTCAGCCTCATTGTTGGAGGAGTCAAAGTGAATCTGGAGAACATAACTGAGTTTGTCACCTCGGGGGGAGGCCAATACAACTCCAGCACCGGAACCATTCAACATCTTGGACCCATCTAAGAACATGGTCCAATCTCCGAGTGAATTTGGGCTGGAAGTTGCTATTCGATCCACTCGGTGAGGAAATCAGCTATTGCTTGGGACTTAATAGCCTTCTTTGCTTCAAACTTGATATCCAGGGGAAGGAGTTCAATCGCCCACTTTGCCACTTGACCAGTTGCATCTCTGTTATTCAGAATCTCTAACAATGGAGCGTCGCTGACGACTATAACGGAATGATCATAGAAATAGTGTGCAACCTTCTTTGTGGTCATGTAAATCCCATAAACAAGCTTCTGATAATGGGGATATCTTTGCTTTGGTGGAGTCAGGACTTCAGAAACGTAATATACTAGGTGTTGAACTTTATAAGTTTTCCCTTCTTCTTCACGTTCGACCGTGAGTACTTTACTGACGACTTGTCCAGTGGCTGCAATGTAAAGCAGTAAAGGCTCTTTGCTGATTGGTGCAGCAAGAACCGGGTGGGTGGAAAGCAGGGCTTTGAGCTCTACAAACGCTACATCAGCTTCGGGAGTCCACTCGAACTTATCAGACTTCTTCATCAGTCGGTAAAGAGGCAGTGCCTTTACACCGAGACGAGAAATGAATTGACTCAGAGCGGCCAAACAACCAGTAAGCTTTTGGACATTGTGCACACGCACAGGGTGTTTCATCCTAAGAATGGCACCAACTTTCTCTGGGTTAGCATCGATCCCTCGTTCGGAAACGAGCAAACCGAGTAATTTTCCGCCAGGAACTCCGAATGTGTACTTTGATGGATTAAGCTTGATATCGTACCTTCTGAGGTTGGCAAAGGTTTCGGCAAGGTCACCCAGCAGGTCGGAACCTTTACGTGACTTGACTACAATGTCATCCATGTATGCTTCCACATTCCGACAGATTTGAGTGAGCAGACACTTCTAGATCATCCTCATGAATGTGGCTCCGGCATTCTTCAGGCCGAATGGCATAGTGACATAACAGAAACATCCGAATGGAGAGATGAAAGCCGTTTTTATCTCATCGGGTCCATATAGTCGGATCTGATGGTACCTGGAATAGGCGTCCAAGAAGAACAAATGCTCACATCCCGCAGTTGAATCGACAATTTGGTCCATGCGGGGAAGAGGAAAATGATCTTTCGGGCAGGCCCGATTGATATGCTTGAAGTCAATGCACATGCGAAGTGAATCATCCTTCTTAGGGACCATGACAACATTGGCGAGTCACTCGGAGTGGTAAATCTCTCGGATGAACTCAGCTGCCAGGAGCTGAGCCACTTCTTCGCCAATTGCTTTTCTCTTCTGGATGACGGACCGTTGAAGATGTTCCTTGACTGGTTTTACTTTCGGGTCGACTCGCAAATGATGCTCAGCCAGTCCCCTGGGTACACCCGGCATGTCAGAAGGTTTCCATGCAAAGATGTCCCAGTTCTCATGGAGGAACTGGATGAGCGCTTCTTCCTATTTGCTGCCAAGTGTTGACGAGATATGGGTCGGAGCAGCATTGGGATCAGTCGGGTGGATATGAATCGGCTTTGTTTCCCGTGACGACTGAAATGCGGACTCTTTGGTAGGCTTCTTAGCTCGCGGCAAATCACTCGGATCAGCATTTTTCTGGTACTCTTGCAGTTCCACTACTGCCATCTGTGCATCGACAAGTTTTGAGCCCTTCTGGAAGCACTCTTCTGCCTTCTGCCGATTGCCAGTGACCGTGATTACACATTTGGGACCAGGCATCTTCAATTTGAGATACACCTAACATGGTCGAGCCATAAACCTGCATAAGCGGGTCTCCCCAGGATGGCATGGTAAGCACTCTTGAAATCCACTACCTCAAACATCAACTTTTCCTTGCGGTAATTCTTGGAATCACTGAAAACCACATCAAGTGTGATCTGTCCGAGTGACTGAGCTTTCTTGCCAAGTATAACACCGTGGAAACTCATGTTGCTTTCACTCAGCTTGGACATCAGAATGCCCATTCCCTTCAAGGTTTCAGCATAAAGAATAGTCAAGCCACTGTCACCATCCATCAGCACTTTAGTCAGTCGGGTGCCTTTGACTACTGGATCGACCAGCACCGGTTGCCTCCCAGGGGTGGCTATATGCGCTGGGTGGTCAGACTGGTCGAATGTGATGGCAGTCTGGGACCACTTCAGATAACTAGGTGTCGTCGGAGCAACCATGTTCACCTCCCTGTTAATAACCTTCAATCGACTTTTGCTTTCAACATCAGCAAAAATCATCAGCGTGGAATTGACATTGGGAAAGCCGTCATCATCTTCTTCCCTATCCTCACCTCCATCCAACTCCTTTTCCTTTTCCTTGTGTTCTTTCTCTCGGAACTGCTGAATCAGGAAACGACACTGTCGAGTGGTGTGTTTAGGGTAAATGATGTTCCCTTCTTCATCTTTCTTGGTATGAATATGGCACGGTAAATCCAACACATCATTCCCATCTTTATCCTTAACTTTCTAGGGATTCTAGGTCCCTTTCGGTTTTCCCTTGAACTTTCCTTGGGCAACAGCTAAAGCCTCACCAGGAGTAGCTGGTTCAGCTTTTCGCTTCTGTTTCCGACTAGAATTCCCTCCTCCGGTTTCTTGGGCGACTGTTTTGTGTTTGCCACTCCGGAGTCGGTCTTCCTCTTCACCATTGGCATATTTGGTGGCGATCTCCATCATCTGAGTCAAAGTCATATCTCCTGTCCGACCGAATTTCAGGTTCAATTCCCGATACTTAACGCCTTCCTTGAAGGCACAAATTGCTTGGTGATCTGACACATTCTCCACTGTATGGTGCAACGTGATCCATCTCTAGATATAATCCCTCAAAGTTTCATTCAGTTTCTGGACACAACACTGCAATTCTGTCAACCCTGCCGGCCTTTTGCAAGTGCCTTCAAAGGTCCTAACAAACACTCGAGGAGGTTCTTCCCAACTGTATATGCTGCCAGGAGCCAATTGATTCAATCATGCTCTGGCAGAACCCTCCAACATCAAGGGGAGGTGCTTCATGGCTACATCATCATTGCCACCACCAATCTGCACAGCCACTCGGTAATCCTCAAGCCAAGTCTCTGGCTTGGATTCGCCGGTGAACTTGCTGACTCCAGTCGCCAACCAGAAGTTTGGAGGAATCACTGCTACTCTGATGGATCTGCCGAAACACTCGGGTCCTGAAATGTGTACCCTGCTTCGAGTCGGATGATCTCTATCGTGGCCTTCTATGTGAGCTATGTTTCTATCAACCAGACCTTGAACGAGGATTGACCTTGCATTAAAGCCTGGTTCTCTGGGGTCGACTAGAATTCTCCGTTCGCCGCTGTGGGGGCGCCTGTCATCTTGCCGCCGAGGCACGTACGACCCACTCCTCAAAAGACATGGGCACTCGACGATGATCGTCGTGGTCGAGTCGATTATCATACAGCGCACGGTTCCTGTATTGATCTTGCTGGTATCCACGTTCCTCATGCCGGGGAAGCGGTCTCGGGCTATGGGCAGTCTGGACAGTATCCGCCACCACAGACCTGCTATGAATCCTATTCCGCGACTGAGATACCGCTGTATTCTGCTCTCCTGCTGCCCGGAGTAAAGCCCGGATCGGCATCAAACCTTGGCCAGTGTGGCACCCCGATCCGCATGGAGCAGGGGGCCTTCGTACGTCAGCCCAGGATAACACCTAACGCACGACAGGTCCATAATACAGCATTCCAGGTACAATAATATTCATCAAATACATGTGCATAAGCTTAAATCATTGATGAATACAATCAGCTGGCATAGCCCTACGGCTATTAACTGGCAGCGGAAGTCTATTAAAAATGGCGGCGAAAGTCTTGATTTGGCGGCATAACAACTCTGGCTGGGCTCCACAACTCATAGGACTGGCAAGGTTACGGCCTAGCACGACGGATCAGGACAACAACTCGGGTATGACTAACAAAACTGGCATGACACGCCAGGTCATTACTTTGAATGTACTTGCCAGACAACCAAATACATAGCATCCAAACAAGAAGAAGACAAAGTGGGAACCGAGCGCATACAACAGCCTACCTCATATCAATTACTAAACATGGCATGATAAAAATTAACTAAGCATGAACAAAAATCATAGCATCTACTAACATGACAATAACATGGCATATCAGATCATGCTTCTAACAGGGTAATAGAAAAACATACCATATCATCCAATCAAGGCATAATTTAAAATATAAATCAAAGCATGGCATGGCATCCTGAAACTATGCTAAAAATAAACTTCCGAAAATATCCAATGCAGACATAGCAGGTTAACTTTATGCTATCACCTTCTGTTCTTTCATGGTTCTTAAATGCAAATAATGATATATTACTCATGCAATGTAACCAAACTTGTACACCGAGTCCTTCGGACTATCTTAGCAACGGGTTGCCTCGCAACCGAACAGTGATCTTTCCGGCGATCATAACCATGACCAACACTTGGTCTCCAACACTCACCGAGACCTCGTCTTGTGATCATATCGTCGTGACTCCTCACGACTATCTCATAGTCCAAGTCACCATATTTTTGTTATCACATATTTATTTACCAACTTAATTATTTCAGGTTTATCCTCCATTTCGACCAAGACCTAATAGTGGGACCTACTACGAATAGTTTCTATTGATAGCCTTTATACACACTCTGCAGAGGTAGCACACTGTACCCACACCACGGAGTCCATGGCCTCGTCATCCCATTCGGGTGGACCAACGGCATTCCGACGAAACCGACCTACTGCCATGACACTCTCCCGGCCACTCCGACCCAAATCCCCAAACGGGCTGGTCCTGGCTGGCTCTGTTTCTACCAAAGACACCCTGACCACCGTCGTGGTCAAAACACTCCCACTCGGGGACACTCCCACTCGGGGACTCGGTACCATAATCTCATCAACGAGCACACAAGGTTATGTCTGCCTACCTGATCAGGGTAAGCACGCCCATAACCTTCCCTAGGGGGAGGCACCGATGAGAGGTCACGACAATAGATCGCATTAAGGTCTTCCCACAAAGGCAAATGTGGCTGCACTGAAAAAGGTTCAATTTGGCAGCACTATGACTCGATCCCATCGATGACGGAGGAGGTTTGTTATTATTAAGTCATTTTATTTCCTTCTCCTTCATCATGAGCATATTTGACATGGATGCAACAATGAGCATGCAGCATACAAATGCATGGCAAAATATCGAACTCATCATGTGCACACCTATAACATAAAGAACATGACAATAGCATATCAACGGTACATTACAATCCTCATAGCATTTTATAATGATGAAATGTAAATAAAGTAGAGTAGTGACATGGCATTATTAATAATAACATTCTAATTAGCATGGCAAAAGAACACAAGCATATGAGACAGCAAAACGAAATAACTGCACACGAAAACGATATGAAACAACTGCAACTACACACACACACAAGGTGCAAGCAAAGTCAACATGAAAGTTCGGGGCTCATGATAAGAGGTTGCCTTGCCTGGGGGTCGACAAATACTCCGGGACGAAGTGCGAAACGATCGCGGAAAGATTTGTCGGAAACAGTTCTCTCTCGGAGGAGGCTGTTTACAGGCAAGGGCAAAATGGTCATCTTCACTGTGTAAAAACATAATGAAAATGATACAAACGGAAAGAGCTCAACGAACAAAGAACGTGCGCGCTGGAATCACCTTATCCGGAGTTACGGGTAAAAAGATACGGGCGTTTAAAGCTCAGGGACTAGTCTGTAAAAATATTTCTAGAAACAGGTGCCTGGTAGCTTAAACAGAACGTGTCTTTTCTGAAAATACGTCTTCCAGAGAGGGAAACGTATTCTCGGCCGAAGGAGAGGACAAATGCGCTTTCGGACACTGAAAGAGCACTTTCCAGAATACGCTTTCGCGTAGGGAAAGTGCCTTCTAGCGCGAGGCCGCGGAAGAATACGCCTTCTCCAAAGGAAAGCGCACTCTACGGAAGCCGTCTCCACTTATGCCAGCTCAGCGAGCCGGTCCGGTCAGCGCAGTGGCCGACAGGCGGGGCCCAGAGGTAGGGTCAATGCAGGCGGGGCCCGCCTGGCCTTCTTCTTCCTCCACTCGACGCGCGCTTGGCCGGAGAGAGGTGCCCGCCTCGACGGCAAACGCCGGCGACTCCGGCCACCCTACGAGGCGTGCAGCCTATCCAGGTGATCAGGAGGGAGAGGCGCATCCAGAGGTGGCCTCCATTTCCAGCGAGAAGGACGGGGAACGGAGCAGCAAGGCTCACGGCGGAGAGGGCTTCGGCCACCATCGAGCAAGGTGCTCCGATGGGGCAATGGAGGGGGGATAGGGGCTGGGGACGAGCGCTGGAGCAAGGCTCTTCTAGTGGGGTTCTCGGACGGGGCAGGGGATGGCTAAGGGAGAGAATGGCCGAGGGGGATCGGCAGCGGCCATTCGGCCATGGAGGGGGAACTGGAGCTCCGAGGAGAGTGGGGAGGCTATGAGAGGCGCTGAGGCTGCGTAAGAGCTCGAGGGCTCTACTTATAGCTGCGGGAGAGCTCGGGAAGGGGGGCGAGGTGGCACGCGTCAGGCGATGTGTCCGTGCACCGGTGACGTTGCACTGTCGGCAGGCGTGGCCAAAGCTTCACGGGGAGCGGTGAGAAGGCGACGAGGAGGGTGCGGCGAGCGCCAGGGGGTCACGGAGAGGAGCAAGGCTCGAGGACAAGAGGACGAAGCGGACACCGACGAGGAAGACGACGATGCACAGGAGCGCACTACTCCGGTCGCTGGCACGGCTTGCCGGAGAAGAAAACGAAGGGGTCCAGAGGTCCAGAGGGAAGACGACGTCGAGGGGGAGATGTTGGGCATTAATGGCGAGGCCAGAGACGGTCGGGGCAGCGATACCGATGACAACAGTGGCTAGACCACCGTTTTGGCTGGCTGCCCTCGTAGTCACCACTGGCATGGCGCGCTCTGGTGTTTTTACTGAGGTAAGATCATGTCTAACACGTAGTCCTTCCAGCGTGGAGTATTACTGTGGTAAAAGATCGGGCAGCAATAAATGGAGCTGAGTAAAACAAGCTCCACAAGTTTACTGCTGCAAACTTGACCACATCCTAGAGAGTAAACCAGAGAGGGTAAAAGGTAAACTTGATGTCTGGGAGTCTTGGGGTAGAAAGGACCAGGGTCCTGGGAGTTTTGAGGTAAAGTGGACAACTATTTACCATAGTTGCTGTACAACCACCAAAACTGACCCAGAAACTGAATCATGATGAAGCACCCAATAGGAGTAATGGATTGGGCTAAATCTTGTCAAATCCTGATGGTTTGAACATACCATGATTCTGTAGAAAGTTCATACCAAATGGACTTACCAAAATGGTACTTCCTTCACAGCTATCATTTCTGTCCAAAAACTTCAGAAAAATCCTCAGGGCAATTGGATAGATTAAATGAGCCCACATCTTTTGGAGATAGGTTATATGAGTAGGAGAAGGCCTGGGGAAATTATCGGCCATAAAGGAGCAATATAAAATACACTTGATTGACAAACTGAAAAATTTGACAGAAAACAAGAATTGCTCCTGTGCTCACATAGTTCTATTAAATTAACTGAATTTGGGTGCATGCTAATGATTTGAGATACTAGAGAGGATGGAAAAGTTTCAGCTCATTTTGATCATCCATGAGGGTACTTCCTTCACAGACAAGCAAATCTGAACAGAAACTTGAAAAAATACCAAGGAAGATTGGATAGATGTATTGATCCTATTTTTGTTATCCAGAGGTTATTTGTAATTTTTAATCACCCTGCCAAATTGCAACTCCATTGGAATTAGGAATAAATCACTTCCTTTGCAAAATTTCAGAGAAGGCAGAAACTTGCATTGGATCATGTGCCCAATTTTTGAACTGAGGAACATGGGATTAGGATGGAACTAGTGATTATATATCAAGGAAAAGCTCCAAAATTTATGTGGGGATTTTCTCTGCTATAAAAATAGTAGTTCCTTTGGAAAATGGCAGAAATGCAATATTTTCATTAAATAGGAAAAGGGAATTTTCCTTATTTAATTATGGCCAATATACTTGCCAGAGCTTGCATTAGGCATAAGCATAAACTCCACCAATTCTCATGAATTTAGGAGATGGCTAGCTATGCCTTTGGATTTTATTCCTCAGGAAGGCAAGAAAAGGAATAAATCTTAATTCAAAAATATTGCATTGGACTTAGCAATATTTTTGCATATCCAAGGTTCAGAAAGTTAGGAGGATATCTAGGAACAATTGGAATGACCAACAGATCAGGGAAAATGATGGCTCCTTTGTAATCACAAGGGTCACATTCAAATTCCAAAAATTTGGAATTAGGGTTTGAAAGGATTTGGGATGATGCAAATGAGGTCTTGCCCACTAAAAAAGACATGAGCAATATTTTGAAAGGTTGAAAGTGACAAAATTTCTCAGAGTCATCCAGCGAACTCAGGAGAAAATTTTGAAAAAATGAGTGCCAGGAGAGAATAACAGCACAAAAATTGATAACCCAATTTTGGGGCTACTACAGCCAGCTTCTGACTGGGAAGGTTGAATTGACTCTGCTATTCGAGCTCCAGCTGTGAGATTCTGGATCGGAGTTCGGTATACCTGAGTCGGAGGCGGAAAAAGTTGTCGTCGACTGGACTCGGGGATCCGCTGCCGAGCACGCTCGTCGAGAGCGCGCTGGAGGTTCTTCAGTCGAGTGTGCTCAGCCAAGTTGGACAGGCGCGCCTCCTCCAAGGCCTGGGCCTCGGGGGTTTCTCCAAGGATAGGAGTGTGGAGCGCATCCATATTACAGCGAAGAAGATCTTCCCTCCGCTGCGAAGAGAGGGGTTCAGGACGGTACTCCTCGTCAACACGCGACGGATCACCGCCGCCATCGCCACCGCCTTCCCGAGTGAAGCCAGGAGGACTGCATGGTCCATTGACCATCAAGACTTCTGCTGTGGGGTCGCTGCTGTCACATTCGGACACAGTCTTGACGGCGCCGGTCGACAGATCGAATACGACGTACAGAGTTTCATCGGGCTTGATTGCTGCGATTTGCGGGGTGGCTGATTGGCGGGCCACCGCGTGCCTCACCCACCACTGAAGCCGTGACCGACTGGATCGCTGGCGCCGGCGAACAACGGAGAGGGAGGTTGCCACAGGAGTCGACTGATACGGAGTCGACGGTTGTCAAAGAAGGACGCCGCGAACGCACGCGCGGAAGTGCGTCGCCCCGCGGACGAGGAGCACCTCGACGTCGAGTGGTGCTTCATGAAGCCAAGTGGAGTCGTCGGCGATGAAGACGAGCGTGCCGAGATGGATCTCGCGGCCTTCAGCCAATCCTCCGTCGGAAACCATGATGATGGGAATCGGAAGAATCGCAACTTCTCCAATAAACTGCTAAGACACTGGCCCCATGGTGGGCGCCAATTGTCGTGGGTCTAAGACTGACAGTAGAATGGGGGTAGATATGAGGAGGCAAGATCCTATCTATGGAGTAGTTCTAAACACGAGTTTTACGAGTTCAGGCCCTTCTCGGAGGAAGTAACAGCCCTACATCTCGGTGCCCTGAGGCGGTCGACTGGATTATGTGTGTGTGTGTGTGTTTACAAAGATGCGAACCCTTGTGCCAGTGGAAGGGGGTGGCTTATATAGAGTGCGCCAGGACCCCAGCCAGCCCATGTTACAAGGGGTTTAAGGTACATTAAGAGAGGAACGTTACTGGTAACGCTAGCCATTAAATGCTATAAATGACAATTAAGCCTATAAGTAAATGCTCGACCGTTGTTGGTGCAAAGTGGCTTTAGATATTCTGTTCGTCGAGGGGCTTCTGCGACGGTCGAGTGCCATTGATTCTTCTGAGTGAAACATCTCTGGTCGAGTGGATAATGGTACCCTTTGAATGATTTTGGCTTTAGGGTGATGTCCTAGGGGAAGGTGTCTAAGTCAGGCTTATGAACCTACCCTAGGTACATAACCTCATCAGCTACTACTGCTACTACTGCTGCTACTGCTGCTACTACTGCTACTACTGCTACAACTCCATATATTGTTCTTTGCTTATTTACTTTTCCGTTGCTATTGCTATCATCACTACAAAATACCAAAAACACTACTTTTGCTACCATTACCTTTTGCTACTGTTACCACTACTATCATATTACTTTGCAACTAAACACTTTGCTATAGATATTAAGTTTCCAGGTGTGGTTGAATTGACAACTTAGCTGCTAATACTTGAGAATATTCTTTGGCTCGCCTTGTGTCGGATCAATAAATTTGGGTTGAATAATCTACCCCCGAAAACGGTTGTGATCCCCTATACTTGTGGGTTATCAAGACTATAGTCTGGCGCCGTTGCCGGGGAGCATAGCTCTATTCTTTGAGTCACTTGGGATTTATATCTGCTTATCATTATGAAGAACTTGAGAGATCCAAAAACCAAGATTTATCCCTCAACTACGAGGGGAGGTAAGGAACTGCCATCTAGCTCTGCACTTGATTCACCTTCTGTTTTGAGTAAGCTTGCGACACCTAAACCTGCTTCTGCTATTCGTTCTGATATGTCGCATGTTATTGATGATGCCACTTCTGCTATGCATGATGCTTATGATGAAACTACTTCTATGCTTGATACTACTGTGCCACTTGGTGAATTTCTTGATCAACAACTTGCTAGGGTTAGAGAGAATGAAATTTTTGAAATTGATAACATTGATGAAAGTGATGATGAAGACTCTCCCCCTAATAAATATGAATCACCTGTTATTCCTGAGGGTTATGTTTTTGAAAAGGAAGTTGCTTTAGCTATTTTAGCTTGCAAAGATAGATACGAGCTCAAGAGGTTATTCGCTAAATGGAAGCAGCAATCTCTTAATGCTAGAATGAAACCTGACCCTACTTTTGCTACTTCACCTATCTGTGTTACCGATCAGGATTATGTGTTCTCTGTTGATCTTGATATAATTACTTTGGTTGAATCTGATCCTTTTCATGGCTATGAATCTAAAATTGTTGTGGCACATCTTACTAAATTAAATGATATAGCCACCATGTTCACTAATGATGAGAAATCTCGCTACCTTTATATCCTTAAAATATTTCCGTTCTCATTAAAGGGTGATGCTAAGATATGGTTTAATTCTCTGGATCCTGGTTGTGTGCGTAGTCCCCAGGACATGATTTATTACTTCTCTGCTAAATATTTCTCTGCTCATAAGAAACAAGCTACGTTAAGGGATATATACAACTTTGTGAAAATTTAAGAGGAGAGTATCCCACAAGCTTGGGGGAGGCTTCTCAAGTTACTTAATGCTTTGCCTGATCATCCTCTTAAGAAAAATGAAATACTTGATGTATTTTGTAATGGACTAATTGATGCTTCCAGAGATTACTTGGATAGTTGTGCTGGTTCTGTTTTCAGGGAAAGAACACCGGATGAAGCTGGATATCTATTGAATAATATGTTGACAAATGAAAATAATTGGACACTTCCTGAGCCAGCTCATGAGCCTATTCCTAAATCAACTCCGAAGAAAAGAGGTGTTCTATTTCTCAGTCCTGAAGATATGCAAGAGGCAAAGAAATATATGAAAGAAAAAGGTATTAAAGCTGAAGATGTTAAGAATTTACCTCCTATTGAAGAAATACATGGTCTTAATTTACCGCATGTTGAAGAAACATATGATCTTAATCTGTTACCTATTGAAGAAATACATGGTCTTGATAACCCTACATAGGTAGTAAAGGTAAATTCTCTCTGTAGATATGATAAAGCTGAAATCCCATTTACTAAGTTTGCTATCCCATGCTTAGATGAGTTTGATAAATTTATGGTTAAGCAAGAAGATTTTAATGCTTATTTTGGTAGACAATTGAAATATAATTCAAATATGCTTGAACACTTGGGTGATTATATGGCTAATGTCAAAGGTGAACTTAAACTTATTAGTAAACATGCTTCTATGGTTACCACTCAAGTAGAACAAGTACTTAAGGCTCAAAATGATTTGCTTAATGAATTGAATAGTAAGAATAATGATTTTGTTGTTAGAGTGGCTACTAGAACTAGTAGAATGACTCAGGAACCTCTATATCCGGAAGGCCACCCTAAGCGAATTGAGCAAGATTCTCAGAGAAATAATATAGATGCACCTAGTCCCTCTAAAAGGAAGAAAAAGAAAAATGATAGCACTTTGCATGCTTCTAGTGAACCTATTGCTGAAACACCTGAGAATACAAATGATATTTCTATTTCTGATGCTGAAACACAATCTGGTAATGAACCTGAAACTAGTGATAATGTTAATGATAATGTTCCTGATGATGCTCAACCTAGCAATGATAATGATATAGAAATTGAACCTACTGTTGATCTTGATAACCCACAATCAAAGAATCAATGTTATGATAAGAAAGGCTTGGTTGCTAGGAAACACGGAAAGGAAAGAGAGCCTTGGGTTCAGAAACCCATGCCTTTTCCTCCCAAACCATCTAAGAAAAAGGATGATGAGGATTTTGAGCGCTTTGCTGAAATGATTAGACCTATCTTTTTGCGTATGCGATTAACTGATATGCTTAAAATGGATCCTTATGCTAAGTACATGAAAGATATTGTTACAAATAAAAGAAAGATACCGGAAGCTAAAATTTCCACCATGCATGCTAATTATACTTTTAAAGGTGGAATACGAAAGAAACATGGAGATCCAAGAGTACCCACTATACCATGCTCCATTAAAAGAAACTATGTTAAAACTGCTTTATGTGATCTTGGAGCCGGTGTTAGTGTTATGCCTCTCTCTTTATATCGTAGACTTGATTTGAATAAGTTGACACCTACTGAAATATCTTTGCAAATGGCTGATAAATCAACTGCTATACCTATCGGTATTTGTCAGGATGTGCCTGTTGTAGTTGCAAATGTTACTATTTTAACGGACTTTGTTATTCTTGATATTCCCGAGGACAATAGTATGTCTATTATTCTTGGAAGACCCGTTTTGAATATTGCAGGAGCTGTTATTGACTGCACTAAAGGCAATGTCACTTTTCATGTTAATGGTAATGAGCATACGGTACACTTTTCGAGGAAACAACCTCAAGTTCATAGTATCAATTCTATTGGAAAAATTCCTTTGATTATTTTTGGAGGTTTTGAATTTCCTCTTCCTACTATCAAAAAGAAATATGATATTCTTATTATTTGGGACGTGCATATCCCCGTTGAGGTAACAAAGTGGTATTCGGAATTTCTCCACTTCCATGTTATTCGGAATGAGTTCGTTAACAAGACTTGATCAACCTTGTTAGTGGATTCCTTTTGATGAGCATGAGATGGATGAAACTAGAAGGCACAACCTTCTGTACCCTCCTTTTACTTTCTGTTATTTATATTAAATAAAATAAAAATAAGTATTTTCCGTCTGTTATTTGATTTATCCACGCAATATAAAAATACCCCGAAAAAAAGTTCTCCAAATGCCCTGAAATTTAAATATGATTTTTTCTGGAATATTTGAGAATATCTAGCACTGAGAACACAACATGAGGGGCATCCACCTGGCCACGAGGGTGGAGGGTGCGCCCCCTGCCTCGTGGGCCCACGGTGGCTCCCCTCTGCTTATTCTTGCACCCACACACTCCTTCTTCCTCCCACAAACACCAATATCCAGCTCAAACACGAGTTCTAGCTCATTTTGCTGCGATTTTCGATCTCCTTGCTCAAAGCACCTCTCACAAAACTGCTTGGGGGGGTTGTTCCTTGGTATGTGACTCCTCCATTGGTCCAATTAGTTTTTGTTCTAGTGCTTTATTCATTGCAAATTTGTGCTGCCTAGGTGACCCTGTTCTTGAGCTTGCATGTTAAATTTATATGGTCCCAAGTAGTTCTAATGCATGATATAGGCTCTAGGCACTTGTAGGAGTTGTTGCTATCAATTTTGTTGAGTTTGGATCACTTTTATTTGAAGTTACTAAAAATTTCAGAAATTTTTCAGAGGAAGAAATATGTTTAGGAAAATGTACCAAGGTGGCTCCTCAAGGAAACAAGAGCCCAGGCTTGCAATGCGTGATGCTGATGATGAGCCACCAAGGGATGCTCCAGTGCGGCCCTGTGAATGGCCTTCATAGGACTTCATGGATCGAGCGGGGATTAAGGAAGAATTTAATGCATATTTGCGTAACGCTCATCTTGTGAGCTTCGAGGAAGAAAAATGCCGTCAGTACCACTATCTCACTAGTTCCTTTGTGAGGAGGTTTGAATTTTGATCTTCATGTAATTCTCAAACCGCCCTGTTTGATCTTTATGAAAATTCTTACACTATGGACTTAGAGGATTTTACCATTGCTTGCAAACTTCCACAATGGGGTAGTGTCAGGGAACCTCGCAAATCTGAATTTAGAGATTTTCTTGCTAGTATAACTATGGGGGAATCTAGAGATATAACACAAGCTACCATAGGGAGCATTCACTTTCCTGCTATACATTATTTTGCTCTCTTCATAGGTAGATGCATTAATGGTAAATATGAGGCATGTCACATGTGTGTCCCTGACCTCAGTATTCTTAGGAGTGCTATGTTAGGAGATAAATCTTATAATTTGGGAGCCATTTTTGCACGTACGTTGCATCTTAATAGATTTAATGGAGATTTCTTTGGTGGAATTTATGCAACCCGCTTAGCTGATTTTCTTGGTGTAACCATACGTAATGATTATATTGATATACCTCCCGCTTACCTAGACTTTAACGCTATGGTTCACAACCAGTTTGTCGAGAGGAATGAATCACCTCTCCAGTATCGCTTAATCTTCGACAGACGTCGTGCTGTTCGTATTACTCTCCCTGCTCCTGCCTTCTTTGATTATCAGGCAAAACGAAGATATGTTATTACTAGAGAGGAGGCAGATGAGTACGAGAGGAGGGCGGAGGCAGCTCGCCGCCACGCTGCAGCTTAGGAGGCAATAGCCGTTGCATCGCAGTACGACCCCAACTATTACTATGGATATCCGCCAGGCAAACCGTGGCCATAGACCAACTTAAGCCAAAAACCTAAGCTTGGGGGAGTACGTATTTCTCACCGACATTACATTTATGTTCACACACTCATTGCTAGATGTCGGTGCTCATACTTTTTCATTGTATCATCCATGCTAGTGTATTTCTCGTTTTTATGCTTTCTTCTTATGTGTTTAATAAACCTTAAGAAAAACCAAAAAAGTTAGCTGTAGCTTTTAATTAGTTTACTTTCCATGCTTGTAGTAGTAATTAAAAAGAAAATCCAAAAAGATTTCATGTTCTTCTTTTTGCTTGTTGGGAGCTTTCCCGTGTAAATAGTTTTATTTCTTTTCTTTTCTTTGGGGGTCGATAGGACAAGACCATGATTAAATTGTTGAAGTGGCTCTTGTATGCATTATTGTTTATATGACAAAAGAGCCCATACCGCCTTGTCTTCTCCTGTTTATTGAATGCTTGCAGATTCCATCTTAGTCCAATGCACGTGCACTATTATTATTATCCACATCCTTCGGTCGTGCAAGTGGAAGAAAATTATGACGATATATGATGGACTGATTGAGATGAGAAAATCTGGTATGAACTGGACCTCTCTTGTTTTTGTAAATATGATTAGTTCATCATTCCTGATTCAGCCTATTATGAATAAACATGTTTGCAATGACAACTATAGATCATAGTTTCTTGTGCCATGCTTGATTAGCTAGGAGCTTACAATGGCTTACCTTGCATGCCAACATGCTATTAAAATGGTTGTGATGTGGTATGATAGGGTGGTATCCTACTCTGAATGATTTAAGTGACTTGACTTGGCACATGTTCACGCATGTAGTTGAAGCAAAATCAACAAAGACTTCACAATATTTATGTTCATGGTGGATTATATCCTACTCATGCTTGCATTCGGTGTTGATTAATTTTAATGCATGTTCATGACTATTGTCGCTCTCTAGCTAGTTGCTTCTCAGTCTTTTGCTAGCCTTCACCTGTACTAAGCAGGAATACTGCTTGTGCATTGTAACGCCCTCGATGCGGCTATAGCTCCCACGTGTCGAGGCACGACTTAGAGACATAACCGCATTGAAAGCAATGTCGCAAGTTAGGCAATCATCACAACATCCCATGTAATATAAATAATAAAGGGGAGATACATAGTTGGCTTACACTCGCCACGTCAAACAATGTACATAAATAGCATTACATCATTCAAACACTCATGGCCTGACTACGGCGCCAAAATAAAAGATAACCCAACATGCGACACGGTCCCGATCACCCCAACTGGGCACCACCACTGATCATCAGGGAAAGACACGTAGTATCGTTGAGAGTCCTCGTCGAACTCCCACTTGAGCTCAAGCGCGTCATCTAGAACGGAAACATCAGGCCTTGCATCTGGTTTGGATGTAATCTGTGAGCCACAGGGACTCAGCAATCTCGCACCCTCGCGATCAAGACTATTTAAGCTTAATAGGTAAGGCAAGGAAAATATGTGGAGCGGCAGCAAGCAACTAGCATATATGGTGGCTATCCTGTTCGCAAAAGAGAGCGAGAAGAGGAGGCAAAGCGCGAGCGAGAAACTAGAGAGCAACCTGCGCAAGCATTACTCCAACACCGTGTTCACTTCCCGGACTCCGCCGAGAAGAGACCATCACGGTAACTCACACTGTTGATTGATTTTAATTAAGTTAAGGTTCAAGTTATCTACAACCGGACATTAACAAATTCCCATCTGCCCATAACTGCGCGCACGGCTTTCGAAAGTTCAAATCCCTGCAGGGGAGTCCCAACTTAGCCCATGACAAGCTCTCATGGTCAACGAAGGAATAGACCTCCTCCCGAGATGTTCCGATCAGACTCGGTATCTCGGTTCTTCAAGACACTTCGACAGGTTAACACAAATCCAACAACACCACCCAGATGTGCCGACAAATCCCGATAGGAGCTGCACATATCTCATTCTCAGGGCGCACCGGATGAGCAAGACGTCGGGTAGGCCAGCCCAGAGTTGCCCCCGGTAGCCCCGGACATCGCTCGGTTGGACCAACACTCAGAGGAGCACTGGCCCGGGGGGGCTTAAATAAGATGACCCTCGGGCTCCGGAAACCCAAGGGAAAAAGAGGCTAGGTGGCAAATGGTAAAACCAAGGTTGGGCATTGCTGGAAAAGCTTTAATCAAGGCGAACTATCAAGGGGTTCCCATTATCACCCAACCGCATAAGGAACACAAAATTCGGGAACATAACACCGATATGACGGAAACTAGGGCGGCAAGAGTGGAACAAAACACTAGGCGAGAGGCCGAGCCTTCCACCCTTTACCAAGTATATAGATGCATTAAGATAACATGGCAATATAATGATATCCCAACAAGTAAATAATGTTCCAACAAGGAACGGTCTCCAATCTTCACCTGCAACTAGCAACGCTATAAGAGGGGCTGAGCAAAGCGGTAACATAGCCAAACAACGGTTTGCTAGGACATGGTGGGTTAGAGGTTTGACATGGAAATTTGGGAGGCATGATAAGCAAGTGGTAGGTATCGTAGCATAGGCATAGCAAAAGAGCGAGCATCTAGCATAACAAAGATAGTAGTGATTTCGAGGGCATGATCATCTTGCCTGCAAAGTTGTCAGAGTTGACTGGATCCTCAAAAGAAAACTCAAAAGGCTCCTCCATAGCGAACTCGTCTCCCAGCTCTACCCAAACAAGACAAACAAGCAACAAGGACACAATCAACCACGTGCCAACTCAAATAACATGATGCAAAGATGGTATGCTATGCGGGATGCAATATGTGATGCATATGCAAGATTTGACAAGGAATGCATGAACCTGGCCTCAACATGGAAATCCAAGTGTGCCACTGGAAATATGAGATGAAATCGCTTGAAAACAATATAAAGAACGCCGGAATCGGAGTTACGGTTTAGAAATGGCAAGCGATTCAAATATGGCCACGTTCTGCGATTGACAGCAAGTAGCCATCTAAATGCAACAAGATGAACATGCTACAACACTCAAACATGGCATCAAAATACATGGCAGGGATCCACAAAGAAGCTTAACAAAAGACTAGCACTAAGCTACGGCCAATTCATCCATTAACAGGTTGAAACAAGCATGGCAAAAATGCATTTGGTAAACAGATCTCAGACTTAGTGAAATTAACACTTGTCTGGAATTTCAGATCAGATAGCACTCTTTGGAGCATGAAAACAATATGCTATAGGACCTGAACATGGCAAAGTAAAGCATGGCATGGAGCTACTCAAAGAGCTTAACAAAAGTCCCTTAGTGACCTTGAGCCAAAAGGGATCAGAAAATACATTTGCAAGCATGTGAACATGGCAAAAACATAATCAGTTCTCAGACTTAGTGAAAACTGGAGCATGCTGAAAGCAGATATCAAGTAGGCATGTTTACAAGCTCGATGCACTCACTACAGAGCAAGTCATGACAATCTAAGCATGTACCCAGCAAGAATTTACAAAATACAGGCTAGACATGGCAAGAACGATAACATAGCATGCACGGATCAACTACAACATCCTCGGCAAAATTGCTAACAAGTAGAAAATCTGCCCAGATTCACGAAATGACAAAAGTAGAGCTCGATTGACTCGAGCTAGGGTGCTCCATAATTGCAAAGAAAGATATGGATGGATAGAGCACTACAAGATTAACAAAACATCCATACTGACCATCCTCAAAAGAGGCACGGATCACTAGGAAACAACATGAACATATGGCATATTGAGATAAACCGCTCAAGGACTTTGCAAGCTTGTGCTAGTCACCACACACATCACAAAAATACATGGGTTGCCCCTCTGGATAGATGGAAAAACATATAACAAAACTCGTGAAGAGCTCAGGGTCATATCATGCACACAATAATCATGGAAAAAAGGATAAATATCTAATGGGAGCAGCAGATCTGACAATTATCTCAAATAGCCTTTTTCTAACAACATATCGGGCACCAAGATGAACTCAAATGAAAATGATGCAATGAGATGAAATGATGTGCTCTCTGAGGCGAACATTTTGATATGCTATATGCCCAAAATGGAGGTACGGATGCGGAGTTACGACATGATGAACATGAGCAACAAAATTAGGGTTAGGGACGAAAAGTCAACCCCGAGATTCAAATCTCAGATCCAGATCCGGGCTGTGTGGAAAACGAGGTTCGCTGGACTTGGAGCTCGAGCTCGCCGGAGTTCGTCGGGGAAGGAGGCCGGGGCGCCGGATCTGGCCTCGGGCCGCGGGGAGGCGACGACGACGAGGAGTGAGGGCGGCGGCGAGGTTCGGCGGGGTCGGTGGCGAGTGCAGCGCGGTGGCGGAGGTGGCCGGCGACGACCGGAGTCGGGGAAGACGCCGGGCGGCGGCGGACGAGGGCCGGGCGGTGGCGGCGCTGGTCAATGGGCCTCGGGGGCCCCTCCCGGGCCTCCCGGGCCGGCGGCGACGAGGAGCGCGAGCCAACCGGCGGGCGACACATGGCGGCGGCGGGGCTAGCCGGACATGTCCGTCGGTGGAAGAAGTGGTCCGGCGGTGACGGACGAAGTGGATCTAGGGTTTCGGGAGGAAGGGGAAGGAGAAATTCGGGGGTGTGTTTAAATAGGCATAGAGGGAGCTAGGAGAGTCCAAATGAGGTGCGGTTTTCGGCCATGCGATCGTGATCGAACGCTCTAGATGATGGAGAGGGTTTTGGTGGGTTTTGGGCCAAAATGGAGGGGTGTTGGGCTGCAACCCACACGAGGTCTTTTCGGTCCCTGGGTTAACCGTTGGAGTATCAAACGAAGTCCAAATGGTACGAAACTTGACAGGCGGTTTACCGGTAGTAAACCAAGGCCGCTGGGCAAGTCTCGGTCCAATCCGGAAATGTTTAATCCCCACACACGAAAGAAAGGTAGAAATGACCACCGGAGGAGAACGGAGCGCCGGAATGCAAAACAGACAACGGGGAAAATGCTCTAATGCATGAGATGAACACGTATGCAAATGCAATGCACATGATGACATGATATGAGATGCATGACAATGACAACAACACACGGAGACAAAAACCCAAACCCGTGAAAATAAAATAACTTAACGCCGGAAACGGCAAGAGTTGGATTACAAATTAGGGAAATCATATCTGGGGTGTTACAACACTCCACCACTACGAAAGGATCTCGTCCCGAGATCTAGGACTGAAAGAACGCCGTGTACTCAGAACGGAGGTGATCCTCGCGTTCCCAGGTAGCTTCACGGTCGGGATGGTGTGACCACTTGACTTTGAGGAATTTGATTGACTTGTTGCGAGTCTTGCATTCAGTCTCTTCAAGAATAGCAATAGGGTGCTCACGATAAGAGAGATCTTCTTGGAGCTCAATGTCCTCGAAGTTGATGGTGCGGTCAGGAGTCTTGAAGCACTTTCGAAGCTGAGAGACATGGAACATGTCATGCACATTTGCAAAGTTTGAAGAAAGCTCGAGTTGATATGCGAGATCGCCTCTCTTGCTGACGATCTTGAAAGGTCCCACATATCTAGGGGCAAGCTTCCCTTTGATACCGAAGCGACGAGTACCTTTCATTGGAGAGACGCGGAGGTAAACATGATCTCCGATCTCGAAAGCCAAATCACGGTGCTTACTATCATAGTAGCTGTTCTGGCGGGATTGGGCTGCTTTGAGGTTATCTCGAATGACTTTGCACATCTCCTCTGCCTCTGTGATTAAGTCATTTCCAAGAATCTGACGTTCACCGGTTTCAGACCAGTTGAGAGGGGTACGACACTTCCTGCCATATAGGATTTCAAATGGGGCCTTGCCTGAACTTGCTTGAAAACTATTGTTGTAGGAGAATTCAGCATATGGAAGACAATCCTCCCACTTCATGCCGAAGGAGATCACACAAGCCCTGAGCATATCTTCAAGAATCTGATTGACACGCTCGACTTGACCGCTAGTTTGAGGATGGAAAGCTGTGCTGAAGCGGATGTTGGTGCCCATGGCCTTCTGAAAAGAACCCCAAAACTTGGAGGTAAAGATGCTGCCACGGTCTGAAGAGATCACTTGTGGAATACCGTGCAGAGAGACAATCCGAGAGGTATAGAGTTCCGCCAATTGAGCTGCAGTGATTGACTCTTTGATAGGCAGAAAGTGAGCCACTTTAGTGAGTTTGTCGATGACAACGAATATAGCATCATTGCCACGCTTGGACTTTGGAAACCCAGTCACGAAGTCCATCTCAATGTGGTCAAACTTCCATTCTGGAATGGCAAGAGGTTGGAGGAGACCCGCTGGCCTTTGGTGTTCTGCCTTCACTCTTCTGCAGACATCACATTCATTCACGAATTGAGCAATCTCGCGCTTCATTCGAGTCCACCAATAAGCCTGCTTGAGGTCCTGATACATCTTCGTGCTCCCAGGGTGGATGGAGAGGAGAGAATTGTGAGCCTCGTTCATGATCACTTTACGAAGGTCACCTTTGGGCACAACAATACGATCCTCGAAGAAGAGAGTATCCTTGTCATCAAGGCGGTAGCACTTGTACTTGGGTTGACTCTTGGCAATCCCAATCTTCACCTTTTTCACCATAGCATCAAGAAGCTGAGCTTGGCGAATCTGGTCTTCCAAGGTAGGAGAGACTTGAAGGTTGGCGAGGAAACCTTGAGGAACAACTTGCAGATTAAGTTTGCGGAAAGCTTCACAAAGCTCGGGTTGATAAGGCTTGAGAATCAGACTGTTGCAATAAGCCTTCCTGCTCAATGCGTCAGCAATCACATTGGCCTTGCCTGGAGTATACTCGATACTCGGATTATACTCTTGAATCATTTCGACCCATCGAGTTTGCCTGAGGTTGAGATTAGGCTGAGTGAAGATGTACTTGAGACTCTTGTGGTCAGTGAAGATGTCCACTTTTCTTCCCAATAAGAGATGTCTCCAAGTCAAAAGAGCATGCACAACTGCCGCCAACTCGAGATCATGAGTGGGGTAGTTCTTCTCATTGGGCTTCAACTGGCGAGAGGTATAAGCCACAACTTTCTTCTCTTGCATCAACACTGCGCCAAGACCTTGGAGAGAGGCATCACAAAAGACCTCGTACGGCTTGGATTCATCAGGCGGAGTCAGAACTGGAGCAGTGACCAATTTCTCTTTCAAAGTGTTGAAAGCAATGTCACACTCCGGAGACCAAACGTACTTGACGTGCTTCTGGAGAAGATTTGAGAGAGGCTTCGCGATCTTAGAAAAGTTTTCAACGAATCTTCGACAGTAGCTTGCGAGACCGAGGAAGCTACGGAGTTGCTTCACGTTCTGAGGAGGTTCCCAATTCACAATTGCAGACACCTTCTCAGGATTCACCGCAATGCCCTTGGCAGAGATGATATGACCAAGATAAAGAACCTCATCGAGCCAAAATTCGCACTTGGAGAACTTGGCGTAGAACTGTGTTCCCTCAGCTTATCGAGTACCAAACGCAAGTGCTTGGCATGATCTTCCTTGTTCTTCGAGAAAACCAGAATGTCGTCGAGATAGACCAAAACGAAGTCATTGGTGTAGGCGTTGAAGATGAAGTTCATCATGCGAGAGAAAGTCGGAGGAGCGTTGACGAGGCCAAAAGACATGACAGTGTATTCATATGAACCATAGCTTGTCCTGAAAGCCGTCTTGGGAATATCTTGCTCACGGATTCGAATCTGATGATAACCCATACGGAGATCAAGCTTGGAGAATACTTGGGCACCTTTGAGTTGTTCGAACAGCTCGTTGATGTTGGGAAGTGGGTATTTGTTCTTGATGGTCTTCTTGTTCAATGGACGGTAATCAACACAAAGTCGGTCCGTTCCATCCTTCTTCTTCACAAAAAGAACACCACAACCCCACGGAGAAGAACTAGGCCGGATGAGACCCATTCTCTCTTGAATATCGAGTTGCTTCTTCAGCTCCTTCAACTCTTCAGGTCCGAGCTTGTAAGGACGCTTGCACACAGGTTCCGTGCCAGGCTCAAGATCGATGACGAATTCAACTGGCCGGTGCGGAGGCATTCCTGGAAGCTCTTCTGGAAAGACGTCTTGATATTCACAAATGACTGGAATCTGCGAGATAGCATCCAGTTCACCCTTCTCATTGAGAGAAAATAGACGGATGGTATCATCACGAGCGGCAAAGACAATTACATCCTCAGACGAATGAGTCAATTGAATCTGCCTGGCTGCACAATCAAGATGCGCCTTGTGCTTAGAAAGCCAATCCATTCCGAGAATAAGACCAATATCCGAATTACCAAGAACCATTGGGGAAGAAAGGAACTTGTAATCGCCCAACGTGATAGTAACATCCGGAGCCATCATTTTGGTGTTCATGAACAAACCCGGAGAAGAAACCGCTATCGGCTTAGGCAAATCAATAGTATGCACATCATGCATGGATGCAAACGGCTTCGATAAAAATGATAAAGATGCACCAGTGTCAAAAAGAACTCTTGCGGGAATGTCATTAATAGGAAGGTTACCCATAATCACATCTGGTGAGTCCTCTGCCTGAGCTACATTCAGCAAGTTGACCTTGGCGGACTTGGGGTTATGCTTGACCACAGCTATACTTGCCAATCTCACAGGAGGAGGAGGAGGAAGACGCCTCTGATTGAAGCATTTGTTGGCATAGTGACCCTTCTGTTGGCACTTGTTGCACGTGACCTCTGAAAGCGGACGGTGGTAGGGAGAACTCGACCTTGGAGCTTGAGACGAAGTCTTGTTCTGAAAGCCAGGGTTGGGTGGGTGGGAAGAACCACTGCCACCTTTGCTCTTCTGCTGATATGGCTAACGGAACGGAGGAGGAGGAAGCCAATACTTCTGCTGCTTGGCCACTTGAGTAGAGGAAGAAGGAGTAGCATCTTTGACTCGCTTCTTGGAAGCATCACACCTCAGTTGAGCGGCCTCTTGCTTCAATGCCATGTTGTAGAACTCATCGTACCTCAAGGGCTCAAAGAGAACAAGAGCTAGCTGGATTTCTTCTCTGAGACCACCTCTGAACTGGTATATCATGCTCTTCTCGTCAGGGACGTCCTGCTTAGCAAAGCGGGCGAGCTTCTGAAACAACTTGTTGTAGTCATAGACAGACAAAGAGCCTTGCTTCAGGTTGCGGAATTCCTCACGCTTGCTTTCAACCACGCTCTAAGGAATATGATGAGCTCTGAAATCTTGACGGAATTCATCCCAAGTAATCACACGTCCTCCTCTGGAATCCTTGTACTGCTGGAACCATTCTGCAGCTTGGTCTTTGAGTTGGAAGGGTGTGAACTTGACAAAGTCCTCAGGCCTGACGTTACTGCACTCGAAATGCTTGCGCAGATCCATGAGCCAATCGTCAGCATCAGTTGCCTCAACACAATTGCTGAATGTCTTTGGCCCGTTAGCAAGGAACTGGTTGAGTGTAGCAAAGTGATTCTGATTGTTGCCTTGGTTGCCTTGGTTCGCTTGATTGCGCTCTTGAAGAATTTGCATGATCAACTGTGTGTTTGCATTGGTTGCGGCCATCACAGCTTGCCATGCCTCCGGAGGAGGAGGAGGTGGTGGCGGATCTTGATTCTGATTCTGATTGGTGCTCTTAGCGGGAGCCATCCTGAAGAGGGTGACAACCATTAGTACATTGATAGACAAATATTGAAGCTGAATCCAACGGAATGAAAATTGCAACATATAGTCTTCACATCCGAACAAAATGAACGAATGCATTCCTCTTGAAATGGTCACATATCCATAAATTGAGAAGCCACTTAGAATTAGGTAGAGAAATAAATCAACAAGGTACGGATCAAGAACGAATACTCGGTAAGAAATCCCAATCTCAAACCAAATATCCGTGGAAGAAGAACTAGAGCTACAAGAATTCCCACCTATGAAACTCCCGAACCTTTCCGGTTATGCAATCAGGTGTTGGGGATACAGGGGAAGCATAATATCTCACCCAAATCTAGCAAATCCTACATCCAGCTGTATCCATCCTTCAACACATAACCGAGAAAACTTCGGAAACCATCTACCTCAAGCTTCGAAAAGCATCCATTATACAAGTTATGGCTATACTCCCGAACTCCCGCCCCAGTACTGAGTGGAGTCGAGGTTATCTCACCAACGAACTGCATAAAAGAGATTTTCGATGTCGGCGTACTAAACTCAGGTATTCCAGAACTGCAACGATAAAATTGTGACGACAACACCTCGGAGCTCAACTCCCCGGGACACTGCCACAACCCCTAAAGACAGGAGGCACCAAGAACAATGTTCTCGTCACAAAACCATCGGAACGATTCCAAGATACCCGCGTGATCCTAAATTTTTTTAGTGAAATTTGAGAAGAGAAGAGTCAAAACTCTACGTCAGGATGCCTTACCAGAGCAATGAGGAGACTGGGAAGTAAAAAGAATTCCTAAACTCTCCGATATATAATTCCTAAATGACTCAAAACATTTTTCTAGACTCAACAACGGCTGCTAAAAACGATCAAGCAATGGGGCTCCTAAGGTCGGGGAAGGCTCTGATTACCAACTTGTAACGCCCTCGATGCGGCTATAGCTCCCACGTGTCGAGGCACGACTTAGAGACATAACCGCATTGAAAGCAATGTCGCAAGTTAGGCAATCATCACAACATCCCATGTAATATAAATAATAAAGGGGAGATACATAGTTGGCTTACACTCGCCACGTCAAACAAAGTACATAAATAGCATTACATCATTCAAACACTCATGGCCCGACTACGGCGCCAAAATAAAAGATAACCCAACATGCGACACGGTCCCGATCACCCCAACTGGGCACCACTACTGATCATCAGGGAAAGACACATAGTACCATTGAGAGTCCTCGTCAAACTCCCACTTGAGCTCAAGCGCGTCATCTGGAGCGGAAACATCAGGCCCTGCATCTGGTTTGGAAGTAATCTGTGAGCCACAGGGACTCAGCAATCTCGCACCCTCGCGATCAAGACTATTTAAGCTTAATAGGTAAGGCAAGGAAAATATGTGGAGCGGCAGCAAGCGACTAGCATATATGGTGGCTATCCTGTTCGCAAAAGAGAGCGAGAAGAGGAGGCAAAGCGCGAGCGAGAAACTAGAGAGCAACCTGCGCAAGCATTACTCCAACACCGTGTTCACTTCCCGGACTCCGCCGAGAAGAGACCATCACGGTAACTCACACTGTTCATTCATTTGAATTAAGTTAAGGTTCAAGTTATCTACAACTGGACATTAACAAATTCCCATCTGCCCATAACCATGGGCACGGCTTTCGAAAGTTCAAATTCCTGCAAGGGAGTCCCAACTTAGCCCATGACAAGCTCTCACGGTCAACGAAGGAATAGACCTCCTCCCGAGACGTTCCGATCAGACTCGGTATCTCGGTTCTTCAAGACACTTCGACAGGTTAAAACAAATCCAGCAACACCACCCAGATGTGCCGACAAATCCCGATAGGAGCTGCACATATCTCGTTCTCAAGGCACACTGGATGAGCAAGACATCGGGTAGGCCAGCCCAGAGTTGCCCCTGGTAGCCCCGGACATCGCTCGGTTGGACCAACACTCAGAGGAGCACTGGCCCGGGGGGGCTTAAATAAGATGACCCTCGGGCTCCGGAAACCCAAGGGAAAAGAGGCTAGGTGGCAAATGGTAAAACCAAGGTTGGGCATTGCTGGAAAAGCTTTAATCAAGGCGAACTATCAAGGGGTTCCCATTATCACCCAACCGCGTAAGGAACGCAAAATCCGGAAACATAACACCGATATGACGGAAACTAGGGCGGCAAGAGTGGAACAAAACAATAGGCGAGAGGCCGAGCCTTCCACCATTTACCAAGTATATAGATGCATTAAGATAACATGGCAATATAATGATATCCCAACAAGTAAATAATGTTCCAACAAGGAACGGTCTCCAATCTTCACCTGCAACTAGCAACGCTATAAGAGGGGCTGAGCAAAGCGGTAACATAGCCAATCAACGGTTTGCTAGGACATGGTGGGTTAGAGGTTTGACATGGCAATTTGGGAGGCATGATAAGCAAGTGGTAGGCATCGTAGCATAGGCATAGCAAAAGAGCGAGCATCTAGCAAAGCAAAGATAGTAGTGATTTCGAGGGTATGATCATCTTGCCTGCAAAGTTGTCAGAGTTGACTGGATCCTCGAAAGCAAACTCAACGGGCTCCTCGTTAGCGAACTCGTCTCCCGGCTCTACCCAAACAAGACAAACAAGCAACAAGGACACAATCAACCACGTGCCAACTCAAACAACATGATGCAAAGATGGTATGCTATGCGGGATGCAATATGTGATGCATATGCAAGATTTGACAAGGAATGCATGAACCTGGCCTCAACAAGGAAATCCAAGTGTGCCACTGGAAAGATGAGATGAAATCGCTTGAAAACGATATAAAGAACACCGGAATCGGAGTTACGGTTTGGAAATGGCAAGCGATTCAAATATGGCCACGTTCTGCGATTTAGAGCAAGTAGCCATCTAAATGCAACAAGATGAACATGCTAAAGCACCCAAACATGGCATCAAAATACATGTCAGGGATCCACTCATGAAGATTAACAAAAGACTAGCACTAAGCTACGGCCAATTCATCCATTAACAGGTTCAAACAAGCATGACAAAAATGCATTTGGTAAACAGATCTCAGACTTAGTGAAATTAACACTTGTCTGGAATTTCAGATCAGATAGCACTCTTTGGAGCATGAAAACAATATGCTACAGGACCTGAACATGGCAAAGTAAAGCATGGCATGGAGATACTCAAAGAGCTTAACAAAAGTCCCTTAGTGACCTTGAGCCAAAAGGGATCAGAAAATACATTTGCAAGCATGTGAACATGGCAAAAACATAATCAGTTCTTAGACTTAGTGAAAACTGGAGCATGCTGAAAGCAGATATCAAGTAGGCATGTTTACGAGCTCGATGCACTCACTACAGAGCAAGTCATGACAATCTAAGCATACACCCATCAAGAATACACAAAATACAAGCTAGACATGGCAAGAACAATAACATAGCATGCACGGATCAACTACAACATCCTCGGCAAAATTGCTAACAAGTAGACAATCTGCCCAGATTCACGAAATGACAAAAGTAGAGCTCGATGGACTCGAGCTAGGGTGCTCCATAATTGCAAACAAAGACATCGATGGATAGAGCACTACAAGATTAACAAAACAACCTTACTGACCATCCTCAAAAGAGGCACGAATCACTAGGAAACAACATGAACATATGGCATATTGAGATAAACCGCTCAAGGACTTAGTGGAAATGCTAAGTCCCTGAAATCAGCATTAACAAATGCTCCACTTTGCAAGCTTGTGCTAGTCACCACACACATCACAAAAATACATGGGTTGCCCCTCTGGATAGATGGGAAAACATATAAAAAAACTCATGAAGAGCTCAGGGGCATATCATGCACACAATAATCATGGCAAAAATGACAAATATCTAATGGGAGCAGCAGATCTGACAATTATCTCAAATATCCTTCTTCTAACAGCATTTCGGGCACCAAGATGAACTCAAATGAAAATGATGCAATGAGATGAAATGATGCGCTCTCTGAGGCGAACATTTTGATATGCTATATGCCCAAAACGGAGCTACGGATGCAGAGTTACGACATGATGAACATGAGCAAAAAAATTAGGATTAGGGACAGAAAGTCAACCCCGAGATTCAAATCTCAGATCCAGATCTGAGCTGCACGGAAAACGAGGTTCGCCGGACATGGAGCTCGAGCTCGCCGGAGTTCGTCGGGGATGGAAGCCGGGGCGCCGGATCCGGCCTCGGGCCGCGGGGAGGCGACGACGACGAGGAGTGAGGGCGGCGGCGAGGTTCGGCGGGGTCGGCGGCGAGTGTGGCGCGGTGGCGGAGGTGGCCGGCGACGACCGGAGTCGGGGAAGATGCCGGGCGATGGCGGACGAGGGCCGGGTGGCGCGGCGCTGGTCAATGGGCCTCGGGGGCCCCTCCTGGGCCTCCCAGGCCGGCGGCGACGAGGAAATGGGGCGGCGGCGCGAGCCAACCGGCGGGCGACACGTGGCAGCGGCGGGGCTAGCCGGACATGTCCCTCGGTGGAAGAAGTTGTCCGGCGGCGGCGGACGAAGTGGATCTAGGGTTTCGGGAGGAAGGGGAAGGAGAAATTCAGGGGTGTCTTTAAATAGGCATAGAGGGAGCTAGGAGAGTCCAAATTAGGTGCGGTTTTCGGCCACACGATCATGATCGAACGCTCTAGATGATGGAGAGGGTTTTGGTGGGTTTTGGGCCAAAATGGAGGGGTGTTGGGCTGCAACCCACACGAGGTCTTTTCGGTCCCTCGGTTAACCATTGGAGTATCAAACGAAGTCCAAATGGTACGAAACTTGACAGGCGGTCTACCGGTAGTAAACCAAGGCCGCTTGGCAAGTCTCGGTCCAATCCGGAAATGTTTAATGCCCACACACGAAAGAAATGTAGAAATGACCACCGGAGGAGAACGGAGCACCGGAATGCAAAACGGACAACGAGGAAAATGCTCGAATGCATGAGATGAACACGTATGCAAATGCAATGCACATGACGACATGATATGAGTTGCATGACAACGACCACAACACACGGAGACAAAACCCCGAACCCGAGAAAATAAAATAACTTAACACCGGAAACGGCAAGAGTTGGATTTCAAATTAGGGAAATCACATCCGGGGTGTTACATGCATCCAACTCCATAAACCCCAAAGTTATTCCATATGAGTCCACCATACCTACCTATATACGGTATCTACGTGCCGTTCCAAGTAAATTTGTATGTGCCAAACTCTAAATCTTCAAATAAATATCCTGTTTTGTATGCTCGAATAGCTCATGTATCAACTAGGGTTGTCCGTATCTTCCATGTTAGGCAGGTTATTCTCAAGAGGAGTGGACTCCGCTCCTCACTCACGAGAAAATGGCTGGTCACCGGGATGCCCAGTCCCATGCATTATGCAAATCAAATCAAAATAATTGCAAACAAAACTCCCCCTGGGATTCTTGTTAGTTGGAGGCACTTGTTGTTTCGAGCAAGCCATGGATTGATGCTTGTTGGTGGAGGGGGAGTATAAACTTTACCATTCTGTTTGGGAACCGTCTATAATGTGTGTAGCATGGAAGATATCGCCATCTCTTGGTTGTTATGTTGACAATGAAAGTATACCGCTCAAAATATTATTCACCTCTATTTCAAAACCGAGCTCTGGCACCTCTACAAATCCCTGCTTCCCTCTGCGAAGAGCCTATCTATTTACTTTCATGTTGAGTCATCATCCTCTTATTAAAAAGCACGAGTTGGAGAGCACCGCTGTCATTTGCATTCATTACTGTTAGTTTACATTGAGTATGATTTGACTGGACCTCTTTTACCATGAATTACAATGTCTAGTCAGTCCTTGATCTTTAAAGGTGCTCTGCATTTATGTTTTGCGGTCTCAGAAAGGGCTAGCGAGATACCATCTTATTATATCATATTATGATTGCTTGAGAAAGTGTTGTCATCCGAGATTTATTATTATTGCTCGCTAGTTGATTATGCCATTGATATGAGTAAACATGAGACCTATGTGTCATTGTGAATATGGTTAGTTCATAATCTTTGCTGAAAACTTGAATGATGGCTTTACATATTTACAACAACAAGAGCAAACAGAGTTTGTAAAAGTTTTTCTTTATCACTTTCAGTTTGTCAACTGAATTGCTTGAGGACAAGCAATGGTTTAAGATTGGGGGATTTGATATGTCTCCGTCGTATCTACTTTTCCAAACACTTTTGCCCTTGTTTTGGACTCTAACTTGCATGATTTGAATCGAACTAACCCGGACGGACGCTGTTTTCAGCAGAATTGCCGTGGTGTTATTTATGTGCAGAAACAAAAGTTCTCGGAATGACCTGAAACTTCACGGAACGTCTATTTGGAAATAATAATAAAAACCTTGGAAAAGAGGAAGACCAGGGGGCCCACACCCTAGCCACGAGGGTGGGGGCGCGCCCCTACCTCGTGGGCCCCCTGGAGCTCCTCCGACCTCAATTCCAACTCTGTATATTTGCTTTCGGGGAGAAAAAAAATCAGAGAGAAGGATTCATCACGTTTTATGATACGGAGCTGCCGACAAGCCCTAAAACCTCTCGGGAGGGCTGATCTGGAGTCCGTTCGGGGCTACGCAGTGGGGAATCCATCGCCATCGTCATCATGAACCTTCCTCCATCACCAATTTCATGATGCTCACCACCATGCGTAAGTAATTCCATCGTAGGCTTGCTGGACGGTGATCGGTTGGATGAGATTTATCATGTAATTGAGTTAGTTTTGTTAGGGTTTGATCCCTAGTATCCACTATGTTCTGAGATTGATGTTGCTATGACTTTGCTATGCTTAATGCTTGTCACTAGGGCCCGAGTGCCATGATTTCAAATCTGAACCTATTATGTTTTCATCAATATATGAGAGTTCTTGATCCTATCTTGCAAGTCTATAGTCACCTACTATGTGTTATGATCCGTTAACCCCGAAGTGACAATAATCGGGATACTTACCGGTGATGACCGTAGATTGAGGAGTTCATGTATTCACCATGTGTTAATGCTTTGGTCTTGTACTCTATTAAAAGGAGGCCTTAATATCCCTTAGTTTCCGCTAGGACCCCCCTGCCACAGGAGGGTAGGACAAAAGATGTCATGCAAGTTCTTTTCCATAAGCACGTATGACTATGTTCGGAATACATGCCTACATTACATTGATGAATTAGAGCTAGTTCTGTGTCACCCTAGGTTATGACTGTTACATGATGAACCACATCCGGCATAATTCTCTATCACCGATCCATTGCCTACGAGCTTTCCATATATTGTTCTTCGCTTAATTACTTTTCCGTTGCTATTGCTATCATCACTACAAAATACCAAAAACACTACTTTTGCTACCATTACCTTTTGCTACCATTACCTTTTGCTACCGTTACCACTACTATCATATTACTTTGCTACTAAACACTTTGCTGCAGATATTAAGTTTCTAGGTGTGGTTGAATTGACAACTCAGCTGCTAATACTTGAGAATATTCTTTGGCTCCCCTTGTGTCGAATCAATAAATTTGGGTTGAATACTCTACCCTCGAAAACTATTGCGATCCGCTATACTTGTGGGTTATCAGGGGGCTTACATAGAGGGGAGAGACGGTGGCGGGGAGGTGCTCGGCGATGGAGGCAGGGGCGGCGAGGGCGGGCTCGGGCTCAGGCAGCGGCGGTCCTGGGTGGTCTCGGGCGGCGGCGGTGAGGTCGAGGGCGGCGATGGTGAGGTCGAGGGCGGCCTCGGGTGGCGGCGGTGAGGTTGAGGGCGGCCTCGGGTGATGGCGGTGAGGTTGAGGGCGGCCTCAGGTGGCGATGGTGAGGTCAAGGGCGTGCGCGATCGACGGCGACGACAGAGGAGTTGGGGGAACAGGGCGAGAGGGGGAAATGACTTAGCAAATTTTTGAGCCCGCGGGTGGTTAAGTCAAATTACCAGTAGCAGTGGTAGAAAAACGGGCTATAGCTAAGTTAGCTATAGCGGGTTTTAGCAAAATGCGCTAATGCTATAGGAAGCAGTTATTTATTTTCCTTTTCCTTTTATCTAAGGAACGTAGCTATAGCGCTGGCTTGTAAAACGCGCTACTGCTATGCCTTTCTTCTTTATTTTTTTTCTTTTGTTTATCTTTACATTTTCTTTTTTTCATTTCTCTTTTCCTACTTCATTCATTTTCATTTACTTCTCTATTTTTTCGAATTTATTTTCTTTCTTACCAGTAGCGCTCTATCCAGGAAACGCGCTGCTATAACGCACTTTGTGGTAGCGCGCTTTCTGTGGCATCGCTACTACTATTCCAAGCCTACAGCCAACACGGTGGGAATTATAGTGGTAGCGCTTTTTCCAGTAGATGCGTTACTGCTACATCTGTAGCTACAACGTGCTTTATTAGAACGCGCTACTACCATGTAGCAGTAGCGTCCTGATTTAACCAGCGCTACTGCTATACCTCTGTGTATAAGGTTTTCCCTAGTGGTGTTTCCTATTCCAAGAGGGGAAAGGAGGGAAGGAGAGGGAGAGGGAAAGGAAAGAGGGGGCCGTGCCCCCTCCCCCTAGTCCAATTCGGAATGCCCTTGGGGGGGCACCTTGTGGCATTCCCTCTCCTGCTCCCTTATGGCCCATTAGGGCCCATAACTTCCCCAGGGGGTTCCGGTAACCCCTCGATTCCCCGATAAATATCCGAAACGTCCTGAAACCTTTCCGGTGTCCGAATACCTTCGTCCAATATATCAATCTTTATCTCTCGAGAATTTTGAGACTCCTCATCATGTCCGTGATCTCATCCGGGACTCCGAACAAACTTCGGTCATCAAATCACATAACTCATAATACAAATCGTCATCGAACATTAAGTGTGCGGACCCTACGGGTTCGAGAACTATGTAGACATGACCGAGACACATCTCTGGTCAATAAACAATAGCGGAACCTGGATGCTCATATTGGCTCCTACATGTTCTACGAAGATCTTTATCGGTCAAATCGCATAACAACATACGTTATTCCCTTTGTCATCAGTATGTTACTTGCCCGAGATTCGATCATTGGTATCATCATACCTAGTTCAATCTCGTCACCGGCAAGTCTCTTTACTCGTTTCGGAATGCATCATCCCACAACTAACTCATTAGTCACATTACTTGCAAGGCTTATAGTGATGTGCATTACCGAGAAGGCCCAGAGATACCTCTCTGATACTCGGAGTGACAAATCCTAATCTCGATCTATGCCAACTCATCAAACACCATCGGAGACACCTGTAGAGCATCTTTATAATCACCTAGTTACGTTGTGACGTTTGATAGCACACAAAGTGTTCCTCTGGTATTCGGGAGTTGCATAATATCATAGTTAGAGGAATGTGTATAAGTCATGAAGAAAGCAATAGCAATAAAACTAAATGATCATAATGCTAAGCTAACGAATGGGTCTTGTCTATCACATCATTCTCTGATGATTTGATCCTGTTTATCAAATGACAACACATGTCTATGGTTAGGAAACTTACTAATCTTTGATTAACGAGCTAGTCAAGTAGAGGCATACTAGGGACACTCTGTTTGTCTATGTATTCACACATGTACTAAGTTTCCGGTTAATACAATTCTAGCATGAATAATAAACATTTATCATGATATAAGGAAATATAAATAACAACTTTATTATTGCCTTTAGGGCATATTTCCTTCAATACTCGCAACAACAACACTCTAACCACCACCAAAGACAACACCCGGACTACATAAGAGGTTCTCCAAAAGCGACACCTCCAAGAAGGAAATAATGCACAAGCGTTACCCTATCAAGGATCTTGAGTTCACACTCGAGAGAGTCTGAGATACCAAAAACAATGCCTTCGCAAGACCATTGCCAGGTAACCAATGAAGGCTAGACCTTGGGCTTTCACCCTGGAGATCGTGGCTCGGTACTCGGGAAGCACCTCGAAAAATGTTGTCCACCTGTGTTGCTTCCCCTCCTACAAAGGGTGCTGCTGCAAGTCCTCAACACCCAACACGCAGGAAATAACCTTTGCCGCCTTTCTTCAACGCAACCAAAACTCCTCTCTGCCATTACAATCTCCGGTCGCAGCCACCATGACTTTCATCACCACTGTCAACGCCGTGGAAATCTATACTTAGACATGTCCCATGGCAATGGCAAGGCAGCGAAGCTTCACGGCATGCCCCCGTGAAGCCTCTCTAGCCAAAGACGAGGGCACGCTCGACCGGTTCAATTTTGATCAAGATATCCAGTGGTGCCATGCTCCAAAAGCTGAGATCTCCGAGCGGAAGACTGGAACCCGTCGGTGTCCAGATCGAGGAGGCTGGCATGAAGCAGATCAAAATTTTGGAGCATGAAGAACAACAGGGCCAACCACCGCAGGACTTCCCTGGATCACGATGGGCCAGATCTGGGGCAGTGCCGCCGCCGGCCGCCGCCTACCCAGACGAGAGCCGTCGCCACGACCAGCCTCGACAACTAGTACAAAGAACCGAAACCACCCGCCTCCAAGCTCTGCCCAGTGCTGCCGCGCCCTAGCCCAGCGCCGCACCCCCACCCGGGATAGCCGGACCATGTCGAGCCTCCATGTGTGGAGAGGAGAGAGGGCCCCACCGTCGCCAGCACCAGCCAGGCTTTGCCCGGTGACATGGACCGGTGGCATCTAGGGTAGAGGACGGAGGAGGGGGCGCTGCTCTGGCCGCGACTAGATAACCTCCCGTGACATGCTCGCTAGGCGCTTCTCGGGAGCAATCCATTTTTCATACTCGTTTCTCCCTTGGCTATATACTCAGTCATGAACCCCGCTCATCACATTCGCAACATCTTCATGAGGTTACTGCCTCCATTCTTCACCATGTTTTGAGTCATTAGTGGCTAGCCCATCTTTTCCTACCATGTCCATCGTCTTCCTCCACTCTAATGTTGTATGTTTTGGTTACCTTTTTTCTAGTTGCATGTTCGGTTATGAGTAGCAAAACAAAGAGTAAATGTCAGGTGATACAACTCTTCGCATGCTCACATGCTTCTCAATTTAAAAAACCGCATCTAGAATGTTCCAAAAATTCTGTTTTTTTGCAAATTTTCAAAAGGCATGTGCGTACAACTTCTACAAAATTCAAAATCCAAATTCAAAATATATGTAAAGCAACAAAAGGACAAAACTGGGATGAATTGTGTTAAAAAGGTAAAACATGAATAGTGTCAAAAATGACACTATTCACATTTGGATTTTATCATTTTAGTTTACCTATGTGTCTTTCAAATTTTGATTTGAACTTTCTAAGGTTAGTAGACACATGTCCTATAAAAATTCACAAAAAAAATCAAGATGTTTTTCAATTTACCTTATAAAGGATGAAGGGGTTGTTAGTCACGAGCAATCCATCCACTTCGGCTATGAACAATTAGCAAGCGGGCAGCAAGAGCGAGCGAGCACTAAGAGAAAAAGGGTACACGTCCGCTGCGAGAGAAAATATCTTGTCTCTCTCCATCCTCCCTTCTCATCTGACTCCTCTTCTCCATGTCGTCGCCGCCTCCTCCTCAGCCTCGTCCCTCATGGCCGCCTCGCCCCCCTCCGCCGTCAGCACCTCTTCCTCCCCTTCCTCTCCTCCTTCCCTGCTTCCGGTTCCAGGCATGGAAGGATGAACCCGGAGAGCTGTAGCCGGTGGATGCCATGATGGACGGGAAGGCAATGGCGAAGGGGAGTTTCGGTGAAGCAAATTTTGATGATGCCATAATGGTGGATTCTGGTGGGTTGCAGGGCGAGGAAGAGGGAGTAGCCTGGCGCTGATACAGAATATCGGCCTCTCCCCACGACCCGCCTCTCCCACCAGAGCACAACTAGGTTTACTTTTGCCTCCCTTTTGATTGGAATTCCTTGTGTGAGCTCCTCCCTCTAATTCATGTCCTCCTAATTTATTTTTTCAGTCATCAAGGATTTGGATGGGTCTGGGTTCCTACAATGATGGCAGCAAAGGCGACAAAGACCACTTTGCAACCTTGCTGAACTGTGTTACTGAACTGAAAGTACTGTAGCAATCCTTCTGGTTTGGTAGCTAAAACCAAGAAACTTAGCTTGTTAATGCCTTCATTTTTTTGTAGTAAAAACCATGATTCCAGCATCTGTAGAATATTAGATTTCAGTTGTTTGTTTTAGTTTGTTTTCAGGGTTCAGTAAATTCTGCATCAATATTTAAAGTTTTCGTATCAACCAAGAATGAGGAAGGCTCGCTTCTGATTGTTGTATGCCAACCCATGTTTTCTATTTGTATATGGTTGTCTTTTTTCAGTTGGCCTGCATGTAATAATTAGTAATTAATGTCTGGATTACTTTCAACCAAATATTTTGAAAGTTGCTTGTTCTTTTGTACATATCTATGTTGGATTATCAATGCATGATCTAATTATCGTTTTCTTCATATCGATATCCTATTAGTTACTAACTACATCAAGGGACATCTTCATGTTGTTGTTTTTCTTACAAATCCACTCATTGCTTGTGGACATGATGGTTTAATTTATTTGATATTTTCTTCAGTTTAGGGACGGCACCAGTTCTACCACCGATGGTGTTGCATGTAAGCTGGATGTTCTCATTGTTCTGTTGGCTCTGATCGGGTGAGTTCTTCCCTATTTCCTTTTTTGATGCCTCCATATGCACAACCTATCATGGTTATAGTTGTAGTGTGAATGTTTTACAGTTTATATATTTTTTGTCTTCTCTGGTAGTGTGGATGCTATGAAGTTAAAGTTCTTAAAATGAATGATGTTTCTAGAAGGTAGATACAGTTTTGTCATCCATTCATGATCATATTTGGCCTCTCTTAGTGGTCAGTATATGGTAAATCTTATAGTTGTTCTTGATAGTGATGCAGGATGTGAGGTGCAACTATTGAAGTGACATTAATTTTGGTTTTTGCTTCCTATCCGCAGCCTCTTCTACACTAGGTGAGAAACTGGTTAAAAGAGTAAATTTTATTACTTTCCTAAAAATATCTTCCGAGAAACATGATTATTATGTTCAGTAGTGTTGCTTCGCTATTCCAAAGGCACATGGAAGTTTACATAAAAAGAATATTACAGTTTTTTGGATCTTTAGAAAAGGAAAACACTCGACGATCTGGCTCTATCTCAGGTATATGCTCCCTCGCCCGCAAGATCCGCTCTCTCCCATCTATGCATCACGGCAGCACTCCAGCGCCTCTTGTGGATTCTCACTAGATCAGGCCACCTCACTCACCTTCAGGTAAACCTTGAGCGACGACACAATATGTTTTCGCGAACTAATCTTCTTTAGTCAACCTATCGATCCTTGTTGCGTGTGCTTCTTAATCAACATGTGAACAGTCTGTTGATGCATGGAAATACATGCTGATCTCCTATTTTCTTGCTACCTGCAAGATAGTATATGCATGAATCCTGTTCAACTACAACAACCTGAAAGCCATGTTATTCTCAGAAAAAATATCATATATGGTTGTATGCATATGCCTCTTAATATTTACCAGCTCTCCTTTAAGATTTCCTAACTAGCATAGATATCCTAGCTAAAACATAAGGGTTCGAATTTGTACATGTGAACTGCACATTAAGTTACTATCACCATTGTTTAACAGCACTATTGATTATGACTCAGGTTTGTAAATAGTCATCCATACCATAGGTATGTACGTTAATGCAGAAGCACTACTATGGAATTAGATGTAGTAACTGCATCATTCTGAACATTTTAGCAAGTTCATGCATTAACCTTAGGGTCCATCGATGAAACAAAGCCAATCATATGAATTAAAAGAGCTACTGAAATAAAATGGAAAGAACAAAGAGAAAATTGAAGGTTATCTATATGAAAATTCAGAGAATGGGATAGGAGAGGTGGTTCTTCCCAATAGGAAAAAGAGTGGAGTATAGTACTGTTATCCTGCCTTTTCTACTACAATCCCAGTTAGCATAATAATGTGACATGGAAAATCATATTATCGATTCAATTATGATTCAAGCAACATGAACAATTATCCATGAAATTCACTTCTAAACCCTGATTTTATTTAGTTTTAACTTCAGGATAGGCATATACTGTATTGTAATTGCCAGACTTCCAAAATTCTACTATTACCATTGTTTAACAACACTCTTTTTGTCACGGGAATATAATAGATGGATAAACGTCTCAAATCATACATTATGAAGTTTCCAACACTTGCTTACAATGTCTTTCTTGTGTAATCAGTCTTTCGTGACGGACAAAGTTAAGATCCCAACAAAAGTGCTTCCTGATGCTATAATGCAGCAACTTAACCTTCCAAATTGCAGTTTTCTAAACAGAAAGTGCTTCTTGATGCTATGATACAGCTTCGGTACCCATCTTCATGGTTGAAATAATTTTCTGCAATCTGTGACACACTTGCTTCAGTTTCCATATGTCTTGCTTCATGCTATCAGCATTGTTAATCATTTATCTTTATCTTTCTTTCCCTTTACAGCCTACTTGAATGGATATGGTTCCTGAGAGACCATTTCTTATGCATCAGGTCCTGAAGGTGGATGTTGCTTGTTTAGATATCTATGATTCCAAATTATTCAAAACGGTTCATGTTATACTGGATGCTATTTTATTGAGAGTGGCTTCGAACAATATGGCATGAACATATTTGTTTTCTCTTTGGACAATAATGAAATGATCTTTGTGCATATAAAATGGTTATTGATACCATAATTCTTGGTTTTAATTAGCTTCTTGCGCTAACCGGTTTAAGCCATTCTACTATCTGTAATACAATCCACATTGCATCATCTTTCCATTTACGTCTCTTAAGGAGTCGCTAGACACAACCGATGGCTCGAGAGCACCGCACCACGCAAGGAAAAAAAATCACCGCACCACGCTACACGTGGGAAAGAAAAAACAACGAGGGCGCACCGCACCACGCGAGGGAAAAAAACCACCGCACTGCGCGAGGGATGCTCTCGACGTGAAGGCCGCCCGCCAGCTTTCTCCTCAATCCTTGTTCCCTTCACTACTAGGAAAGCGCTTATAGATAGAAGTTTACCAGTAGCGTTTGTTTATAACCCCACGCTACTACTAGTTAGTAGTAGCGCTGGCTATAAAGAGCACTATTGGTATCAGTTAGCAGCAGCACTTATTACATAGCCCCACGCTACTGCTAAGTGTAACACACCACACCCCACGGTCACAAAATAGCAGCAGCGCCTGTCGTCCAACCTGAGCTACAGCTAGTGGGCCTAGCAGTAGCGCTGGCCCATTTCCCGCGCTGCTGTTAAGCCCACTACCCCCCCCCCCCCCGGCGCCCCCGGCCCGGCCGACCTCATCTCACTCACACTCCCACACTCCTCCGGCCCTCTCGATCCCCCATGTGCCGTCGTCGACCCCTGCAATGTCGTCCCCCGTGCCGGCCCTCCTCCCTGCGTCGGCCGCCCTCGCCCGCTGTCGGTGTCAAAACCGGCGGATCTCGGGTAGGGGGTCCCGAACTGTGCGTCTTGGGAGGATGGTAACAGGAGGCAGGGGACACGATGTTTTACCCAGGTTCGGGCCCTCTTGATGGAGGTAAAACCCTACGTCCTGCTTGATTATTCTTGATAATATGAGTAGTACAAGAGTTGATGTACCACGAGATCAGAGAGGCTAAACCCTAGAAGCTAGCCTATGGTATGATTGTATGTTGTCCTACGGACTAAAATCCGGTTTATATAGACACCGGAGGGGGCTAGGGTTACACAAGGTCGGTTACAAAGGAGGAGATATACATATCCGTATTGCCTAGCTTACCTTCCACGCCAAGTAGAGTCCCATCCGGACACGGGACGAAGTGTTCAATCTTGTGTATTCATAGTTCAACAATCCGGCCAAAGGATATAGTCCGGCTGTTCGGAGACCCCCTAATCCAAGACTCCCTCAGTAGCCCCCGAACTAGGCTTCAATGACGCCAAGTCTGACACGCAGTATTTTCTTCGGCATTGCAAGGGGGGTTCTTCTCCAAATTTTGAATGTTGGTCAAGTTGTGTCCGGCACCATAAATGTTGGACTTCTTGGCTTCTTCGCCCAATAAGGGCTATGTTCCACGTGTCGAATGAATACGAGGAGACAGCGCGTTTTTACATTCGCCCCCTAGCCAGATAAATAAATAATCTATTAAAGGGATGGGGATTCTTAGATCCAATCCATACCATCCTCCCCTAGCGAGAATCCATCAGAGCGCGCTTCAGAAAAATCCACTCCAGCATGGCCGACCTCTGCAGCTCCTCCTCCCGCCCCCGTAGCCCTAAGCCCGGTGATTGGGAGAGGTGTTCTGTCCCACACAGTCGATTAGTCGAACTGCAGACCAAGGGATTTCTCCCTCCAGCGTATATGGTTCCCGTCCGAGCCGGGCTCGCCACCTACAATGGCGGGGAGCAAGCGGAGAGCTTCCCCAGCCCCTCTACGGGGGAGCGGGTATGCCTTGTTCCTTACTTATTAAGGGGACTTGGATTTCCAATTCATCCGTTCCTCCGCGGGCTCCTGGAGTTTTACGGCCTCCAACTGCATAATTTCACTCCTGCTTCCATATCACAAATCGCCGGCTATGTTGCCCTCTGCGAGTTATTCCTGGGCTGCGAAGCTCATTTCGAGCTGCGGAAAAGGTTATTTTGCCTCGTCCCCCGCACACAGAAGGGGTCACTTTATCAAGTGGGCGGAGCCAAAATATAACGCATCGCCGAAACCGGATACATGTCCGGTACTCCGAAGAAGATGTCCGAAGACTGGCCTTCGGAATGGTTTTATATGTAGGACGTCCCCCTTCCGGACCCTATTTGGCGGGGTCTTCCTGAGTTCAACAATGCTCCTCTGAAGAAACACCGAAGTTGGCGCCCACGGAGCCCCTAGGAGGAAGACAACGGAGAAGTCCTTTACCCGATGAACCAGATTAAAGCGCTGGCTCAATCAGGATTGACAGTAATCGAGGTTATGTCAATATGCATAATGCGAGGAGTGCAGCCACTTCAATATCGAGGGCACCCCTTGTGGTGTTTTAACGGGGAAGATGATGCCACCCGTTGCGGGCGTAAGGGCCTGGAAAACGCTGCTGCTTTAGCAAAAATTCTGTCCGAGTTGTTCAAGGGAGAGGAAGAGGAGTTCATCCGCATCAAGCCACGGGATGGATTCTCCATGTACAACCCTCCAAGCTGGGTGAGTTATATCTCCTTACTCCCATTCTTCCCGCATTCTTTGTCGTAGGTACTCACATTGCCATTTTATGGCAGGAACTGCGAAAAGCCATAAGGGAGGTCAACATCCCATCTCTGCAACCAGAGGACCCTGACCGGGCCCTCGGTCCTGGACTCGAAGAAGATCCGAACATATTCGTGGAGCTGATAGACCGACAATTCTATCAATTAAGCTGTGATGATGCCATGGTGGCCATTACGGCCGACTATCCCGGACTGCTTCCTGCGTCGCACGTAAGAAAAACCAAAAATCCCAACTCCAAAAACTAGGATCCCCTTTTAGACACTTCACCTACCATATACATATGGTGTTTTACAGGGAAGGCATTTGGGACGCCGTGCTGAACCCGTTGCAACTCGCCAACAAGAGGAACCGAGGCCGGGCGGGACAAAAAGGAAGGCGGTCAGGACGGAGACGCCAGCGCAGAGGTATGACAAAAACCCGCTCCGTGGTTGTCATCTTTCTCAAAATGTAATGACGTCCATGTTTCTTTAACAGAAAAACCGCTCGCCGGAATATGTCCGGTGAGGCTGCCAATCATGCTTCCACCAGTCGGGCTCCAGGACCGGACATAGAGGCGGAAGCCGACATGGGGCGGACGCCGGATACTCCCCCTACAGAGGATGCGGATAGACTATCCACTACAAATTCAAAAGTGACGCTTGCTTCTCCCTAGAGGCATTTGATGTCTTCAATTCTGGAGACGCGTACCTCCATGCTGCTCAAAATGGTCTAGCTAGAGCCTCGAACCAGTATGTAAGGGATGTACGGATAAGCAAATCTGACGATTATATGTATCAGTAGCCCCTGAGACTTGAAACAGTTAGCAGAACTAATTTAAGGATCATATATTGTGCAGGTTCTTACAGAGAAGAATAC
The DNA here is from genome assembly GCF_018294505.1 of Triticum aestivum. Taxonomy (NCBI): domain Eukaryota; kingdom Viridiplantae; phylum Streptophyta; class Magnoliopsida; order Poales; family Poaceae; genus Triticum; species Triticum aestivum. Next base: position 214,681,458 of record NC_057800.1, read on the forward strand.
TCGACTGTCACAAGAGCTAGAGGAATGCAAGACCCAACTTCGGGCCGCCGTTGCCGCATTGAAGGAACCTAAAAAGTCCCCAGCTGGTAACATTTGTTTCAAAGAATGATAGGTACCATATAGCATGCGACGTGGCTGCAGATCTAACAATAGATATTGCAAATGAATCTAGAGAGAATCCGGAGGACCAGCATGCGATACGACAGCTAAAGGCTGGCGAACGCGTGCTGACTGAGGTCAGGCGGGAGAAAAACAATCACCAAGACGCCAATACCAAGCTGAGCGTGGAACTGAAAGATGTTCGAGCCCAACTTGCAGACTCCGAGAAGGAGAATAAGCGGCTTCGACGCGGCATTTTCAGTAAGTGGTTGAACGAACCCTTAAAAAGGGGACAACGGAAAAGTCGGCTAACAGAGTTATGTCTGCAGGTATGCTGACTGGTCGTCCCGTGGAGGAGATGCCCGGGTCTGCGGGTGATCTTCTATCCGAGCTTTCACAACTACACGAACAAGTTCGGCAGGTGATGCAAGGTATTGCCCAGGCCTTGTGGCCATCAGTCTCCCCGCCAGAAGGCCTTGGAGAGCTTGTGGAGAAGCTCAAGGGAGCACAGCGGCGCTTCCGATTATGGAAGATATCGGCCTGCCGTCAAGGTGCCAGGGAAGCCTGGGCCATGGTGAAGACGCGGTATACCAAGGCTGACCCAAACCACATGGCCGAGGTCGGACCTGTGGGGCCCGATGGGAAAGAGATCCCCGTTAGCTTAGTCTATGGGCAAGTAGAATTAGCCGCAAAGTATTCCCAATAGGATTGTAGGCTAGACCACCTTTTGGATGGTATAGAAGAGGAATTTAGTTAGTCTACATGACTATGTAATTAAAGTGACATGTATAATTCCTTCTAGCCGGATTGCAAATCATTTGTCATGGCGGACCTTTTCTCTTCGACCTCAGGACCCGATAGTCCGGAGTGTGTCCGAATACCCGCTCAGTTATATAAGAACCGGGGTATGCGTGGAAACAAGGCATAGGGGTCATTAGTGCTTGAACAGACAAGTACCCATCTAGTTATGTCATATTACATGGGTAGAAAGAAACATCTTCCAGGGAGAATAGTTCCGTTAGGGGTTCCTTTCCCTGGGTACACATGCTCTAAAGTGCATGTCTAGACTGTGAGCGGAGCCACAGGCAAAAACATCTGGGGGCATATATGGAAAATAAATAAAAATCATCTTTTGTTCGCCGACCGAATATTCCCTTAAGAATGCTAGCTTTCGGCTTCACCCAGTCTGAGGTACACATCCTGCTGACCCGGTAGTAACAATCGCAGAGTTGCTCCCCTTATGCCCTAGCCGAATTAACGGGAACATAGGGCATATATACAAGAGCCAGGCAACCCATCTTGGCCAAAACATAAGTCATATCGATGCATATAGTGGCGAAGAAAAGGTACATGCGGAAGAATAACACATGTGTGGGGCATGAAGCCCAGATAGATAATTAAGCTTTTGTGTAAGAAGCCCCCAGGTATAATGAGCGCGGTTAGCGCATCTATAATGTGCAAGCGAGGCACAAGCTGGCCCTTGAAGGCCTTGAGAAAGAATAAAAGAAAGAAAGAGAAAAAAGACAGATAATGCATATGCAAAAAATGGACAGAGGAAGGAGATGAACACAGAGTCCGGCACTAGGCGTAGAATCTTTGGAGCCTGGCTGCGTTCCATGGGTTCGGCTCAAGTCGATTATTCAATGCATCCCGCAGACGGTACGCTCCACCGGTTAGAACTTGGTCGATGATGAAGGGACCTTCCCATTTGGGCTCGAGCTTGGTCTTTTTATTCTCCGGCAGGCGTAGAACTAACTCACCAACGTTATAAGTTTTGGCCCGTACTTCTCTGCTTTGGTATCTGCGAGCCTGTTGCTGATAGAATGCGGAACGGGCTTTTGCCATGTCGCGCTCCTCCTCCAGGGTGTCCAGACCGTCCTGTCGATCGATCTCGGCTTCTCTTTCTTCGTACATGCGCACTCGAGGTGAGTCATGAATTATGTCGTAGGGTAGAACTGCCTTTGCGCCGTACACCATAAAGAAGGGTGTATATCTGGTAGTACGATTCGGCGTGGTCTGCAGCCCCCAGAGTACGGAGTCGAGCTCCTCTACCCAGTGCGTGTTAGACTCCTTTAAGGACCACACTAATCTGGGTTTAATGCCGCTCATGATAAGACCATTTGCTCGCTCAACTTGGTCGTTGGTTTGTGGGTGATAGACTGAAGCTTAATCAAGCTTGATGCCCATGTTGCTGCACCAGAGTTTTACCTCGTCGGCCATGAAGTTCGTGCCGTTGTTAGTGATGATGCTGTGGGGGACACCATAACGGTGTACAACCCCGGATATGAAGTCTATCACCGGTCCGGATTCGGCTGTTTTAACAGGTTTGGCTTCTATCCATTTGGTGAATTTATCCACCATGACCAGTAAGTATTTTTTCTTATGGGTTCCCCCTTTAAGGGGTCCAACCATGTCAAGCCCCCAAACCGTGAAGGGCCAAGTAATGGGGATTGTTTGGAGGGCGGTGGGTGGCATGTGGCTTTGGTTTGCAAAAAGCTGGCAACCGACGCAGCGTTGGACGAAGTCCTGTGCGTCTGCCCGGGCCGTCGGCCAATAAAAACCTGTACGGAAGGCCTTGCTTACAAGGGCCTGGGCTGCGGCATGGTGGCCGCTGAGTCCGGTGTGAATTTCTGCCAAGAGCTTCCGCCCTTCCTCTTCGGAGATGCACCTTTGAAGGACTCCGATAGTGGGTTTTTTTATACAACTCTCCCTCGTGGACCCTGTAGGCTTTAGATCGCTGCACTATGCAGCGTGCCTCATTTTGGTCCTCGGGAAGTTCCTGCCTAGTTAGGTAGGCCAAGAATGGTTCTGTCCACGGAGCCATGATGGCCATTATGACGTGGGCTGAAGGTGTCATTTCGGTGGCATAGCCTCCGATTATGTCAGAGTGTTCGGTATCGGGCATTTTGGCCGGGTTCGGACTATTGTTACTGGTGTCCCCTTCCCATACCACGGATAGCTTAAACAACCTCTCCAAAAAGATGTTGGGGGACCGCATCGCGTTTTGCGCCGATGCGGCGAGGATATCCGCCGCCTGATTGTTTTCCTGAGCCACATGGTGAAATTCAAGCCCCTCGAACCGAGCTGACATCTTTAGGATGGTGTTTCAATAGACCGCCATCTTTGGATCCTTGGCATCAAAGTCTCCATTTATTTGGGATATTGCAAGGTTCGAATCCCCACGCACCTCCAGGCGTTGAATGCCCATGGAAACTGCCATCCGAAGACCATGTAACAGGGCTTCGTATTCGGCTGCGTTGTTGGAGTCTGTATACAGTATCTGCAGTATGTATTGCACTGTATCTCCGGTTGGGGACGTCAGGACGACGCCAGCCCCCAGACCGGCCAGCATTTTGGAGCCGTCGAAGTGCATGAACCAATTGGAGTATGCGCCGTACTCTTTAGGGAGTTTGGCTTCCATCCATTCGGCGACAAAGTCGGCTAATACTTGTGATTTAATGGCTCGCCGAGGTTTGTATGTTATGTCGAATGGGAGGAGCTCAATGGCCCATTTGGCAATCCGGCCTGTGGCGTCGCGATTGTTTATAATATCATTAAGTGGCACTTCCAAGGCTACTGTAATCAAACACTCTTGAAAGTAGTGTCGCAGCTTCCGGGATGCCACGAATACTGCATAGGCTATCTTTTGATAATGTGGGTACCATGATTTGCATGGAGTGAGGACAGTGGATACATAATATACCAGCTATTAAAGAGGGAATTTATGTCCGTCCGCTTCTCGTTCGACGACGAGCACTGCGTTTACAACCTGATGAGTTACCACAATGTACAATAGCATTGGTTCACCGATGTTTGGCGCAGCCAGGATTGGGTTGGTTGCCAGTATGGATTTTATTTCTTCCAATCCGGCTGTGGCAGCGTCCGTCCACTCGAAGTGCTTGGTGCGCCGAAGGAGGAGATAAAGGGGTAATGCCTTTTCTCCTAAGCGGGAGATAAAGCGGCTTTGAGCCGCCACACATCCAGTTAATTTCTAGATTTGTTTGAGGTCCGTTGGGATAGCCAACTGTGACAGAGCTCGGATTTTGGCCGGATTAGCTTCAATTCCTCTACTGGAGACAATGAAGCCCAGGAGCTTTCCGGCTGGTACGGCGAAAACGCATTTTTCTGGATTGAGCTTGATGTCGTATGTTCGGAGGTTGTTGAATGTGGGCCTCAAGTTGTCTATTAGAGAGTCGACGTGTTTGGTTTTAACGACCACATCATCTACGTATGCCTATACTATTTTGCCGATCTATTTCTCTAGACATGTCTGAATCATGCACTGATATGTTGCGCCGGTGTTTTTGAGCCCAAAAGGCATTGTGTTGAAACAGAAGGGGCCGTATGGTGTGATAAATGCCGTTGCGATATGGTCGGACTCCGCCATCTTTATTTGGTGGTAGCCGGAGTATGCGTCTAGGAAACACAATGACTCGTGTCCTGCGGTAGCATCGATAATTTGATCAATGCGGGGGAGGGGGAAGGGATCCTTTGGGCAAGCCTTGTTGAGGTCCTTGAAGTCGACACATAGGTGCCAGGATTTGTCCTTCTTTGGTACCATCACCAGGTCTGCTAGCCAGTCCGGGTGTTTTATTTCTCTAATGAATCCGGCCTACAATAACTTGGCTAGTTCCTCTCCCATATCTTGTCTCTTAGGTTCAGAGAAACGTCGAAGAGCCTGCTTGACCGGCTTGAATCCCTTTAGGATATTGAGGCTGTGCTCGGCCAGCCTGCATGGGATTCCTGGCATGTCTGAGGGGTGCCAAGCGAATATGTCCCAGTTCTCGCGCAGGAACTCTCGTAGTGCGGCGTCCATAGTGGGGTTTAACTGTGCCCCGATGGAGGCTGTTTTTGTATGGTCCGTTGGGTGGACTTGGAATTTGACTATTTCATCCACTGGTTTAAAAGAGGTGGACTTGGATCTCTTGTCAAGTATGACGTTGTACCTGTCCACTTTGGAGCGTAGCACAGTTAATTCCTCGGCCGAAAGGGCTTCGGATAATGCCTCGAGGGCCAATGTGGCTGTTTTGTTTTTAGCGCGGAGTGCTGTGTCCGGATCACTAGCGAGAGTGATGATTCCATTGGGCCCGGGCATTTTGAGCTTCATGTACCCATAATGGGGTATGGCTTGGAAGATCGTGAACGCCTCTCGTCCTAAAAGGGCATGGTATCCACTACTGAACAGGGCCACTTGGAATGTAATTTCTTCGGACCTATAGTTCTCCGGCATGCCAAATACCACATCTAGTGTGATTTTCCCAGCACAGTGTGCTTCCCGACTGGGGATGATTCCTATGAAGGTTGTGCTGCTTTGCTCAATGCGGTTCTAGTCTATTTCCATTTTTTTGAAGAGTTTCCTCATAAATGAGGTTTAATCCACTGCCGCCATCCATGGGTACTTTGGTGAGTCGAAAGCCGTCCACAATTGGACTGAGGACCAGTGCAGCTGGTGCTCGGGCTGTTCGGAATTTAGGTTCGTCATTGGCATTGAAGGTAATAGCCGTGTCACTCCATGGATTCATTGCTGCCACGTGGCAGATATCGGTGAGGCTGCGAAGTGTTCGCTTACGCCTATTATTTGATGCGAAGGATTCAAAGACTATTAATACCGTATTGTTATCCACGGGATGGTGCTCTGTGGCATTTGGGATGAGAAGATCCTCACCACTTTTGGCCACCTGCCGGAGTATCCAACATGCTCTAAGGCTGTGTGTTGGTATGGTATCCGCTGTACTATGAATTTTGCAGGGTCCGTTAAGCCATCCCTCCAATACGGTTCCATGCCCTGTAGAGGGTTTTTGTTTCTTTGTAACTAACTCGGGTGTCTTATGATAGTGCACCCTTTTACTTCGGACTGGCTGTATATTCCGAGCCGGATTATCCCAAAATTTCGTTTCGGTTTTCCAGGCGCTTTCCATCGCACAGTACTTTCGTACTATGGACGCCAAGTCAACGAAGCGTGATATGTCACGGCGACTTAAGGCGTTAAGGATTCCCTTGTCCGTGCAATTATTGTAGAAGAATGAGACTGCGTCTTCCTCGCGAGAGTCCTTAACCTTGTTCATCACAAGGAGGAATCTAGCCCAATAATGATGTACTATTTCATGGGGCTCTTGCCTGATGTGGGAAAGATCATTTATGTCTGGGTGGGTTGGTGGATTTGAGTCTGAACCCCTACCTGATCTGAGACCCAGGGGCCGATGAGTTTCCAATCTTGGAAGTTCGGATTTCGGAGTGTTGCCCGATAAGTCTGGCACGCTGCTTGGGTTCAGGGCTTGGGTGATGTCCTCCCGTAAACGGGAATCCGGCTCGGAGAGCTCAGGAATCCGGACATAGTTAGTCCTCAAGATAGAGGAAGAATCGCCGCATTGTTCCTCCACCATCGCAATATGATGGGTGACCGGTGGAGAGTTAATCTCCCTTCGATCGGGTTTAAGCCCAATCCGATCATAGTCTGTAGCGACTCCCAAGGCGGCGATACGATCCAAGAGCTCATTTAGGGAAGAGAGCTCCATTGGATCCATCTTCTTGGCAAATTCCGAGCGGACATGGAGGCTGTTTTTGATGACCCGAGAGGTCATCATCGGTGCAGCGGCCGAACGGGCGGTCATGATGAAACTGCCAAGCCGGAGAGTTTGGCTGACAGCTAGGGCTCCCCTGGCGGTAATGTTGTTTTTAACTATGAGATGAGGCATCCTTCCTTACGGCGGCGACAAAGTGGAACTCTCAATGAAAGCACCAATGTCGGTGTCAAAACCGGCGGATCTCGGGTAGGGGGTCCCGAACTGTGCGTCTAGGGCGGATGCTAATAGGAGGCAGGGGACACGATGTTTTACCCAGGTTCTGGCCCTCTTGATGGAGGTAAAACCCTACGTCCTGCTTGATTATTCTTGATAATATGAGTAGTACAAGAGTTGATCTACCACGAGATCACAAAGGCTAAACCCTAGAAGCTAGCCTATGGTATGATTGTATGTTGTCCTACGGACTAAAACCCTCTGGTTTATATAGACACCAGAGGGGGCTAGGGTTACACAAGGTCGGTTACAAAGGAGGAGATATACATATCCGTATTGCCTAGCTTGCCTTCCACGCCAAGTAGAGTCCCATCCGGACACGAGACGAAGTCTTCAATCTTGTGTCTTCATAGTCCAAAAGTTCGGCTGTCCAAAGACCCCATAATCCAGGACTCCCTCACCCGCGCCAGCCCTCCTCCCCGACGGCCGCCCAGCTCACACACGTCGGCCTCCCTCCTCCGCCCACCGCCCGGCCCCCGCGACGGCCCTCCTCCACCAAGAGGTACTCCTCCCTCCTCCCTCCCTCCCTAGTTATAGTTATTAGAGTAGTTATTTTGAATTATGTAGTTGAAAAAATGTAGGTTATTAGAATAATTTAGGTTATGCATGATCGAACCCTTGCTTGGACAGATTAGGTATGAACCCTAGTTAATTCGTATGAACCCTAGGTTTTTAAATTTAGCTAGGTTTTAAAGTTAGGACAGAAATTTAGCTAGGTTTTTAATTAGGTGTAGTTAATAGAATTTAGGTGTTTTAAGTGTATTTAAAAGAGTTTTAGGTGTTTTAGTGGTTTTAGGTGTAGTTAACAGAATTTTAGGTGTTTTAGTTGTTTGAGGTGTAGTTAATAGAATTCTAGGTATTTTTTTAGTTAAAGCAATTGTTGTTATTTTTGTTAGTTAAAGCAATTTTTCCTGTTATATGCAAATTTGCAGTGGACATGTCATATTTTGAACATGTCACATTTTGGACATGTCATATTTTTCCGAGTGGCCTATGTTTTGCCAGAAATGTCAATTCGTTTACGTTCTGGCAAATTTCAGGCGCTCGATATGTCCTGTTTTTAGCAAAGGTCATGTCAAATTTTGCTAAGTGTTTATTGATTTTGTTTTCATAATTAAGCATTTTGTTCTCGACGTCGACCATGCCTATCCTGCATCCTCGTCGTCGACTCGGCGGAGGACTCCTGGTTGAGCCGAGGGGCCATGTCCGGGACTGGGCTCCGCCAGGCTGGTACTGGCTTGTACTACCTTCTCGTGAGCGCAGCTTAGTGAGTAGCCAACCCCTCGTCGACCTGGAGCTTCTTTGGTGGCCGTCATGTGGGCCTGCATCGGTGGAGAGGCTTGAGTCCCCCGTGCAGGTGGTACAGCACCGTGTCACGGAGGAGAACGTGCACGTCCAATGCTACTTGGTTGCGTTGGAGAATGGCCGGTTCTCCAATACCTGGCAAATTCTTTGGGGATCTCACAGGAGCTATGATCCGGTGATGGTTCCTTCTCTTTGGGTGTCCACCACGGCCCACTGAACCTAGAGGAGCTATTATTCGAGATGTATTAGTGATATTATATGATGATCTTTGCTACAAACTACTATATATGTACTCGATGATGGATTATTTATTACCTATTAGTTATTTGCTTATTCAATGCAAAAGATGAGCGCGGTTTGTGCTACAACCTACTATATATGTATTCATGATGGATTATATGATGATCTTTTCTACAAACTACTACAAACTACAAATTTTAGGTGTTTTAGTTGTTATATGATGATCTTTGCTACAAACTATTATATATGTATTCGATGATGGATTATTAATTACCTATTAGGAAATGTCTGACGACGAAAGGGAATTCGCTATGTGCGAGTACTACGAAGATGAGCGCGGTCTGTGCGACAGGCCTCACTTGGTAGAAGGTCGGCGCTTCAGCATCAAGCTCCAAGAGACCTTCGATGTTGAAATGGTACGCAATGACGACAAGTGTTTTTTTTATTTTTTGCACGACTTCTCTGCTTCTTCAACGTGTAATTTCCGTCTTTTACAATTCGACTAGCTTATCGCATGCCATGCAAGACGCTATGTCTTGGAGAAGATGGGTTTTGAAGATCATGAAAGAATGGAGACAAAGATAATTCAACTAAGGACCCATCATGGTTATGTTTTTGCTTTAAATCTATACAATTCTGTGAACTCATCCAATTTTGGTTGCCTGAATTGGGAAGCCCTTTGCAAGGCGTATGATTTTCATGAGGGTAAGCTTCTCACCTTCGATCTTGGTGATCCTCACATCGACGAAAATGATATGACCATTTGGGTCCTTGTTGACACGCTTCCGGTTCTACCGCTGTGTGAGTTTCTTAAACATATTTACTAAGTAATTTATATTGTTTATTTCAAAATATTTGATAGTTTATTTCCATTGACAGCTTATTTTCATTCTTCAAAAAATGTATGGAAAATGGTAGACAGAACCTACTACTACAATGATGAAGCACAATTAACTTATAAGGAGCAAGATAGTCTTATCGCATCTTTTACTGATATTGAGAATTACAATAGCTATTATCAAACTCCTCCACATTATGGTCAATACGTGCCACTAGTGAACGTGTTGAACTACGGTAACATCAATGGAGATATCATGGTAAGATTTTCTACTATTACGACATCCGTGCATCTTTTGCATAAATTCTTCTAAAACTAAACTATATTGCTAACTACAAAGTTATTACTATGTTTTTGAACAGAAAATCCCGATGGATTGTGTGCCTCATCTGATGTTGACGAGAGGTCGCGTTAATGTTATGAGCTTACGGCCACCACGGCCAGGTCAGCCGCAGTATCCACATCACTCCTGTCCATACCGTATTTCTAAAAGCGAGGAAGCCATGATAATAGATGATTTCAAAAAATGTTTGAACCATCTTAGAGATCTACTTGGAAGCAACATTGTGCGTAGGCCAAGACTTGGAGACAGGATGATCTCTGTTCTTTATTATGGAGAGTCAATTTTCCTTAATGCAGCGCCAATGCCTATCTTGTTTTATGATATTTTACCTAAGAGAGGGTAGAGTAGGTCCTATGAGAGGAGTAGGTCGTAGCTAGAATGTGTTATTATGTGCTACAATGTGTTAGAGTTGATGATGATGAGGAGGAGTTGTGATTATGACTAGTGACCAACTTGTTATATGGTGTCTCATTGACGAACATTGTTTAATGGTGATGATAAGTGCTAATGAATATGCTATTTAAACAGACTAGTTCGTGATGAGTTGTTATTGTATAAAAAATATATCTGTTTAAACATGTACATCGCCAAAATGCTAAAAAAATAAATGTTAGTAGTAGCGCGGGCCTGAAAACGCACTACTAGTACTTGAACTTACCAGTAGCACTAGCCTAAAAACGCGCTACTGCTACAAAATAGTTGTAGCACCGTAGCAGTAGCGCTGGTGCCCGCGCTACTAGTAGCTCAAAACCAGCGCTACTGCTAAGCATTTTCCTAGTAGTGCTTGTCTCAACCAGCCGCCACTCCATCTCCATCCCCTCCCCTCTCCCGCCGCCGCCCCGCTCCCGCTCCCCCTCTCCCTCCCCGCCGCCCACTTCGCCTACTCCGGAGGAGGCGGGGCCCGTGGAGGAGGACAACCTTCCCAGATCCAGCAGGCACGGGAAGTCGCCGCTGGCGCGCAACCAGAGCATTGGAGGCATCGGCAGCGGCGGGGAGCTGTGTCGGATCCAGAACCTGGACGACGGCATGGAGTTCGAGCTCGGGAAGGTGCATGAGGAGGTCGTCCGTGAGGAGGTGCTGCTCGTTGGCGAGCAGATGATGTACGATGTTGGAGGCGACGAAGGGGTCATCTCCCTGATGGCGAGCTGGACGCGCAGTGCACCCTCGTTCCTCCCTCTTTCCTACTTCAGGTGAGCATCTCCACCCTCCTGGGAAGGTGAGATTTTTTTGCATTTCTTCCTTCTTCTTCACCCTCCCTCTCCACTGTTTTAATCTGCATTTGATTGTTGCACTGCATCTCTGAGATATATGAATTTTGATTGAGACATTCATCATCACATAAATAAAATGCTAACATGCTCTAAATTCCTTAATGTAGTTGTTAAATTGCTCTTCTCTTGCTGGATTGCATCCATGATTTGTTTATCCTTGAAGCAAATACCATAATGTGAGCTTGAAGGTTTCAACTTGCTGGATTGTATGTGTTAAATTTAGATGGATTTACGCTTAAATTTCACAGTTGTCTTTACCACACTCTTTTGTATTTTGTTGCGTTTGTTGGGTGGACTGTCGTTCTGAATTCGTGTCTTTTCATCATGTCTGCAGGGTCGTCGGATTGGATGTCCTCGGTGACTTGTCAGGGTTGTTGCAGGAGCACCAGAATCTGGGATAGTTCTGGCAAATATCGCTGATCCTCAGGAACCTATTGAGTCAAGATGGGAGGCTCAATTCGCTACTTGGCTTGCTCGCTCCATGATTTCTCGCTAGCTCTGTTTTGGTTCCATGATAACCAGTGTCATGAAGTCTACCACCGGCTTTCCTTTTCCTTTTCTATGCGCAGATTATTTGTTTTCTTCAGCTGCAATTTTGATGGTTAGTACTTAGTCCATGTTGAGGTAGGAAAATTTCTCCCATGTTTCTTGCTATACATATCAATTAAGATATATTTGGCAAAAGTGTGCTCTTTCGTATTTATTTTGTTAAGATAAAGGACAAATCCACAACAATGGTGATGGAGATCTATTTTATCAAACTCCTCATTTTGGTTATGAAATTGTTTTCCCTTTTCAGTGAAGGAGCTGGTTTTGCGGCATCAGTTGAACTTAGTCAAATTAGGTGTGTTATGTATGTACGTTGGAGATGAAAATGTAACATTAGCTCTAGAACTGGTTGCCTATACTGAAGAAATATAGGTTGGTATTTTCATCCCACTACTGTACAATTTAAGTTATTTTGATATTCAATTGGGTATTTGGTGTGTTATATTCAACTTCATTTCTCTTAACATTATTGCCATGACAGGTACATATATAGACTAAGGCTTGTGTCTCCTGGGTGCATTTCCTATAAAATTAGCTCTCATCACCATGACAAAGGTAGGCTGTCCATTTTTATCTTTTTTTCAATGGCATTATGCTTATAACCTCTCTGATGAAATGGACAAACGAATATTTATAGTTGATATAAATCATCTTGATGCATAATAGAAGAGTTACTGGGTTTGGACATGAGCATGATCAATTATTGTGGCCTAGATTTTTCTTGAAAGATAGTGTGCAAAAATCTTATGGGTTTACGACTATCTCATTTCATAGTGGTGTGAGCTTTGTAGGAGTGGGATATCATATACAGTATGATAGATATGGAAGACAACAAGCAAAAATTCAATTATGAGGTGATGGTTGCGTTGATCAGTACAACGTTGTCCCGAATTTTCTTTTGATTATGTTTCTTCTTGGTTTGAATATGATCGGCTGTTTCAATCTTTTTCTTCTGCTTACAGTCCACCAATAGGATTGTTGATGCCCGCGGGAGGGGGACATCGCAGTAGATGGGCTGAAGTAGGAGGCTGAGAGAAATGGGAAACAACAGATTCTAACACATAGTAGATGCCTAAGATGTCACTGATGCGCTATTGAGGTACATTCTAATAACTACAGTTCTATTGGACAACACTAGCCTCGATAGTAACATATATAGTCTGAGATTTTTCTAGGGTCATTCCTCCCAGGTGATTACAAACCTGGTCATAATGTAGCATAATCTAAATCAAATCCAGATTTTCTTTGTTCCATCCAAGGCCACCAGTTAGTTATAAGTACTTCCAAATAGTGATCACTCAATCTTCTATAGCATGTATATACTGATGGTAGTTTCTTCCACTGAATATGTGAACCTGGAGAAGACTCCCTATGAAGGTCTCCTGACAACTAAAGTTTTACCTGCTATTAAAATGGTCGAAGCAGAGTATGCAGATCTTTAGTAGCTTCGACAGATTTTTGTTGGACTATGATTGTTTCTGTATGCTTCTTCTCAAAGAGAAAATTGTGTTTTGTTGTAGTTACAGTCAGTGGGGGCCTGAAAATTCACATCACCAAAAGAATTGTAGAATTTGATAAGAGAACAGTTTCTTAATAAGTAAATAGGACACAAATACAGTGTGTAACATTCTAATGAATGAACCTGCTGCAAGAGGCAATAAAAGTGACGATGCTTGATTTTATTAATTGCCAGGATGAAATATAAAGTAGTAAGATAAGTGTGAGCGTTCACCTAATTTGTTTTTTTACCTATTAAATGGCCAGTTGGCGACGTACTGTCAACTTGGTACATTCAACGTGCGTGTTCAGGTTTTAGGATGAAATTTAATCCAAGATCATTACTTCATGTTTTCCAATGTATATGTTGGCATCTTTGACTTTGATATGCTCATTTCACTCTATTGGGCCTGCTTTGGACCCAAGTACATTGTCGTGCAGTTGTGTGAAAAAGCATTGGGCTTGTGGTGAAACAAGTTCCAGAGAAGTACTGGCCTTTTGAAGCAACAATTGACATGGCTGTACATACAAGTTTCTTCCTTGGATGTCTATCATCTGTTTTTCTGCTAGCTTCGATTTCTCTTTCTGGTCAGTTGAAGCGGTTAGTCTTGATAGGTCGACCACTTATCTTGTTTTTAAGGTTCAATGAGCATATGGTAAAGAAAGGTATCAATGGATTCACCAACGTAGATTACAAGAGTAAAGGTTTATCTAACGAGGCCTTGTCGCGGCGCTACAAGTGTTGCCCCCTCGTCCCAAAGGGCAAGGTGAAGGAAGGTGCCTGTGTGGTTCTTCTGCAGCTTGCAACGAGGATTGTTGTGTCCAACCTGCACAAGAATGCCAAGAAGTCCTTCTCGGAAACGTAAGCCATGATGCATTTTCTGCCATGATTTCCTTCGGTTGGATTTCGTGGATTTAGGTGTTGAAAAATTATGGGTTGTGGATGCAGGATTAAGGACATGTATCTGCACTACAACGAGAGATCTGGACTGCTTCTTTGTGGCTTCCAAACTTAAAATTTTTGTTTGGAAGTTAGTTTAGTTTTTTGTTGTGGATTCATAGCTTCTCACATGTACCGTCCTCTTAGACCTTTAGATTTCCAAAGAAATTAAATGAAGATATGGTGGTATGGTCTCAATAGTACAACTTAAAGCCTTCCATGCTTTTTTTTTTGAAATTTTCTCTTGAAGAATCATGTATCTATGTTAGATCCGGTGGGAAAAGTCGGCTTCCAAGTAGAGGATGCGGGAGTGTTGGCCACATTTGGTTTTCGACTTGGCACTACTAGGGAAAACCTTATACACAGAAATTTAGTAGTAGCGCATGTCAAAAAGGGCGCTAGTGCTAAATAGTAGTAGCGCGTGTCCGTAAACCGCGCTACAGATACAATAGTAGCAGTAGCGCATGCGCATGAAAATGCACTACCACTAATATCCCTTTGCAAAACCGATAGGCTACGCATAGCAGTAGCGGTCTCGAGGAAAGCGCGCTACCGCTAGCACATAAGTAGCAGCGCGTTTCACGCAGAGAGCGCTATTGTAAAAATAAAATAAAAAACAAATGGAAAAGTAAATAAAAAAGAAAGAAATATAAAAAGGAGAATGGAAAAAAATAAAATGTAGAGCAAAATAAATGAGAAAGCGGAAAAAGGAGAAAGACGTAGCAGTAGCGTTTGTTCGTAAGAGGCGCTATAGCTAACGTAGCTGCAGCGCGTTTCCTAGACCCCCGTTGTAGAAATAGAAAAGGAAATAAGAAAGATGAAGGAAATTACATAGCTATAGCAGTAGCGCGTTTTGTGAAAATCGCTATAGCTAACTTAGCTATAGCGCGTTTCGCGAAAAGCGCTACCGCTAAGTTTGACTTCACCAAAAAACCGTTTCCCCCCGGCCACCACTTGTCACATCCCTAGTTCTGGTATGACCTAGGCTAGCCTTCATGTTTGCATCATGTTTAAATTTCTTATCGAGAGTACCCTTGATCTCCAAGATAAACTCACTTATCGAGAGTACCCTGTTCGCATTCTTGATCAAGCAGAGCGTGTCACTCGATGTCATAACATCAAGTTTCTCAAGGTTTAGTGGTCTCATCATTCCGAGAGAGAAGCTACTTGGGAGCGAGAAGATCGTCTTCGACTAGAGTACCCCACTTCCTTTCTGCCAACCCCTGAATCTCGAGACGAGATTCTTTCGAGTGGGGGCGAGTTGTCACATCCCTAGTTCTGGTATGACCTAGGCTAGCCTTCATGTTTGCATCATGTTTAAATTTCTTTGAAATTTGAAATGGGGATTTGTGAAACCCTCAAAATCATTCTGGATATGACCCAAATAAAAAAATTGCTCCAAAAAGGTCCAAGAAAATGCTCATGTTGCTCTCTAAAAATATTGGACAGAGATAAAAACCAAACCAACATTTTCAGGAGCTCATAAGTATTTATTTTGGGCATTTGGAATTAATCCAGTAATTAATTGCTTTGGATATATATTTGCTATATATATAATATATGTCCAAAAATTCTGAATTTTGGTGAGGGGCTTTGGATTAATCCCTTAGGTCCCTGCAAAATTTGACAGAAGTAAATAAAATGATTTAGTATTATTACTAAGTCAAAACAACTGACAGGAAATAAAAAAAGAAAAAAGGGAAAAACCTCACTTGGCTTACCTGGCCCAGGAGAGAAGCCGGCCCAGCTGGTTGGCCAGCCCAGCAGCCTCCCCCTGTCGTCTTCCTCCTCTGCGAGGAGGATGAGGGCATGTGCCCGACGCACGCGCACACATGCGCGCCACCTCCACCCTGCTTGCTTGCCCCCTCGACGGCCTGGACGCCTCTGGCGTCGCCACGCACTCCCCTCAACCCTCTCCCACTCTCCCCATGCTCATCCCCTCCCCGGACCTATCTCTCTCACCCCCACGAACGGCTCCGTCGCCACCGCTCGCCGTTGCCGCGGCCACCGTCACGGCCTCGCCCTCGCTTCCTGCACAGATGCTCCGCGCCGTCGTCCTCGTTCTCTCCGTCAAGCCACGTGTTGTCGGATGCCCCTAGAGCACCTCCATCGCCGTCATCTTCATCGCCGGCCACCGGAGATCGCCGTCGCCGTTCCGCTCGCGTTCGACCCTCCCCGAGCTCGCTGACGACGTCTACGGTCTCCCCGTGAGCTCTCCTCCGTTTCCCCTATGTCCCCGCGCTCGATTTCATGCTGTAGCCACGCTAGTCGCCGGACCTGAGCAGTCACGCCGCCGTGGTACCTCCCCGTCGTGGCCAGAGCCACCGCAGCCCGCGCCCGCACCTGCCACCTCTCTCAGCAGCCTCCCAGAAGGCCAACACCGCCACCCGTAGCTCCTGTCGTGCCCTGCAGCCACTTCCCCCTCGGAGCCGTGCTCCGGCCGCCGCTGCAGCTCTGCTCCGGCGAGCTCCAGCCACCCCGCGTCCTTCCGTCGCCTCCACTAGATGCGCACGAGCACCAGCTCCTTGGAGATGGTTTACGTGACCCTTTTGGTCACCGGAGGACCAAATCCCAGGCCCTCCACCGCGTTCTGCCTCGCCGGCGGCTAAACACTGGCGGATTGACCGTGTTTGACCCCCCAGTTGACCAGTTTTAACCCGTATGGGTCATTGACATGTGGGGCCCGGCCCTGCTAATTTCTAATCTAGGATTAGTTTAACAACTAATTAAACCCTGTTAACTAATTGGGTCACTGATGCATGGTCCCAACCCCATTAACTAAACCAGTTTAGGTTTAATTTATTTTAGGATTAGCCACAGACACTAACGTGTGGACCCCACACGTCAGTTTTGACCTGGTCAGCCGCCTTTGACTTGCTGACGTAGTAATGGTTTTCTGGATTTAAAATAAATCAGGAAAATCCATAAAATGTTATAAACTTCAAAAATTCATAGAAATTCAACCGTAGCTCAGATTGAAATAATTTATATATGAAAAAATTATCAGAAAAATTCAATCTATCCATCTGTACCATTTACATGTATGACAAACCAACCTATACATGCTGTATATATGAAAACACACTTATGGCATTTAAAGGGATTTTAATTAGAGTTGCATTTGAAACTTTGGTTCAAATGGACCTCTTCCAAGTTAAATGCTAGTTGCATTAACTCAAACAACACCACATCTTCATGCCATGTTCATGCATCATATTGTTGCATATGCTTGTGTTTTGATTTCCGACACCGTTCCCTCTCGATAGGTCCTGCTCCGGAAAGTTCTCCAGAGTACCTGTCTAAGGAGCAGTGCCCCCCTATTAATCTACCAGGCAAGCAACCCCCCTTGTTCATTTCGATACAATCCTACTCTCATTTATTGCATTAGGACAACAACGATTCAACTGCTAATTTATGCTATGGTAGTTGAACCCATTCCTCTGCATGACCTGTCATTGCCACAGCAAATAGTTAAAACCCACTAGCATGTGTAGGAGTTGTTTGAGCCATGTGTGTTCCTACCATGCCATGCCTGCTATTTCTTAGAGTTGTGTCAGGTCTGATTCATCGGGAATGAATTGGAGTGTTACGATATGTTCCGGTGCTGAGAATTAAGCGTGTGAACATGATTTGGTAAAGGTAGCGGTGAGAGGCCATGTAGGAGTACATGGTGGGTTGTCTCATTGGGACCGTCCTTAAGAACCGAGTTCTGTGTAAGTTGTCCAAAGACTAGCTACTACCACACATTGGGCTCCGGGCGCTCCAAGCTCTCTCGACTTATTAACCGCCTTGATCTCTGTCCAAGAGTAGCAAATAGTTTCTGGTGTTTGTAGGTAGTGCTATTTTTCTACCGAGTGGCACCCGGCAGGGTGGACTTGGGGCAGACTAGGCACACGTGGCCCGGTGTACCGAGTGGCACCCGGATAGTGGGCATAAAGTTTCTCGTTGTCGTAGAACAGGATAGCCGCTGAGTCAAAGCTGGCTTGCTGCAACTAAACCCCACATTACCTTCTTGATACAAATTCATGTATGGTAGGATCTGATGTAAGTTTTGCTGAGTAACTTTGTACTCACGTTTGCTTTATTTATGTTTTGCAGGTGAGACATCTGTCTCACTAGTAGTACCACTTGGACTTCGACGAGTAGCTTGTTACCTCAGCTACGATCTTGTTCCCTTGGAAGGGACTTGTAGATAGTCAGGCTTCTCGGCCTTTTTCTTTTGTAGTTGTCTATACTCAGACATGTAATACTTCCGTTGCTTGTAGGCTCTGAATGATGGGTCATGTGACCCCTGTTTGTATCTAATGCTATGTGGCTCTTCTGCTCCTTTTTCTATATGATTTTGCGTTATGTTGTGATGCCATGTTGTACAACACATACTTGCATGTTATGCGTACGTGTGACGTGTATTGCTATGTGTAGGATCCAACAACCTAGTTGTTTATCCTTGGTAGCCTCTCTTATGGGGAAATGTACCCTAGTGCTTCCACTGAGCCCTGGTAGTCTGCTACAGCCCGGTTCACCGGAGTCCTGCTAGCCCAGCACTACTGCTCCAGAACACTTAGACTAGACGGCATGTGATTCACTTCGTTCCTGTGTCTGTCCCTTCGGGGAAATGTCATGCGGTGACATCCGGAGTCCTGCTAGCCTGCTACAGCCGGGATTCCCGGAGTCCTGTTAGCCCAGTTGCTACAGCCCGGATTCACACGCTGATGACCTACATGCTTGATGTTGTTTCATGTATGCCTATCCTTGTAAGTCAGTGCCACTTTGGGTTCACGACTAGTCATGTCGGCCCGGGTTCTCTATCATATGGATGCTAGCGATACTATCATATACGTGAGCCAAAAGGCGCAAATGGTCCCGGGCCATGGTAAGGCGACACCCATGGGAATACCGTGCGTGAGGCCGCAAAGTGATATTAGGTGTGATGCTAGATCGGTGTGACATAGAATCGGGGTCCCGATAGCTTTGGTATCAGAGCCTGACTGCCTATAGGATTACCAAGCTAACCTGGTCGAAGTTGAGTCTAGAAATTCTTTAGCTATATAGGGGAATTGATTGTGGAAGGGAATGTAAGGCTCTTTTTACTCCTTATGCCTCATGCCTTCTGATCTGAGTCATCCTATCTTTCCTACAGGGTTAAGGAACTAGGCTTTCTCCTCCGTCTATCAGGATCATGTGTTACTACTCCGTAGTCTCTAAGGTTTGGTTGATCTGAGTCATATCCCAGTTCGAGTACCTCCGGTGTAGCCTGTTTAGTAATATCTCAGAACCCTGAGTGATGATGTTGAGTATGGTACTACCCCATCGTTTGCAGGATGTCTCATTTTGAGCATTTTACTGCCGTTATGCTGCCGGAATTGTCCTAGGAGTTCAAGAGATAGTATTTTCCTTGTACTATATTCTACATCCTTATGATGATGCTAAATCCATCCTTGTTTCCTTGGTTGGTTCTTCAGGATGTCGTCAGTTAACCGAAGTTCTGTTGCTCGTAGTCGTAACCACGGAGATGGTAGGGATGAGGATCCTCCCGACCAGTCTTCATTGGCAGAGTTCATGATGGAGATGGAGAGGAACAAGCGTGAGTCTAACCGCTTGTTAGCACGTATTGAGGAGAACACCTCCCATCAGCACAAAGAGTCACTGACCGTCTATGATTTCATTGGTTTGAAACCACCTACCTTCCATCATTCCATTGAACCACTCGATGCAGATGACTGGCTCCGTAGTATCACACACAAGCTGCGTTCTGCGAACGTAGCTGAAGGTGACAAGGTCACCTATGCTGCATATCACCTAGAAGGTCCTGCTAGTCTTTGGTGGCAGAACTATGAGGCTATGCTTCCAGCTGGCCAGATACCCACCTGGAGAGATTTCACTGAGGCTTTTCGCGAGCATCACATCCCTCTGGCTCTCATTGACCGCAAGAGGGAAGAGTTCTGTAGTTTCACCCAAGATAAGATGGTTGTTGATGCTTATAGTAGAGAGTTTGAGAACCTCGCCCGCTATGCTACAGAAGAGGTGTCCACGGACACCAAGAAGTAGGCTAGGTTCCGGAAGGTTCTCAACCCCAAGTTGCGTCGTGATCTCCACTTGCATCATTGCAATACATTCCAGGCTCTTGTGAACCAGGCCATTAGTGCAGAGACAACTCAACTCACTTACGAGGAGTCTCATAAGCACACCCGTGATTTGGGTTCTTCCTCCGGTTCTACTTCGCAGAAGCGCCGGATTTGGGTTCCGAACTCCGCTCTTCCACCCGGTTATACACCGAGGCCTTCTTGTGTGGCACCTTACCCAATTCAGTTACATGCTCCACCCAAGCCTATTGGTAGACCTCTTGTCAAAGCGGGTCCGCGTTCTACTTCAGGGACTTGTTTCACATGCGGAGAGCCAGGACACTATGCACGTGACTGCTCTCAAACCAACTATGCTCCTCCCCCGTCTGAGGAGTCTGTTGGCCGTGGTATGCCACCATGCAAGATGATTAGTGTCAAGTCAGCTCCCACTGAATGTGGATGTGTGCATCACGTCTCAGCTAAAGATGCTCATGATGATCCAGATGTCGTTCTTGGTACACTCCTTGTCAACTATCATCCAACTTCGGTTCTGTTCGATACTGGAGCATCTCACTCCTTCATCTCTGAAGGCTATGCTCGATTGCACGACATGTCATTTTGTGATATGACAACTCCACTTGAAATCCAAACCCTAGGGTCTAGATGGCAAACTACCAGAATAAGCCATGGTAATGAAATCCTTGTTGACAGACTTGTATTCCTTGCATCACTTGTAGCCTCAAGTCTTCAGATATTAACATCATCTTGGGTATGGACTGGATGATAGCTCATCATGCCAAGGTTGATTGTTTCACCAGGTCTGTTCAGCTTACACACCCATCTGGCAAGATAGTCACTGTCTCCACTAGAGTTGCAAAGTGTCAGCTCTATTCTCTTAATGCCAACCCTCTTCCAGACCATGAAGATATCTCGGTAGTCCGTGACTTTTCGAATGTCTTTCCAGAGGAACTGCCAGGTATTCCACCTGACAGAGATGTAGAGTTTGTCATAGATCTTATCCGAGGAACCACTCCAATCTCTAGGAGACCTTACAAGATGGCACCCTTAGAACTAGCTGAGCTTAAGAAACAACTCGATGAATCCTTGCAAAAGGGTTTCATCCATCCTAGTTCTTCTCCCTGGGCTTGCCTCGTCCTCTTCGTCAAGAAGAAGGATGGTACGGACCGAATGGTTTTAGATTATCGTCCCGTTAATTTGGTCATGATAAAGAATAAGTATCCGCTCCCCAGGATCAACGACCTGTATGATCAGCTCGCTGGATCCTCAGTCTTTTCAAAGATGGATTTGAGGTTAGGCTATCACCAAATCAAGATCAAAAATGGGGATATTCCTAAGACGGCTTTTGTCACTTGTTATGGCCAGTACGAGTACACCGTCATGTCCTTTGGTCTAACCAATGCTCCAGCTACATTATCTCGCTTGATGAACTCGATCTTCATGGAGTACTTAGATAAGTTCGTCGTGGTTTACCTCGATGATATTCTTATTTACTCGAAGAATGAGGAAGAGCATACCGAACATCTTAGACTTGTGCTAGAAAAACTCAGAGAGCACCGCCTTTATGCCAAGTTCTCCAAGTGTGAATTTTGGTTGCCAGAAGTGACCTATCTCGGCCACGTGATCTCTAGCAAGGGCATTGCCGTCAATCCCGAGAGAGTTCAGGCCGTTCTTGATTGGACTCCACTTGAAACAGTTAAGAAAGTTAGGAGTTTCCTTAGCCTAGCCAGTTACTGTCGACGCTTTGTTGAAAACTTCTCAAAAGTGGCCAAACCTCTCACGGAACTTCTCAAGAAAGATAAAAATTTTGAGTGGTCCTCATAGTGTGAGTACAGTTTTGAGGAACTAAAAAGGCGCGTGACTTCTGCTCCCATACTTGTGCCACCGGATTTCACTAAGGACTTTGTTATCTATTGTGATGCTTCATGACAGGGACTAGGTTGCATTCTTATGCAAGATCACCATGTGATTGCCTATGCATCGCAAAAGTTGCATCCACATGAGGAGAATTATCCTACACATGATCTAGAGCTTGCAGCCGTAGTCTATGCACTTAAGACCTGGCAACATTACCTTCTTGGTAAACGCTGCGAGATTTACACCGATCACCAGAGTCTCAAGTATATCTTCACCCAACCAGATTTGAACCTTAGGCAAAGACGTTGGTTGGAGTTGATCTCAGATTACAACTTAGGGATTACCTACACCCCAGGCAAGGGAAATGTCATGGCTGATGCACTAAGTCGTAAGTCCTATTACAACAATCTCATGTTGCAACAGGGCCAACCATTTCTCCATAAGGAATTATGTAAGCTAAACCTTCACATCGCTCCTCACGGATTCCTTTCTACCTTGGTGGCGAAACCTACTCTTGTGGATCAGATCATCTCTGCTCAGAAGCAGGATACGGGAATTTCCCGAATCAAGAGAAACATTAACAAGGGAGTTGGTGGTAGTTTCTCTATAGATGATCGTGGTGTTGTTTTCTTTGAGAGTCGCTTGGTGGTTCCCAAGAATCAACATCGTCGACAATTAATCCTTAAGGAGGCGCATGAATCTCCTCTCACGATTCATCCCGGTAGTACTAAGATGTATCAGGACCTACGCCAGAGGTTCTGGTGGACTAGGATGAAGAGAGAAATTTCTTAGTTCATTGCTAACTGCGACGTTTGTCGTCGCGTTAAGGCAGAGCATCAAAGGCCTGCTGGCACCCTTCAGCCTTTAGCTATTCCTGAGTGGAAATGGGATAAAGTTGGTATGGACTTCATCACCGGCTTTCCCAAGACCAAGAAAGGGAATAATGCTATCTTCGTAGTCATTGATCGTCTTTCCAAAGTGGCTCACTTCCTACCTGTTCGAGAGAGTATCACTGCTAGTCAGCTCGCTGACTTATATATTTCTCGAATAGTGTCACTTCATGGTGTTCCACTAGAGATCAATTCAGACCGTGGTAGTCTTTTCACTTCTCATTTCTGGGAGAGTTTCCAAACTGCCATGGGCACCCATCTTTCCTTCAGTACCGCTTTCCACCCTCAATCAAGTGGTCAGGTGGAAAGGGTCAACAAAATTCTCGAAGACATGCTTAGAGCTTGTGTTATCTCATTCGGTATGGATTGGGAGAAGTGTCTTCCCTTCGCCGAGTTTGCTTATAACAATAGCTACCAATCCAGCCTCAAGAAAGCTCCTTTTGAGGTTCTGTATGGACGAAGATGTCGAACACCTTTGAACTGGTCAGAAACCAGTGAAAGACAATTCTTTGGACTGGATATGATCCAGGAGGTAGAAGAGCAAGTTCGCATCATTCATGAGAATTTGAAAACAGCCCAATCTCGTCAAAAGAGACAGTATGACCGTAGTCATAAGGAAGTGGCTTATGAAGTTGGCGACAAAGCTTACCTTCGGGTTACCCCTTTGAAGGGTACCCATCGTTTCGGTATCAAGGGCAAGTTGGCTCCTTGTTACATTGGTCCTTTTTGCATTCTCGCTAAATGAGGAGAGGTTGCCTACCGGTTGGAACTACCCCCACATCTTTTCCGAGTATATGATGTCTTCCACGTCTCTCAACTCAGGCGTTGCTTCTCGGATCCCATCCACGGAGTGGACCACGAAACGCTTGATCTCCAAGATAAACTCACTTATCGAGAGTACCCTGTTCGCATTCTTGATCAAGCAGAGCGTGTCACTCAATGTCATAACATCAAGTTTCTCAAGGTTTAGTGGTCTCATCATTCTGAGAGAGAAGCTACTTGGGAGCGAGAAGATCGTCTTCGACTGGAGTACCCCACTTTCTTTCCGCCAACCCCTGAATCTCGAGACGAGATTCTTTCGAGTGGGGGCGAGTTGTCACATCCCTAGTTCTGGTATGACCTAGGCTAGCCTTCATGTTTGCATCATGTTTAAATTTCTTTGAAATTTGAAATGGGGATTTGTGAAACCCTCAGAATCATTCTGGATATAACCCAAATAAAAAAATTGCTCCAAAAAGGTCCAAGAAAATGCTCATGTTGCTCTCTGAAAATATTGGACATAGATAAAAACCAAACCAACATTTTCAGGAGCTCATAAGTATTTATTTTGGGCATTTGGAATTAATCCACTAATTAATTGCTTTGGATATATATATATTTGCTATATATATATAATATGTCAAAAAATTCTGAATTTTGGTGAGGGGCTTTGGATTAATCCCTTAGGTCCCTGCAAAATTTGACAGAAGTAAATAAAATGATTTAGTATTATTACTAAGTCAAAACAAATGACAGAAAATAAAAAAAGAAACAAAAGGGAAAAACCTCACCTGGCTTACCTGGCCCAGGAGAGAAGCCGGCCCAACTGGCTGGCCAGCCCAGCAGCCTCCCCCTGTCATCTTCCTCCTCTGCCAGGAGGAAGGGGGCATGTGCCCGACGCACGCACGCACACACGCACCACATCCACCCTTCTTGCTTGCCCCCTCGACGGCCTGGACGCCTTTGGCGTTGCCACGCACTCCCCTCGACCCTCTCCCACTCTCCCCCATGCTCATCCCCTCCCCTGGACCTCTCTCTCTCACCCCCCCGAACGGCTCCGTCGCCACCGCTCGCCGTTGCCGTGGCCACCGTCACGGCCTCGCCCTCGCTTCGTGCCCAGACGCTCCATGCCGTCATCCTCGTTCTCTCCGTCAAGCCACGCGTTGCCGGATGCCCCTAGAGCGCCTCCATCGCCGTCATCTTCATCGCCGGCCACCGGAGATTGCCGTCGCCGTTCCGCTCGCGTTCGACCCTCCCCGAGCTCGCTGACGACGTCTACGGTCTCCCAGTGAGGTCTCCTCCATTTCCCCTCTGTCCCCGCGCTCAATTTCGTGTTGTAGCCACGCTAGCCGCCGAACCTGAGCGGTCGCGCTGCCGTGGTAGCTCCCCGTCGTGGCCAGAGCCACCGCAGCCCGCGCCCGCACCTGCCACCGCGCTCAGCAGCCTCCCAGAAGGCCAACACCGCCACCCCCGGCTCCTGTCGTGCCCTGCAGCCACTTCCCGCTCGGAGCCGTGCTCCGGCCGCCGCTGCGAGCTCCGCTCCGGCGAGCTCCGGCCACCCCGCGTCCTTCCGTCGCCTCCACTAGATGCACGCGAGCACCAGCTCCTCGGAGATAGTCTCCGCGGCCCTTTTGGTCACCGGAGGACCAAATCTGAGGCCCTCCGTCGCATTCTGCCTCGCCAGCGGCTAAACGCCGGCGGGTTGACCGTGTTTGACCCCCCAGTTGACCAATTTTAACCCGTATGGGTCATTGACATGTGGGTTCCGGCCCTGCTAATTTCTAATTTAGGATTAGTTTAACAACTAATTAAACCCTGTTAACTAATTGGGTCACTAACGCGTGGGCCCAACCCCATTAACTAAACCAGTTTAGGTTTAATTTATTTTAGGATTAGCAACAGACACTGACGTGTGTACCCCACACGTCAGGTTTGACCTGGTCAGCCACCTTTGACTTGCTGACGCAGTAATGGTTTTATGGATTTAAAATAAATCAGGAAAATCCAGAATGTTATAAACTTCAAAAATTCATAGAAATTCAACCGTAGCTCAGATTGAAATAATTTATATATGAAAAAATTAACAGAAAAATTCAATCTATCCATCTGTACCATTTTCATGCATGACAAACCAACCTATACATGTTGTATATATGAAAACGCACTTATGACATTTAAAGGGATTTGAATTAGAGTTGCATTTGAACCTTTGGTTCAAATGGACCTCATCCAAGTTAAATGCTAGTTGTATTAACTCAAACAACATCACATCTTCATGCCATGTTAATGCATCATATTGTTGCATACGCTTGTGTTTTGATTTCCGACACCGTTCCCTCTCGATAGGTCCCGCTCCGGAAAGTGCTCCAGAGTACCTGTCTGAGGAGCAGTGCCCCTTGTTGATCTACCAGGCAAGCAACCCCCTTGTTCATTCTGATACAATCCTACTCTCTCGCTCCTGCTCTCATTTATTGCATTAGGACAACAACGATTCAACTTCTACTTTATGCTGCGGTAGTTGAACCCATTCCTCTGCATGACCTGTCATTGCCACAATAAATAGTTAAAACCCACTAGCATGTGTAGGAGTTGCTTGAGCCATGTGTGTTCCTACCATGCCATGCCTGCTATTGCTTAGAGTTGTGTCAGGTCTGATTCATCAGGAATGAATTGGAGTGTTACGATATGTTCTGGTGCTGAGAGTTAAGCGTGTGCATACGATTTGGTAAAGGTAGCGGTGAGAGGCCATATAGGAGTACATGGTGGATTGTCTCATTGGGACCGTCCTAAAGAATTGAGTTCTGTGTAAGTTGTCCAATGACTAGCTACTACCACACATTGGGCTCCGGGTGCTCCTAGCTCTCTCGACTTATTAACCGCCTTGATCTCTGTCCAAGAGTTGCAAATAGTTTCTGGTGTTTGTAGGTAGTGCTATTTTTCTACCGAGTGGCACCCGACAGGGTGGACTTGGGACAGACTAGGCACACGTGGCCGGTGTACCGAGTGGCACCCGGATGGTGGGCTCGAGAACCCTGTACACATCGTTTGGGGCCATGAGCGAAACCCCGACCGGATCTCCTTGCGGATGGAACCCGAATAGGCGATAAACCTGGACTAGAGTCTTGTGTGGTTAGTCAGGTCGTGGCCGACACCCTCGCCAGGCTTCCGCTTGAAGGTTGCCGAGATACATGACGTGTACATGGTGATAAGTGGTGAGAGCGTGTGTGAAGAAGTACACCCCCGGAGGGTTATCATGATCTATTCGAATAGCCGTGTCCTCGGTTATGGACTTCTTGGATGCTTACGTGGTACATAGACAACTTAAAGTGGATACTCTAAAATGCTCAAGACAAGTGTGAGTGCTATGGATGGCCTTCTCGTAGAGAGACGGGGATGAATCCATAGTAGTGTATTGATGTGGTGTTTAGTGGACTCGTGTGCGCTGCCTCACCTCAAAGAAGTTTATCGTTGTCGTAGAACAGGATAGCCGCTGAGTCAAAGCTGGCTTGCTGCAACTAAACCCCACATTACCTTCTTGATACAAATGCATGTATGATAGGATCTAATGTAAGTCTTGCCGAGTACCTTTGTACTCACGTTTGCTTTATTTATGTTTCGCAGGTCAGACATCTGTCTCACTAGTAGTACCTCTTGGACTTTGACGAGTAGCTTGTTACCTCAGCTACGATCTTGTTACCTTGCGAGGGACTTGTAGATAGTCAGGCTTCTCGGCCTTTTTCTTTTCTAGTTGTCTATACTCAGACATGTAATACTTCTATTGCTTGTAGGCTCTGAATGATGGGTCATGTGACCCCTGTTTGTATTTAATGCTATGTGGCTCTTCTGGGCCTTTTTTATATGAGTTTGTGTTATGTTGTGATGCCATGTTGTACAACACATACTTGCATGTTATGCGTACGTGTGACGTGTATTGCTATGTGTAGGATCCAACAACCTAGTTGTTTATCCTTGGTAGCCTCTCTTATGGGGAAATGTAGCCTAGTGCTTCCACTGAGCCCTGGTAGTCTGCTACAGCCCGGTTCACCGGAGTCCTGCTAGCCCAGAACTACTGCTCCGGAACACTTAGACTAGACGGGATGTGATTCACTTCGTTCCTGTGTCTGTTAGCCCAGTAGCTACAGCCCGGATTCACACGCTGACTTCCGGAGTCCTGCTCGCCTACTACAGCCCGGATCCCCGGAGTCCTGTTAGCCCAGTAGCTACAGCCCAGATTCACACGCTGATGACCGACATGCTCGATGTTGTTTCATGTATGCCTGTTCCTGTAAGTCAGTGCCACTTTGGGTTCACGACTAGTCATGTCAGCCCGGGTTCTCTGTCATATGGATGCTAGTGATACTATCCTATACGTGAGCCAAAAGGCGCAAATGGTCCCTGGCCATGGTAAGGCGACACCCATGGGAATACCGTGCGTGAGGCCGCAAAGTGATATGAGGTGTTACATGCTAGATTGGTGTGACTTAGAATCGGGGTCCCGACACCACTTCTCTCCCAAATCCCTCGACCCACCCCGCCGCCGTCTGCCCGATTCACCGTCGCCTCACTTCGCCGCCGTCTCCTGCCGACGTCGACTCCCCCGGAGCCACCAGAGCCGCGGGCCATTGACACCACCGGAGCCGCCCCCAACGCCACCGGAGCCGCGCGGCCTCATCAACACCACCGGAGCCGCAGTCAACGCCATCGGAGCCGCAGTCGATGCCACCGGATCCAGCCTCGCCACAACTGCCTCCCTCGCCTTCAGCGGAGACGCCCCGGCCTCCCTCGCCACCACTGCCTCCCGCGCCACTACCGGAGCCATCCTCTGTAAGCCGCCACCCTCCTCTCTCTATCTCTAAATTAGTTAGGTTAATTTAGTTAGGAAAGAATTTAGTTAGGTTAATTAGTTAGGTTAGTTTGACAAAGATGCCCCTGCCTCCCTCGCCGTAGGAAAAAATTGTATATGCTTAACTAGAGCAGTAGGGTTAGGGTTGTAGTGTTTAATTACAAATGTTAGGAAAGTAAGGTTTAACTAGATGTTAACTAGGGTGGTAGGATTTAGTTTAGAGAAAAAATCAATATAAAAATATAAATTTCTATTAGTGTTGCAAGTCTAGTAGGTTCTTAATTTTTAGTGAATTTTTATTAGGACAAAAATGTAGGACATAATTTGAGTTCTAGGTTCATAATTTGAGTTCTAGGGTTCATCCATCTATATTTGTTTTTTGAATTGAGTTTCAGAGAGCATGAGATTTGTGTAGATTTTCTTGAAGTGTCAAACACTAGCAGATGCAAATTTGAAGTGGTCATGATATATGAAAAATCCTCAATTGTGTTTGCTCATTGATCATAAACGACATTGAAGTGGTTCAATTGTGCCCAAGTGGCCTTTTGTTGTTTCCAGGGAATGAAGCCGAGTGGCCTATGTTTTCCCAGAATGTTGATTCATTTCCGTTTCGGCAAAATTCAGGTTCTCGATTTGTCCACTTTTTAGCAAAGGTCATGCCGAAATTTTCCGTGAATTTTGGCATGACTTGTGCTACAAACGAGGACATATCGAGTTCCCGGGATTTGCGCACCGGGAAGGAGTCAATGTTCCTTCAAAACAATAGGCCTTTTTGATGTCATTATTCATTTTATTAGGTCTAGAATTAATTGACTAGATTTAATCGTAGGAAACATGTCTAGCAACGATGAAGGACAGGGTTCTGGTGAATGCGAAGACGTCTACCAGGCGGCAGCCGAATTTTTTAGCCTTGCCGACATCGAGACCGGCACTGAGACTCAGACCGGCAGCGAGAATGAGACTGAGACTGGCGCTGAGACTCAGACCGGCATCGAGACCGGCACTGAGACTGAGACTGACGCTGCCTCGGGGAGCGGAGCCGGTGTAGAACCGAAAGCAAAGAGGCAACGGCCTCCTAACAAACTCAGGACTACTAGACTGGTGGTCATGGAGGTGGACAACGGCAATTTTGAGCCAAAGGCGCCCGAGGAAGCGCGTTGATGCTACGGCAATCAGATAGGCTGCATCGTACGGACAACCGCCATCATCAACGATGAGAAACTACAGAAGATAGAAAATATGAGGAGCTCCCTCCTAAAGAAGTTTCACCAGATATTCTTGTTCCCGCGCCGGAATGAGAAGGATTATAAAGATCCAGATGAGGACCCGGCAATGAAGAAGATAACCAAACACGCCATGACCAAGTTTAGCGACGCGTTGGTCGCCTGGAAAAATTGAGTGAAAGCAAAGATCATCGACAAGAAGGAACCCTACTCCGAGATTGTAAAGGATAATCCGACAATCACGGAAGAGCAGTTTCAAATTTTCAAGGAGGCTTGCGAGGCCGAAGCTGCCAAAAAAATTCTAAGTACATGAAGGGGCTTCAAGAGAGGAACATTGGGAGCCACCACCTCGGAAGCCGTGGTTACGGCGGAAAGAGGTCCAAATGGGCCAAGGAGGACGCGGAAGCCATGAGTCTGGGCATCCCAAACCCCTTGGCGGATTTCACCGTCCCGCAGGAGCGTGACATCCTCAGGGCTCGGCACTGTTGGGACCCAGTGAAGAAGGTTTACGAGACAAAACCAGTCATTACGGAGTTCATGAGACTGCTGGTAATTTTAGTTTCTGATCAATTCGACTGCACACGTTAGTCATATTTGTAAACGATCCTTGTGCCTTTTGCAGAGAGAGCATCACCAGATTGCAGCCGAAAGCGACTCGCCGTCTGAGGCATTGGCGAGGCCCAAGTGGGACACTCCATTCAACCGGGCGTTGAACATATTGAAACGATAACCGGTGGATACTCGACCGTTGTATGGACGCATGCACGGTGTCGGAGACGGCTCCACATGGAAGAAGTACTACCGTGAGACCACGGAGGAGAGAAAGGAAAGACGGAGGTTAACTGAAGAAAACATCGACAAGAAGGTTGAGATTGCAGTTGAGAAGAAATCATCTCAGACAGTCGCAACAGCGGTAGCTGCCGCAAAATAGGTGGTTGCAGATTTGTCTACTTCCTTGGTGATGGGCGTTTTCACTTGGACAAGGCAACATCCAGAAAAAAATGCAGAGGACTTTCCCCTTGCTGACTTCTTGGGGAGCAGCTCGACTAGCGTTGCACCAGCACCTGCTCCTGCACCGGCTCCCGCACCGGACGTGCTTGGTGGTGCTTCATCATTGGCTGAGCTCGACGCCCTCACGGTATCTATCACACCAGCCACCTTCAATATAAATGTATAATCTCCCGTTTTCGTTGCCTTTCGGATGTCTCATGTCGCAGACTTTCCTTTGCAGGCCGACGAAACCCCGTGCACCATATTGTACACCATCGGCGACCAGAAGGTGGACGTGGGGAAGGCGACGATAATGAAGCCGAAGGAACCATTGTTCCACACTCGGCCGATCCCCCCGAATGTCTTCAAGGTTTCCGTGGCCAGTGTCAAACCGGGACACGAGAATTTGCCTCCTCCAATACTAGCGGGGGATGACGATGAGACACCGCGGTGGCTTGGTGATTGTTGCAATGGGTGGGTCATGTTGTGGCCAAAGAGTCTAATTCGTGTGGAGGCGGACAGGAGCACACCCACGAGCATGCAGCCTCAGCAAGGTATGAACATCAACACCCCACCTACCCAATTAGCATCGGGTGTCGGGTTGGGTGATAGCGGACGGGGTAAGGAGGAGGCTCTATTAGTCGCTGATGACGTTGCCATGGATGAGGATGAGGATGACGATGGCGCTGAACAGTATGTCTATACTGGCGCCTCCTCAGGGTTTGAGCGTCATGAGTCGGTGCCTGAATTGCCATCTCAACATACTATGGACGACCTTTCGGTAGTAAAGAAGTCTAGGAAGAGAGCGAGGAAAGACAAGGAAAAAGCTGATTCTATGATCCAGCCGCCTCAGCAGCCTCGGCTTCAGGACCGTATAGATATCCCTGATGCGGATAAATGGCATATCCCCAGTCAACCAATCCTACCTGCAACAGCGCTACGGGCAAGATTTGGTGATCTAAGGAGACTTCATGACGATGTGCTGCGGGTAAAGAAAGGCCTCATCGCCTTGAAAGATCCAGGATACCCACTCTACGTGGTTAATGTTCCACGACGGATGTCGTACATCGACAGCTTCCCCGCGGATAAGTTCTTCCTCCGATTCAATTACATATTGACATGTTTCACGTGAAGAAGCTGGATTTTACATTTGTCCGCCTTTATGCCTTGCACATGAACTACATCATCGGGGTTGAGCAGATATCTCATATCTGTGTCGCTGACCCATACTACATGCACGAGGGCTTCTTGGGAGTGTGCACAAAGCACCGTGAATATGCGAGGGATTACATCGTCAATTTCATTCTCGCCAATAAGGACAAGGAGGTGATTCTCGTGCCTTATCATCCCGTGTAAGTCATCCGCGCTGCTATCCTTCCTTCGATTTCAATCATTCATTTGCATGGTGGAGGCTAATCAATTTGAGGTGTACTTATTTTGCA
Source organism: Triticum aestivum (assembly GCF_018294505.1). NCBI lineage: Eukaryota > Viridiplantae > Streptophyta > Magnoliopsida > Poales > Poaceae > Triticum > Triticum aestivum. Next base: position 214,713,421 of record NC_057800.1, read on the forward strand.
CAGCGGCGGGTGCGCCGTCCTCATCATCCTCTACCCCCGATTCTCCCACGCTCTTTACTTGGACTAGTCGAAGAACATTCACAAAAAGTTTTACACCCACATCAAGGATGCTCTCGACAGTGCTATGTTTTACTACGTAGAAAGGGGTGGGGAGGTCAGGGACAAGAAGAGAAGCGGCGGCAGGGCCGCCTTCGGCCATAAGACCGACTTCTGCTGCATCTAGCAACCAAATGATTCTCTTAATGATGGATTCTATGTTCTACACCACATGCTGGAGTGCGGACCGGATCACCAGAACCTTCGCATGTCACCTAGATCCGGCGATGCCCATATTCTACAATGGGCAAAGGACATAGGAGATATCGAGGATCATCGACTTCGAGCTGAGTTCTATAACATCCAGCGCAAACTTGCCCAAATCATCATGAAGGAGGTCGTTGGAAAAACAGGGATGTTCTACGGAGAAGGACAAATGTCGCAGGAAGACGTCCGAACATGGATAGCCTCTCAGCCTCTCGACATGAAGCCTTTCACTAAGCTCAAGGACTATCTCCCTGACTTGGATGGATGGAACGACATGTTGGAGTGATTGTCGATATATGACAATGTGTCTGTTTAGTCCATACTTTCTGTATGACAAAACTTTGAGTTATGCATGGTGAAACTTTATTTGTGATGTAATTAAACCGTCCTCCTCCTCGACTAGCGAAAATCACTCTAGTTAGGGCATTTTGGGGTACGATGAACTTTGTTATTTATGGTTATGATATGTTGTTTCTATTTTGCCAAGTCTGTCTCTTTCTGTTGCTCAACTATATATGTTGCATATCATCGACTCTTGTGATGATGCAGGTGCATAGATCATAGATGGCGAAGAAGTGCTACGCCAGGAGTATATATACGACAAGTGGCCGGAGTGTCAGGCCCAGGTGTACCAGTTTCTGGTTTCCGAGCGACAGGCAGTAGTTAGTTTTGGTTCACGCTAATGCGAGAGAGGGATATGAACTCATGTACTCAAAGTGATAGCTCTTCTCACGTATATCATTGTTTAGATGGATGACGATGTATTTGCATGTAATCAAGACTTGTATCGCTATTTTCGATGACGAGAGACCACTTTGTGTTGGATGATAATTATGATGATGACATGATTTGATGAGACTAATTGTATGTATATGCTATGATTACATTTTTATGTGTATGATATGCTAAAGATTATTGTATAAAGCCTATTCAAATACAAAACAAACATGCAGGGAAAAAACTAATAAAACTAGTAGTAGCGAGGGGGGAAAATTTAGCAGTAGCGCCGCCTTACCAGTAGCGCTTCCCAGTAAATAGCGCTACAGATAATATCAGCAGCGCCCTTTTTTAAAGAGCGCTACAGCTATTCATGTATAGTAGTAGCATGGGACAATAGGCGCTACTGCTATATGTTAGCTGTAGCGCCTTATTAGTAGCGCCGGTGCCCGCGCTACTAATAGGCCCAAAACCCGCGCTGCTGCTAGGCTTTTCCCTAGTAGTGTGGGTGTCTAAATATTCTCACAATACTTGGCTCCCTCTCGGCCTTTGCACCATTGGCGCAACGAGTCATCTAGTATTTATCAAACTCGGAAGCACAGAAGCATGTGAAGGGTAGTATCATCTACTAAGGGTATAAAGGAGATTTCAGCACCTTCTTAATCTATCCTAAAATTTTCATAATTCCAATTATATTGGATTGTTGGGAGTACTTGGAAAATGGTTCGGTTAAGTACGTGTGTGGTCAGCTATCTTATGCTAAGTTAAGACAAGTATTTGTGGAAAATGGTTCGGTTGACTACGTAGAACTTTTTTCTGCTGGGTGACCACGTAGAACTTACTACTATTGTATAAGGCCTCGTAAGCCTAAGGTTACGAAGAAAATGACTCGACGGCTCAATACAATCATCTAGCCGACTAATGCCTGTGATTTCACTCCGAGTCAGCATCGAAGGATAGGCACAGCTAAACCTTAGCTTTCCTAACTAAAATAAAGACTCAGCTTCAGTCCGACGAAGTACTGGACGGTGTACGTTTACCGTGCAACTACCGTTAAATCGGTACAAATGCTAATCGTCCATGGACCGTGCTTCCAGCTGTCACACCCTGAGCCACCGTGCGTTGGACATACATACGTATTCCCTATGTTTATATTGACTCCGCATATTAGAGTTGACTGAAATCAAATTTTATAAAGTTTGACCAAGTTTATAAAAAAAGAATATAAATATTTATCATAACAAATCTACATGATGTGGTAGTACATTTGATAATGAATCTAATGATGTTGATTCGTTATTATATATGTTAATATTTTTATCTGTAAACTTTGTCAAAGTTTACAAAATTTGACATTTTTTTGGGACGAAGACGCTGGAAGCGTCCGACTTGAAATTAATAAAGCCATAAGGCACCATTCATACAAAGTTTTAAGACGGTAACACATGACAATAAGCAGTTCCGCACGGCCAACATTACACAAACACGAGGTTCGGGAGCACGCAGGCTCAAATATTACAACCATGGAACCAACCAGCCTTACTATGCCTCGCCATCAAAAGGAAAACCAAAAGCATCTCGTCCGTGCGATGGTTATTGTCTTGCCAAAGTCTGAGTCGTCTTGATATGCATCATGGCCTCTGTCATGCGCTCAGCATCGCGCTTGAGGGAGTCCTAGATTAGGGGGTCCTCGGACAGCCGGACTATATACTTTGGCCGGACTGTTGGACTATGAAGATACAAGATTGAAGACTTCGTCCCGTGTACGGATGGGACTCTCCTTTGCGTGGAAGGCAAGCTTGACGATTCGAATATGTAGATCTCCTCCCTTGTAACCGACTCTGTGTAACCCTAGCCCCTCTGGTGTCTATATAAACTGGAGTGTTTTAGTCCGTAGGACAACAACAATCATACCATAGGCTAGTTTCTAGGGTTTGGCCTCTCTGATCTCGTGGTAGATCAACTCTTGTAATACTCATATCATCAAGATCAATCAAGCAGGAAGTAGGGTATTACCTCCATCAAGAGGGCCTGAACCTGGGTAAACATTGTGTCCCCCGCCTCCTATTACCATCCGCCTTAGACACACAGTTCGGGACCCCCTACTCGAGCTCCGCCGGTTTTGACACCGACATTGGTGCTTTCATTGAGAGTTCCACTGTGCCGTCACGGTAAGGCCTGATGGCTTGCCTTGTTGTCAGAGACAACGTTACCTCTAGGGGAGCCCTGGCTGTAGGCCAAACTCTCCGATTAGGCGGCTTCGTCGTGACCGCCCCATCGGCCGTCGCGCCGACGATGACTTCTCGGGTCATCAAAAACAGCCTCCAAGCCGGCTCGGGATTCACCGAGCAGATGGATCCAATGGAGCTCTCTTCTTTGAACGAGCTCTTGGATCGCATCGCCGCCTTGGGAGTCGCTACAGACTATGATCGGATCGGGCTTAAACCTGACCAAAGGGAGGTTAAATCTCCGCCGGTTACCCATTTCATAGCGGTGGTGGAGGAGTGATGCAACAATTCTTCCTCTATTTTGAGGACAAACTATGTCCGGATTCCCGAGCTCTCCGAGCCGGATACCCGTCTACGGGAGGACATGGCCCAAGCTTCGAACCTGGAATCAAACAGTGGGCTAGTACCGTTAGGCAACGTCCCAGAGCCCGAATTATCAAGCTCGGAAACTCCTTTGGGTGTCAGACCGGGCCAGGGTTTGGACTTAAATCTACCCACCCACCCTCACATAAGTGATTTTTCCCATATTAGGCAAGAGCCCCAAGAGACAGTACATCACTATTGGGCTAGATTCCTCCTTGCATTAAGCAAGGCGAAGGACTGTCGCGAGGAAGACGTAATTTCATTCTGTTGCAAAAATTTCATGGACAAGGGAATCCTCAAAGCCATAAGTCGTCGTGATATAACACACTTCGCTGACTTGGCGTCCATAGTACGGAAGTACTGTGCGATGGAAAGCACTTGGAAATCCCAAACACAATTCTGGGATCCTCCGGCTCTAACTAAACCCTCTATCCGAACTAAAAGGGTGTACTCTTGTAAGTCACCCAATACAATTACAAAGAAGCCAAAACCCACTACAGGGCACGGAACCGTATTGGAGGGATGGCTCAATGGGCCATGCAAAATTCATAGTACATCAGATACCATGCCAACACACAGCCTTAGAGCACGTTGGATACTCCGGCAGGTGGCCAGGAGCGGTGAGGATCTCCTCCTCAACAATACCCCACATCACCCTCCCGCGGAAAATAACAATACAGTACTGACAGTCTTTGAGACTTTCGCCTCAAACAATAGGCACAAGCGGGCACTTCGCAGCCTCGCCGAAGTCTGTCACGTCTCAATGATAAATCCATGGAATGACACAGCCATAACCTTCAATGCCAGTGACGAACCTCAATTCCGCATAGCCCGAGCTCCAGCCGCTTTGGTCCTTAGTCCAATTGTGTACGGCTTCCAGCTTACTAAAGTACTCATGGACGGTGGCAGCGGATTAAACCTCATCTATGAGGAGACTCTTAGAAAAATGGAAATAGACAAGAGCCGCATTGAGCAAAGCAGCATGACCTTTAGAGGAATCATCCCTAGTCGGGAGGCACGATGTGCGGGAAAAAACACTAGATGTGGTATTCGGCACGCCGGAAATTACAAGTCTGAATAAATCACATTCCAGGTGGCCCCGTTTAGCAGCGGATACCATGCCCTTCTAGGGCGAGAGGCATTCACGATCTTCCAAGCTATACCCCATTAAGGGTACATGAAGCTCTAGATGCCCGGGCCCAATGGTATCATCACTCTCGCTAGTGATCCGGACATAGCACTCCGCGCCAAAAACAAAACCGCCGCACTGGCCCTCGAAGCATTGTCCGAAGCCCTCGCGGCCGAAGAACTAACTACGTTGCGCTCTACAGTGGACAGGGATGACATGATACTCGACAAAAGACCCAAGTCCACCTCTTTTAAACCAACGGACGAAATAGTCAAATTCCAGGTCCACCCAACGGACTCTACATAAATAGCATCCATCGGGCCACAGCTGAACCCCACAACAGACGCCGCACTGCGGGAGTTCTTACATGAGAATTGGGACATCTTCGCCTGGCATCCTTCAGATATGCCATGCATCCCACGTAGGTTGGCCGAGCATAGCCTAAACATTCTAAAGGAATACAAGCCGGTCAAGAAAACTCTTCGGTGTTTCTTCGAACCCAAGCGACAAGCCATGGGAGAAGAACTACCCAAGTTACTCGAGGAAGGATTCATCAGAGAAATAAAAAATCTGGACTGGCTAGCAAACCTGGTGATGGTACCAAAGAAAGACAAATCCTGGCGCCTATGTGTCGATTTTAAGGACCTTAACAAAGCTTGCCCAAAGGATCAATTCCCCCTCCCCTGCATCGACCAAATTATCGATACTACCACAGGACACGACTCGTTGTGTTTCCTCGACGCATATTCCGGATACCATCAAATCAAGATGGCGGAGCCTGATCAAGCCGCAACGACATTCATTACCCCATACGGCCCGTTCTGTTTCAACACCATGCCTTTCGGGCTAAAAAACGCTGGTGCGACCTATCAACGCATGATTTAGACATGCCTCGAAGCACAAATCGGCAAAATAGTGGAGGCATACGTAGACGATGTGGTAATTAAAACCAAACATGTCAAATCTATGATAGACGACTTGAGGCTCACGTTCGACAATCTCCGAACATATGACATTAAGCTCAATCCGGAAAAATGCGTTTTCGGCGTACCCGTGGGAAAGCTCTTGGGCTTCATCATTTCCAACAGAGGAGTTGAAGCGAATCCAGCTAAAATCCAAGCTCTATCACTGTTGGCTATCCCAAGAAACCTCAAGCAAATCCAGAAATTAACTGGATGTGTGGCTGCCTTAAGCTGCTTTATCTCCTGATTGGGAGAAAAGGCATTACCTCTTTATCGCCTTCTTCGGCACACCGAACACTTCGAGTGGACGGACGCGGCTACGGCCGGATTGGAAGAAATAAAAGCCGCCTTGGCCAGCAATCCAATCTTGGATGCGCCAAATATCGGCGAACCAATGCTGTTATATATAGCGGCAACACACCAGGTTGTAAGCGCAGTGCTCGTCGTTGAATGAGAAACGGTCGGACATAAGTTCCCGCTTCAAAAGCCGGTATACTACGTATCTACTGTCCTCAGTCCATGCAAATCCCGGTACCCACATTATCAAAAGATAGCATACGCGGTCTTCATGGCATCCTGAAAACTATGACACTACTTTCAAGAGTGTTCGATTACGGTGGCCTCCGAGGTTCCACTCAACGACATTATAAACAACCACGATGCTCGGGCCGGATTGCTAAATGGGCTATTGAGCTCCTCCCGTTCAACATATCATACAAACCACGGTGAGCCATTAAGTCACAAGTACTGGCCGATTTCGTCACCGAATGGACAGAAGCCGAACTCCCTAAAGAATACGGCGCGTACTCCAATTGGATCATGCACTTCGACGGCTCTAAAATGCTGGCGGTTCTAGGAGCAGGCGTCGTCCTGACATCCCCAATCCGAGATACAGTCCAATACGTACTCCAAATATTATACACAGACTCCAAAAACGCGGCCGAATACGAGGCCCTGTTGCATGGTCTCCAGGTGGCAGTCTCCATGAGCATTAAACGCCTAGAAGTGCGTGGGGATTCGAACCTCGCAATATCTCAAATAAATGGAGATTTTGATGCCAAGGACCCAAAAATGGCGGCTTATCGCAATGCCATCCCCAAAATGTCAGCTCAATTCGAGGGGCTCGAATTCCACCATGTGGTCTGAGAAAACAATCAAGCGGCGGATATCCTCACCCGAATTGGCGCTAAGCGTGACCCTGTCCCACCTAATATCTTCTTGGAAAGGCTATTTAAGCCATCCGTGGTGTCGGAAGGGGAGACCAGCAATAATAACCCGGATCCGGCAACAACACCAGACCCCGAACACTCTGACGTAATCGGAGGCTCCGCCACCGAGATAACACCTTCGGCCCACGTGATTATGGCTATCATTGCCCTGTGGACAGAACCCTTCTTGGCTTACCTAAATAGGCAAGAAGTCCCTGAGGACCAAAACAAGGCACGTTGCATTGTGCGGCAGTCTAAAGCCTACAAGGTCCATGAGGGAGAGCTTTATAAGAAAAAAAGCGTTATCGGAGTACTGCAAAGGTGCATCTCCGAGGAGGAAGGACGACAACTTTTGGCCGAAATTCATGCTGGACTCGGCGGCCATCACGCCGCAGCTCGGGCCCTTGTAAGTAAGGCCTTCCGTATAGGTTTCTACTTGCCGGCAGCTCGAGCAGACGCACAGGACCTCGTTCAACATTGCGCCAATTGCCACCTCTTTGCAAACCAAAGCCATATGCCACCTACCGCCCTCCAAACAATCCCCATTACTTGGCCCTTCGCGGTTTGGGGGCTTGATATGGTCGGATCCCTTAAAGGAGGAAGCCATAAGAAAAAGTACCTATTGGTCATGATGGATAAATTCACCAAATGGATAGGAGCCAAACCAGTTAAAATGGCCGAATCCGAACCAGTGATAGATTTCATATCTGGGGTTGTACACCGCTACGGTGTCCCCCACAGTATCATCACCGATAACGGCTCGAACTTTACAGCCGATGAGGTAAAAACTTGGTGCGGCGACATGGGCATTAAGCTCGATTATGCATCCATCTATCACCCTCAAACTAACGGTCAAGTCGAATGAGCAAATGGTTTTATAATGAGTGGCATTAAACCCAGACTAGTGTGGTCCTTGAAAGAATCAGATACGCACTGGGTTGAGGAGCTCGACTCCGTACTATGGGGGATGCAGACCATGCCAAATCGCACTACCAGATACACACGTTTCTTTATGGTGTACGGTGCAGAGGCGGTACTGCCCTGCGACATCATTCATGACTCACCTCGCGTGCACATGTACGAAGAGAAAGAAGCCGAGCTAGATCGGCAGAAAAGTTTGGACGCCCTGGAGGAGGAGCATGACGTGGAAAAAGCCCGATCCGCATTCTATCAACAACTGGCTCGACGATATCAAAGAAAAGAAGTACGAGCCAAAACTTATAATGTTGGCGAACTCGTTCTACGCCTACCAGAGAAGAAAAAAGACAAGCTCAAACCCAAATGGGAAGGTCCCTTCATTATTGACAAAGTTCTGACCGATGGAGCGTACCGTCTGCGGGATGCATCAGACAATCGCTCGAGCCAAATCCATGGAACGCGGCTAGACTCCGAAGGTTCTACGCCTAGCGCCGGACTCTGTGTTCATCTCCTTACCTCCATCAATTTTTTATATATATTCGTTATCTATATTTTTCTGTCTTTCTTCCTTTTCTTCGCGGCCTTCAAAGGTTAAACTGTGTCTTGATTGCACAATTTGTACGCGCTAAGCGCGCTCATTATACCTGGGGGCTTCTTATACAGAAGTTGAATGTAATTATAATTCGGGCTCTATGCCTGCCGTAGTGTTATTTTTACACATGCACCTTTTCTGTGCCATTATATGCATCGATATGACTTAAGTTTTGGCCAAGCTGGGTTGCCTGGCTCTTGTGTTTATGCCCTACGTTCCCGTTAATTCAGCTAGGGCATAAGGGGAGCACCTCTGCTATTGTTACTGTCGGGTCAGTCGGATGTGTACCTCACACTGGGTGAAGCCGAAAGCTAGAGTTCTTAAGGGAATATTCGGTCGGCGAACAAAGGATGACTTTTTTACTTATTAGAATACATACCCCCAGATGTTTATATCCTGCGTCTCCTGTCGCAGTACAGACATGCACATTAATGCATGCGTACCCAGGGAAAGGAACCCTTAACGGAGCTATTCCCCCTGGATGATGTTTCTTACTATCCATGTAATATAACATAACTAGTTGGGTACTTGTCTATTCAAGCACTTATGACCCCGACGCCTGGTTTCCAACCGTACCCGGTTTTTACATAACCGAGTGGGTATTTGGATACACTCCGGACTGTCGGGTCCGGAGGTCGAAGCGAAAAGGTCCGCCATGACAAATGATTTACAATTCGGCTAGGGACAATATATGTCACTTGAAGTACATAGTCACTTAGACTGACTAAATTCTTCTTCTATACCATCCAACAGGTTGTCTAGCCTACAATCCTGTTGGGAATACTTTCCGGCTAATTTCACCTAGTCATACACCAAGCTGACGGGGATATCTTTCCCGTCAGGCCCTACAGGTCCGACCTTGGCCATATGGTTCGGGTCAGCCTTGGTATATCTAGTCTTCACCATGGCCCAGGCTTCCCTCACACCTTGTCGATAGGCAGATATCTTCCATATTCGGAAGCGCCGCCGCGCTCCCTTGAGTATCTCTACAAGCTCCCCCATGCCTCCTGGCAGGGAGGCGGATGGCCACAAGGCCTGGGCAAGGTCCTGCATCACCTGTCGAACTTGTTCGTGCAGTTGTTATAGCTCTGGTAGAAGGTCTCTCACAGACCCGGGCATCTCCTCTCCGGGACGGCCCGTCAGCATACCTACAGATGTAGCTCTGTTAGCTGGTTTCTTCGCCTAACTCTATAGAAGTTCGCTCAAGCACTTACTGAAAATGCCGCGTCGAAGCCTTTTATTCTCTTTTACGGACTCAGCCAGCTGGGCCCGAACATCTTTCAGTTCAACATCCAGCTGGGTATTGGCATCTTGGAGATCATTTTTCTCCCGCCTCACTTGTGTAAGTACGCGCTTGCCAGCCTTCAGCTGTCATTGAGCATGTTGCTCCTTCGGATTCACTCCGGGATCATCTGCAGAATCTATTGATTAGATTAGCATGCAAGCCAAATATTAACTTTTACATTTTGTTTGTTTCGATAGGAACAAGTGTTACCATATGGGGCCTTCTGGGACTCCTCCATTTTGGCAACTGCAGTCCGTAGCTGGGATTTGCACTCCTCTAGCTCTTGAGACAACTAGGTATTCTTCTCAGTAAGAAGCTATGCAAATAATGATCATTGAATCAGTTGTGCCAACTGTTTCAATTCTTAGGGGCTACTGGTATATATATATATATATAATTATCAGATTTTCTTACCCGTATATCCTTTACATACTGGTCATTGGCTCTGGCAAGACCATTTTGAGTAGCATGGATGTAGGCGTCCCCTGAGTTGAATGCATCAAATGCCTCTTCAGAAAAACTGGGGTCGCGGAGTACGGCCCGGCGATGCCTGTGCTTCATGGCACTCTCCACTTCGGAATTTGTGGCAGACAGTCTATCTGCATCCTCGATAGGAGGAATATCTGGCGTTGTCCCCATGTTAGCATCTGCCTCCAAGTCCGGCTCGGGAGCCCGGCTAGTGGAGGCATGGCCGGTAGGCTCTCCGGATACGGTCCGGCGAGCGTTTTTCCTGGTTTTAACCACAGACATTATTATACTTTAAAGACAATAACCATGGAGCAGGGTTCTTTTTCATACCTCTGCGATGGCATCTCAGTCCTAACCGCCTTCCTTTTAAGCCTGCCCGGTTTCGGTGCCCTTATTGGTGAGTCACTGCGGGTTCGAAATGGTGCCCCGAGGGCATTCCCTGCAAGACACCATACGTGTGCGGTGGGTGAAGTGCGAAAAAGGGGATCCTTCTCGGAAGTTGGGACTTCAGTTTTAATTACATGCGATGCAGGGAGCAGTCCAGGATAATCGGCGGTGATGGCCACCAAGGCGCCGTCACAGCTTAACTGATAAAACGTCCTATCGATGAGCTCCACGAATATGTCTGGATCTTCTTCGAGTCCGGGATCGAGGGCCCGATCAGGGTCCTTTGGCTGTGGAGACGGGCTGTGAATCTCCCTCACAGCTTTTCGTAGTTCCTTTTATGAATTAGCAAGGTAAATATTTATGACAAAGAAAGCGGGAAGGTTTGGAGTAAAAAGCAGCAGCTTACCCAGTTTGGGGGGTTGTACATAGAGAATCCATCCCGTGGCTTAATATGGATGAACTCCTCTTGCTCTCCCTTATATAAATCGGACAGTATTTTCGCCAGAGTGGCAGATGAGTCCGGACCTTTACGGCCGCAGCGGATGGCATCGTCTTCTCCATTGAAGTGCCACATGGGTTGTCCCCGATATTGAAGTGGCTGCACCCCCCGCATTATACATATTGACATAACCTCGATTATTGTCAGTCCTGATTCGGCCAGTGTCTTTATCCAGCTCATCAGGTAAAGTACCTCCCTGTTGTCTTCCTCCTAGGGGCTCCGAGGGCGCCAACTACGGCGTTTCTTCAAAGGGGTGTTGTTGAACTCAGGAAGGCCCATCCGAATAGGGTTCGGGAGAGGAACGTCTCCATATAAAACCATTCCGAAGGCCAGTCTTTGGATGTCTTCTTCGGAGTACCGGACAGGTATCCGGTCCTGGCGATGCGCCATACTTCGGCTCCGCCCACTTGAAATATTGACCCCCTCTGTGTACGGGGCACGAGGCAGAATAGCCTCTGCCATAGCTCGAAATGAGCTTCGCATCCCAGAAACAGCTCGCAAAGGGCAACGTAGCCTGCGATGTGTAATATGGAGGTGGGAGTAAAGTTATGCAGCTGGAGGCCATAGAACTCCAGGAGCCCGCGGAGGAATGGATGGATTGGAAATCCGAGTCCCCTCAATAAATAAGGGACGAGGCATACCCGCTCCCCCGTGGTTGGGTTGGGAAAGCTTTCCGCTTGCTCCCCGCCATTATAAGTGGCTAGCCCGGATTGGACGGGGACCATGTATGCAGGAGGAAGAAACCCCTGGGTCTGCAACTCTACTAGTTGGCTATGGGGAACAGAACACTTCTCCGAACTATCTGGCTTAGGGCTGTGGGGCGAGAGGAGGAGCTGCGGTAGCCGGCCATGATGGGATGGATTTTTTCGGGCATGCTCCGATGGATACTCAGTATGGGAAGGTGGTGTGATCTAGATCTGAAGGTCCCCGACTGTTTAAATAGACGATTCACCTACCTGGTTTGGGTGGTAAATGTAAAAACACCCCGACCTCTCGCATTCGCTCGACATGTGGAAGATAGCCATTATTAAGGCACAGAAGCCGAGGAGTGCAACATTCAGGGGAGACCGGACACAAGTCGTTACGACAGGTACTCAGGATTTGGAGGAGAACCCGCCTTGCAATGCTGAAGACAATCTGCGCGCCGGACTCAACGTCATTAAAGCCTGGTTCGGGGGCTACTGAGGGAGTCCTGGATTAGGGGGTCCTCGGACAGCTGGACTATATACTTTGGCCGGATTGTTGGACTATGAAGATACAAGAATGAAGACTTCATCCCGTGTCCGGATGGGAATATCCTTTGCATGGAAGGCAAGCTTGACAATTCGGATATGTAGATCTCCTCCCTTGTAATCGACTCTGTGTAACCCTAGCCCCTCAGGTGTCTATATAAACCGGAGGGTTTTAGTCCGTAGGACAACAACAATCATACGATAGGCTAGCTTCTAGGGTTTAGCCTCTCCGATCTCGTGGTAGATCAACTCTTGTAATACTCATATCATCAAGATCAATCAAGCAGGAAGTAGGGTATTACCTCCATCGAGACGGCCCGGACCTGGGTAAACATTGTGTCCCCCGCCTCCTGTTACCATCCGCCTTAGACGCATAGTTCGGGAGCTAATACGTCTCCATCGTATCTACTTTTCCAAACACTTTTGCCCTTGTTTTGGACTCTAACTTGTATGATTTGAACGGAACTAACCCGGATTGACACTTTTTTCAGCAGAATTGCCATGGTGTTGTTTTATGTGTAGAAAACAAATATTCACGGAATGACCTGAAACTCCACGGGACATCTTAGGAAAAATAATAAAAAAATCCTCACCAAAGATGAAGACCAGGGGGCCCACACCCTTCTCACGAGGGTGGGGCCCCCCCTCTAGGGCGCGCCCCCTACCTCGTGGGCCCCTTGGAAACCCTCCGACGCCAACTCCAACTCTATATATTTGCTTTCGGAGAGAGGAAATCATCACGTTTTACGATACGGAGCCGCCGCCAAGCCCTAAAACCTTCAAATGAACATTCTATTTTGTATGCTCGAATAGCTCATGTATCAACCAAGGCTGTCCTTATCTTCCGTGTTAGGCGGGTTATTCTCAAGAGGAGTGGACTCCGCTCCTCACTCACGAGAAAATGCCTGGTCACTGGGATGCCCAGTCCCATGTTTTATGCAAACTAAATCAAAATTAATTGCAAACAAAACTCCCCCTGGGATCTGATGTATGTTGGAGGCACTCATTGTTTTGAGCAAGGCATGGATTGATGCTTGTTGGTGGAGGTGGAGTATAAACTTTACCATTCTGTTTGGGAACCGCCTATAATGTGTTTAGCATGGAAGATATCGCCATCTCTTAGTTGCTACATTGACAATGAAAGTATACCGCTCAAAATACAATTTATCTCTATTTCAAAACCGAGCTCTGGCACCTCTACAAATCCCCGCTACCCTCTGCGAAGGGCCTATCCATTTACTTTTATGTTGAGTCATCACCCTCTTATTAAAAAGCACTAGCTGGAGAGCACATCTGTCATTTGCATTAACCACTATTAATTTATATTGGGTATGACTATGTTTGGATCTCTTTTACCATGAATTACAATGTCTAGTCAGTCCTTGATCTTTAAAGGTGCTCTACATTTATGTTTTGCGGTCTCAGAAAGGGCTAGCGAGATACCATCTTGTTATACCATATTATGATTGTTTTGAGAAAGTGTTGTCATCCGAGATTTATTATTATGACTTGCTAGTTGATTATGCTATTGATATGAGTAATTATGAGACCTGAGAATTATTGCAAATGTGGTTAGTTATGATGTATGCTGAAAACTTGAATACTGGCTTGACATAGTTACAACAACAAGAGCAAACTGAGTTTGTAAAAGTTTTTCTTTCTTTCTTTCTTTCTTTCAGTTTGTCAACTGAATTGCTTGAGGACAAGCAAGGGTTTAAGCTTGGGGGAGTTGATACATCTCCGTCGTATCTACTTTTCCAAACACTTTTGCCCTTGTTTTGGACTCTAACTTGTATGATTTGGATGGAACTAACCCGGACTGATGCTATTTTCAGCAGAATTGCCATGGTGTTATTTTATGTGCAGAAAACAAATATTCTCGGAATGACCTGAAACTCCACGGGACATCTTAGAAAAAATAATAAAAAATCCTCGCCAAAGATGAAGACTAGGGGGCCCACACCCTTCTCACGAGGGTGGGGGAGCGCCCCCCTACCTCGTGGGCCCCCTGGAATCCCTCCGACGCCAACTCCAACTCTTTATATTTGCTTTCGGAGAGAAGAAATCATCTCGTTTTATGATACGGAGCCGCCGCCAAGCCCTAAAACCTCTCGGGAGGGCTGATCTAGAGTCCGTTTGGGGCTCCGGAGAGGGGGATTCGTCGCTGTCGTCATCATCAACCATCCTCAACCACCAATTTCATGATGCTCACCGCCGTGCGTGAGTAATTCCATCGTAGGATTGCTGGACGGTGATGGGTTGGATGAGATTTATCATGTAATCGAGTTAGTTTTGTTAGGGTTTGATCCCTAGTATCCATTATGTTCTGAGATTGATGTTGCTATGACTTTGCTATGCTTAATGCTTGTCACTAGGGCCCGAGTGCCATGATTTCAGATCTGAACCTATTATGTTTTCATGAATATATGTGAGTTCTTGATCCTATCTTGCAAGTCTAAAGTCACCTACTATGTGTTATGATCCGGCAACCCCGAAGTGACAATAATCGGGACCACTCCCGGTGATGACCATAGTTTGAGGAGTTCATGTATTCACTATGTGCTAATGCTTTGTTTCGGTTCTCTATTAAAAGAAGGCCTTAATATCGCTTAATTTCCAATAGGACCCCGCTGCCACGGGAGGATAGGACAAAAGATGTCATGCAAGTTCTTTTCCATAAGCACGTATGACTATATACGGAATACATGCCTACATTACATTGATGAATTGGAGCTAGTTCTGTGTCACCCTATGTTATGACTGTTACATGATGAACCGCATCTGGCATAATTATCCATCACTGATCAGGTGCCTACGAGTTTTCCATATACTGGTTCTCGCTTTTTTACTTTCCCGTTGCTACTGTTACAATCACTACAAAATACCAAAAGCATTACTTTTGCTGTCTTTACTTTTGTTGCCACTACCACCACTATCATATTACTTTTCTACTAAACACTTTGCTGCAGATACTATGTTTCTAGGTGTGGTTGAGTTGACAACTCAGCTGCTAATACTTGAGAATATTCTTTGGCTCCCCTTGTGTTGAATCAATAAATTTGGGTTGAATATTCTACCCTCGAAAGCTGTTGCGATCCCCTATACTTGTGGGTTATCAAGACTAATTTCTGGCGCTGTTGCCGGGGAGCATATCTCTATTCTTTGAGTCACTTGGGATTTATATCTGCTAGACACTATGAAGAACTTGAGAGATCCAAAAACGAAGATCTATCCCTCAACTACGAGGGGAGGTAAGGAACTGCCATCTAGCCCTGCACTTGATTCACCTTCTGTTATGAGTAAGTTTGCGACACCTACACCTGCTTCTGCTATTCGTTTTGATATGTCGCACATTATTGATGATGCCAGTTCTGCTATGCATGATACTTATGATGAAACCGCTTCTATGCCTGATACTAATGTGCCCCTTGGTGAATTTCTTGATGAACAAATTGCTAGGGCTAGAGAAAAAGAAATTATGGAATCTGAATACGATGATGATAGTGATGATGAAAATATGCCTCTTATTCCTGAGGGCTATCTTTTTGATATGGAATCTTCTGCCGCTATTTTAGCTTGCAAAGATAGATATGAGCTTAAGAGGTTATTAATTAAATGGAACAAAGAATCACTTAGAGATAAAATGAAACACGACCCTGCTTTTGCTACTTCACCTATATGCGTTCCTGATAAGGATTATGAATTCTCTGTTGATCCTGATATAATTACTTTGGTTGAATCTGATCCGTTTTATGGCTATAAATCTGAAACTGTTGTGGCACATCTTACTAATTTAATGATATAGCTGCCCTGTTTACTAATGATGAGAGATCGCGTTACTTTTACATACTCAAAATATTTCCGTTCTCATTAAAGGGTGATGCTAAGATATGGTTTAATTCTCTTGATCCTGGTTGTGTGCGTAGTCCCCAGGATATGATTTATTACTTCTTTGCTAAGTATTTCCCTGCTCATAAGAAACAAGTTGCTTTAACGGAAATATACAAGTTCGTGCAAATTAAAGAAGAGAGTCTCCCACAAGCTTGGGGGAGGCTTCTCAAGTTACTTAATGCTTTTCCTGATCATCCTCTTAAGAAACCCAAAATACTTGATATCTTTTATAATGGATTAACCGATGCTTCCAGAGATTACCTAGATAGTTGTGCTGGTTCTCTTTTCAGGGAAAGAACACTGGATGAAGCTGAAATCCTATTGAATAATATGTTGACAAATGAAAATAATTGGGCACCTCCTGAGCCAGCTCCAGAGCCAACTCCTGCTCCAATTACTGAACCTATTCCTAAACCAACTCCGAAGAAGAGGGGTATTTTATTTCTCGGTCCCGAAGATATGCAAGAGGCAAAGAAATCTATGAAAGAAAAAGGTATTAAAGCTGAAGACGTTAAGAATTTACCTCCTATTGAAGAAATACATGGTCTTAATATACCGCCTGTTGAAGAAACATGTGATCTCAATTCTTTATTTACTGAAGAACCTCCTGACCCCGATATCGCGACACAGGTAGTAAAGGTAAATTCTCTCTATAGATATGATAAAGCTGAAGTCCCTCCTACTAAAATTGATAGTCAGTGCTTGGATGAGTTTGATATCTTTATGTTTAAGCAAGACGACTTCAATGCTTATTTTAGTAGACAATTAAAAGAAAATGCTTACATGATTAGACGCTTGGGTGATTATATGGCTGATATTAAAGGTGAACTTAAACTTGTTAGCAAACATGCTTCTATGGTTACCACTCAAGTAGAACAAGTACTTAAGGCTCAAAAAGAAGTGCTTGATGAAATGAATAGTAAGAAAAATGATTATGCTGTTAGAGTGGCTACTAGAACTGGTAGAATGACTCAGGAACCTTTGTATCCTGAAGGCCACCCTAAGAGAATCGAGCAAGATTCTCAAAGAAATAATATTGATGTTCCTAGTTCTTCTAAAAAGAAGAAGAAGAAAAATGATAGAACTGTGCAAACTTCTAGTGAACCTATTGCTGAACCACCTGATAATCCAAATGATATTTCTATGTCTGATGCTGAAACACAATCTGGTAATGAACATGAACCTAGTGAAAATATTAATGATAATGTTCATGATGATGCTCAACCTAGTAATGATAATGATGTAGAAATTGAACCTGCTGTTGATCTTGATAACCCACAATCAAAGAATCAATGTTATGATAAAAGAGACTTTGTTGCTAAGAAACATGGTAAAGAAAGGGAACCTTCAGTTCAGAAACCCATGCCTTTTCCTCCGAAACCATCCAAGAAAAAGGATGATGAGGATTTTGAGCGCTTTGCTGAAATGATTAGGCCTATCTTTTTGCGTATGATATTAACTGATGTGCTCAAAACAAATCCTTATGCTAAATATATGAAGGATATCATTACTAATAAAAGAAAGATACCGGAAGATGAGATTTCCACCATGCTTGCTAATTATACTTTTAAGGGTGGAATACCAAAGAAACTTGGCGACCCCGGAGTACCTACTATACCTTGCTCCATTAAAAAAATTATATTAAAACTGCTTTATGTGATCTTGGAGCCGGTGTTAGTGTTATGCCTCTCTCTTTATATCGTAGACTTGACTTGAATAAGTTGACACCTACTGAAATATCTTTGCAAATGGTTGATAAATCAACTGCTATACCTATCAGTATCTGTGAGGATGTGCCTGTTGTGGTTGCAAACATTACTATTTTAACGGACTTTGTTATTCTTGATATTCCCGAGGATGATAGTATGTCTATTATTCTTGGAAGACCTTTTCTTAATACTGCAGGGGCTGTTATTGATTGCAACAAAGGCAATGTCACTTCTCATGTTAATGGTAATGAGCATACGGTACACTTACCGAGGAAACAACCTCAAGTTCATAGTATCAACTCGATTGGAAAAATTCCATCGATTATATTTGGAGGTTTTGAATTTCCTCTTCCTACTGTCAAAAAGAAATATGATATTCTTATTATTGGGGATGTGCATATCCCCGTTGGGGTAACTTAGTGTTATTCGAAATTTCTCCGGTTCCATGATTGTCGGAATGAGTTTGTTAACAAGACTTGATCAACCTTGTTAGTGGATTCTTTTTGATGAGCATGAGATGGATGAAACTAGAAGCACAAACTTCTGTACCCTCTCTATATTTTCTGTTAATTAGTAAAAATAAAGTAAAAATAGTACTTTTTTGTGTGTTTCCTGACTTACCCGTGCAATATAAAAATATCCCGAAAATAAAAGTCCTCAGAATGACATGCCAATTTAATATGATTTTTTTGGGAATATTTGAGGATTTACTGTGCAAAAATTACAGCGGGAGGAGCTGCCACCTGGCCACGAGGGTAGTGGGCGCCCCCCCTAGGGCGCACCCCCTGCCTCGTGGGCCCATGGTGGCCCTCCTCCACTTATCCCAGCACCCATCTTCTTCCTCTGTCTCACACAAACCCGAAAAACCAACTCAAGCACGAGTTCCAGCCACTTTTTCTGTGATTTTCGATCTCCTTGCTCAAAGCACCTCTCGCAAAACTGCTTGGGGAGATTGTTCAAACCTCTTGGTATGTGACTCCTCCATTGGTCCAATTAGTTTTTGTTCTAGTGCTTTATTCTTTGCAAAATTGTGCTACATAGGTGACCATGTTCTTGAGCTTGCATGCCAAATTTATATGGTTCCAAGTAGTTATAATGCTTGATTTAGGCTCTAGGCACTTGTAGGAGTAGTTGCTATCAGTTTTATTGAAGTTGGTTCACTTTTGTTTGAAGTTACTAAAAATTTCAGAATTTTTCAGAGAAAAACAATATGCTTAGGAAGATGTTCCAAGGTGGTTCCTCTAAGAAGCAAGGGCTCAGGATTGCTATGCGCGATGCTGACGAGGATCCACCAAGAGACACTCTAGTACGGCCTTGCGAATGGCCGTCGGAAAATTTTATGGACCGTGCGGAAATTAAAGAAGAATTCAAAGCATATCTGTGTAATGCCGGTCTTGAGGATTTTGAGGCTAACAAATGCCCCCAGTATCATGATCTCACAAGTTCATTTGTGAGGAGGTTTGAGTATTCATCTTCACGTAATTCTCCTTCAGTCATGTTTGATCTCTATGACAAATCTTATACCATGGACTTAGAGGATTTCACTTCTGCTTGCAAACTTCCATCATGGGGTAGTATTAGGGATCCCCCTAAATCTGAATTTAGAAACTTTCTTGGTAGTATAACTGTGGGGGAATCTAGAGATATAACGCAGGCTACCATAGGGAGCATTCACTTTCTTGCTATACATTATTTTGCTCTCTTCATCGGTAGATGCATAAATGCTAAGGACGAAGCATGTCATTTGTGTGTCCCTGATCTTAGCATTCTTAGGAGTGCTGTGTTAGGAGACCAATCTTATCATATGGGAGCCATTGTAGCTCGTAGGTTGCATCATAATAGACATAATAGAGATTTCTTTGGAGGAATTCCGCTTAGCTCATTTTCTTGAGATAGACATTCGTGAGGGTGATGCGGAGTTGCCTCCTGCGTATTTAGATTATGACTCTATGGCTTCGCACCAGTTTGTTGAGAGGCCCGAATCACCTCTCTTATATCGTTTAATTTTTGATAAACGACGTGTTTTCTGTATTACTCTCCCTGCTCCTGCCTTCTTTGATTCACATACAAAAGGAAGATATGTATCTCCCTGCTCCTGCTCGACTCCATGCTGCTGCTCAGTAGGCGATAACTGCTGCACATCAGTATGATCCCAACTATTCTTCCTCATCATAGTATGACCCCAACAACTATTATTATGGATATCCGCCAGGCCAGCCGTGGCCATAGACCAACTTAGGCCAAAAGCCTAAGCTTGGGGGAGTACGTATTTCTCACCGACATTACATTTATGTTTTCACACACTCATTGCTAGATGTCGGTGCTCATACTTTTTCACTGTAATATACATGCTAGTTTATTTTCTTTTTCCTGCTTTCTTCTTGTGTGTTTGTTAAACCTTAAGAAAAACCAAAAAATTAGTAGTAGTTTATTTTTTTGCTGTAGTAGTAATAATTAAAAAGAAAACCCAAAATTATTTCCCAGTCTTCTTTTGCTTGTTGGGAGCTTTCCCGTGTAAATAGTTTTATTTCTTTTCTTTTCTTTGGGGGTCAGTAGGAGAAGACCATAATTAAATTGTTGAAGTGGCTCTTATATGCATTATTGTTGATTTAACCAAGAGCCCATATTGCCTTGTCTTCTCCTGTTTATTGAATGCTCGCAGATTCCAGCTTAGTCCAAGGCACGTACACTCTTATTATTATTCACACCGTTCGGCCGTGCAAGTGAAAGGCAATTATGATGATATATGATGGACTGACTGAGATGAGAAAAGCTGGTATGAACTCGACCTCTTTTGTTTTTGTAAATATGATGAGTCCCTCGTTCTTGATTCAGCTTATTATGAAAAAACATGTTTGCAATGACAATTAGAGATCATAGTTGCTTGTGCCATGCTTGATTAGCTATGAGTTATAATGATTTACCTTGTGTGCCAACATGCTATTGAGATGGTTATGATGTGGTATGATGGGGTGGTATCCTCCTTTGAATGATTTAAGTGACTTGACTTGACACATGTTCACGCATGTAGTTGAAAAAAAATCAACATAGCCTTCACGCTATTTATGTTCATGGTGGATTATATCCTACTCATGCTTGCATCCAATGTTTATTAATTTTAATGCATGTACATGGCTGTTGTCGCTCTCTAGTTGGTCGCTTCCCAGTCTTTTGCTAGCCTTCACCTGTACTAAGTGGGAATACTGCTTGTGCATCCAATCCCTTAAACCCCAAAGTTATTCCAGATGAGTCCACCATACCTTCCTATATGCGGTATCTACCTTCCGTTCCAAGTAAATTTGTATGTGCCAAACTCTAAACCTTCAAATAAACATTCTGTTTTGTATGCTCGAATAGCTCATGTATCAACCAAGGTTGTCCTTATCTTCCGTGTTAGGCGGGTTATTCTCAAGAGTGGACTCCGCTCCTCACTCACGAGAAAATGGATGGTCACTGGGATGCCCAGTCCCATGCTTTATGCAAATTAAATGAAAATTAATTGCAAACAAAACTCCCCCTGGGACCTGATGTATGTTGGAGGCACTCATTGTTTCGATCAAGCCATGGATTGATGCTTGTTGGTGGAGGGGGAGTATAAACTTTACCATTCTGTTTGGGAACCTCCTATAATGTGTTTAGCATGGATGATATCGCCATCTCTTAGTTGCTACATTGACAATGAAAGTATACCGCTCAAAATACAATTTATCTCTATTTCAAAACCGAGCTCTGGCACGTCTACAAATCCCTGCTTCCCTCTGCGAAGGGCCTATCCATTTACTTTTATGTTGAGTCATCACCCTCTTATTAGAAAGCACTAGCTGGAGAGCACAACTGTCATTTGCATTCACCACTGTTAATTTATATTGGGTATGACTATGATTGGATCTCTTTGACCATGAATTACAATGTCTAGTTAGTCCTTGATCTTTAAAGGTGCTCTGCATTTATGTTTTGCGGTCTCAGAAAGGGCTAGCGAGATACCATCTTGTTATATCATATTATGATTGTTTTGAGAAAGTGTTGTCATCCGAGATTTATTATTATGACTTGCTAGTTGATTATGCTATTGATATGAGTAATCATGAGACCTGAGAATTATTGCAAATGTGGTTAGTTATGATTTGTGCTGAAAACTTGAATGTTGGCTTGACATAGTTACAACAACAAGAGCAAACAGAGTTTGTAAAATTTTTTCTTTCTTTCTTTCAGTTTGTCAACTGAATTGCTTGAGGACAAGCAAGGGTTTAAGCTTGGGGGAGTTGATACGTCTCCGTCGTATCTACTTCTCCAAACACTTTTGCCCTTGTTTTGGACTCTAACTTGTATGATTTGAATGGAACTAACCCGGACTGACGTTGTTTTCAGCAGAATTGCCATGGTGTTGTTTTATGTGCAGAAAACAAATATTCTCGGAATGCCCTGAAACTCCACGGGACATCTTAGAAAAAATAATAAAAAACCATCGCCAAAGATGAAGACCAGGGGGCCCACACCCTTCTCACGAGGGTGGGGGGCGT
Source organism: Triticum aestivum (assembly GCF_018294505.1). Taxonomy (NCBI): domain Eukaryota; kingdom Viridiplantae; phylum Streptophyta; class Magnoliopsida; order Poales; family Poaceae; genus Triticum; species Triticum aestivum. Next base: position 214,735,832 of record NC_057800.1, read on the forward strand.
GCCCCCCGCCTAGGGCGCGCCCCCTACCTCGTGGGCCCCCTGGAAACCCTCCGACGCCAACTCCAACTCTATATATTTGCTTTCGGAGAGAAAAAATCAGGGAGAAGAAATCATCGCGTTTTACGATACGGAGCCGCCGCCAAGCCCTAAAACCTCTCGGGAGGGCTGATCTGGAGTCCATTCGGGGCTCCGAAGAGGGGGATTCGTCGCTGTCGTCATCATCAACCATCCTCCGTCACCAATTTCATGACGCTCACCGCCGTGCGTGAGTAATTCCATCGTAGGCATGCTGGACGGTGATGGGTTGGATGAGATTTATCATGTAATTGAGTTAGTTTTGTTAGGGTTTGATCCCTAGTATCCATTACGTTCTGAGATTGATGTTGCTATGACTTTGCTATGCTTAATGCTTGTCACTAGGGCCCGAGTGCCATGATTTCAGATCTGAACCTATTATGTTTTCATGAATATATGTGAGTTCTTGATCCTATCTTGCAAGTCTATAGTCACCTACTATGTGTTATGATCCGGCAACCCGGAAGTGACTGTAACATCCCAAATTTTCAATTTGGAATGTTATACATTAGATCATCATGCATATCTTATTTTCTTGCATTTTGGTCGGTCCTAGAAATTTCACGCAACTCAAGGACCTTCGGAGAGTGTTGGAGATTTCGTTATTTTCATATTTGAGAGTTTTCTCAAATTTGAAAAGAGGATCATTTGATTTATTTATTTCATCTTCAATTATTTTTCCGATATCAAAATATGAGAGAGGGAATAATATGACTTTCCCAAAATATAGGAAAAATGAAGATTTAATAAATAGATCAAAGTTCGTTTTCCGGTGTTTGTTTGTTTTTCTTTGGATAGGGAAAAATGTGCGTTTTCAAAATTGCATTTTAGGTCTGTAGAAAAGTTCATTTTGTTCGACTCATTTTTAGGAGTCGGGGGAAATTTACTTTAGGAATTTTGGAGTTCGTTTAGATTTTCTTTCTTTTGTTTTTCTGCATGCGAAACCGATAAAAAAAAAGAGCCAGGCCAGCCGGGCCAAAGGCCCAGGCAGTCGCCGCCCCCAGCAGCGCTGTGCGCCAGGCGCCAGGCGCAGCCGCCAGCCGCCGCCCCAGGCCGAGTCCTGGTAGGACTCAAGGCCGGTTAGCCCCTCCCCTTTCATTTGTTTCATTTTCCTATTCCTAGTATATTTCTTGTCCCCTACCCCAAGAAACCCCCCCCTCACCTATATAAATACCCCCACACCCCCCCTCCAACACATCAAATCAAACCCCAAGCCCCTCTCCTCCCCACCCCACGCCGCCGCCCCTCACCATCGCCGCCGCCATAGCCGCCGCCCCTCACCCACGCCGCCGCCCTTGTGCATCGCCGCTGCCACCCTAGCACGCCGCCGTCGCCACCGTTCGCCCCGCCTCGCCGGAGGTAGCCCCGCGCCTCTCTTTTCTTCCCCGTGGTTCGGTTCTTTTAAAAGAAACCGTTCCAGTTTTCTTTTCCGGTTTTTCTCTCCGATTCTTCGTTTCGGTTTCTTTTCCGAAACCCTAGATCGGTTTTCCGTTTTCTTTTTCGTTTTTTTTTTCGAAAACCCTAGATCGGCTTTCGTTCTTCTTTCGTACCATTCGTCTCAACGAACGTGATCACCGATTATTCCCGGTTAATGACGCCCGTTCGTTTAACCGTTCGTCTCTTTCTTTTCGTCGGATTTATTCCGCGATCGCGATCTCAGATCCGATCTTCGTTCTAGTTTATCTTCTCGCCCGTTTATCGGAATCAGGTGATTCAAGCGCCTGGAGTTTCGTCTCGAAACCGCCGTTCCGTCTAATCAACTTGAACAAGTTTTGCCACGGTAAAATTTGACCTAGTTTCAACTTGCTAGAACCGAGTTGTTTTCTTCCGCCGTTTGTTTTCCGTCGTTTGTTCGGTTCGTTCTTTCTTTTCAACCAGGGTTCTTAAGTTGAACTTTCTGGTTCGTCCTCTCGTTCGAGTTTTACTTGTGCATTAGATGAGTACTTATTGTGTGGTTACTATTGCTTGCTTACAATAGATTGACCGGAGTGTGACGAGTAGATCTATCAAGAGTTTTGAGTGTGAATCATCTTCATCAACATTGCAGGCAAGTTCACACTTTGATCATACCTTTTCTACAACCCAGTTTTATTGCATTAGATCAATCCTCACACATTGCACGATTATGACCTAATTAAACTGTGGGATGGGAAGTAGATGAGGTAGTACCTATCACCTGTATTATTATGAAACCTTTGGGAGTTACTTCTACGTTTGCTTATTATGCCATGCTATGCTAGTAGACGTGGATTGGGTGAGTGAAATCCATGACAGATGTGAGTTGATAATTTTAATGGTTTATTTAAGGTGGCAACCTAACACACATCTGGGTGGATTGAGGCACCTGATGTCTATCAGGACTTGCCTGTTTTTTTTCCGGACCACCACCCAGGCTCAAAGGGATCATAAGATCTTTCAAACTAGAAACTTACGTGTGCAGCCACAAGCCATTATGGGCTCTGGCATAGTTGACTAAGTCATGCAAACTCTTACGGGTAGACTAGCAGATGTAGGGGAAGTAGGTGTACCGGTCTACCCCACATGTAAGGTGCTAGCGCTTCTGAAAGACTGTGTCTCGGTCATCCGTCTTCTCAAACACCATGTAGTGCGAGAAAACCAAACGGAGGCGATCGAGTCTTGTGGGGAAAAGTGCGCAAACCTCTGCAGAGTGTACAAACTAATCATGATTAGCCGTGTCCCCGGTTATGGACAATCTTGAGTATCTAGTACTTGAATATCATGTGAATCTCATCATGTTACTTCTAATTAATGTTGTTGGGTTTTAATTGTTCACTTAATTGGGATTGAGAATGCTGTCAACCATTCTCAATGTTCAACAACCACCATGATAGTTAAATAAATTTATTCCTTTGTAGTAGGGAAAAATTGGCTTTACGCAAAAACCTTATAACCATAGAGCTTTTCCACCAGCCATATATGCATATAGTGATAGCCATTGTTCATCATTTTCTCTATGGTGTGAATTTGCCAGTACATTCAATGTACTGACCCGTTTCAGGCTGCAACGTCTCATGTTGCAGGTTTCTTACGTCGAGTAAGTGATACGTTAGGGTTACAATTTCTACACTCAACTTTGCCGTTGGTGTTGATGGGAATCCACAACCTTGTTGCTTCCGCTATATGGATTTGAGGTAACAATATTTACGTTACTTAATACATGTGATTTACCTCTGTTATAAATCCTTCGAGTACTATGTGTGTCAGCATACCGATCCAGGGATGACACTTAAGCATAGAGACTCGATCCATTCGGGTCAGGTCGCTACAAGATGGTATCAGAGCACATGTTGACTATAGGACGTGACCCTAGAAACTGGCAAGCCCATAGCAAAGATTTTTCTCTACAACTTTCCCTTTCAAAAGAGATCTTTTACCTCTCTTCTCTTCTGAGCTTATTCAAATATTCCATTTTAGTGAGACCATACCCCTGTCCCCTTTTGACCCCACGAAGATTCGACTGATGAGACCACTCCAAGAAGTACAGGATATCAGACCAGTAAGACCATTCGGAATGAAGAGGATTTTACCATACATTATGATAATGGAAACTACAGCTGTTGAAGACTCTGAAGACTAGGAGAATTTGAAGGCTCTGAAGAATCCCCAGATTTGTATGACCTAGGAAGGCTACCCTTATGGAACTTGGCAGACTATGGAAGTTGTCAATACCCGAGATCAAGGTGTATCAGAGAAAGACTGAAACAAGGAGCATGAGAACTCAAAGTTTTATCGAGAAAACCCTAAGGCAGGAGATATCAACTATGGAATGATAGATCATGGAAATGACAAGAGAAGAAATACAGCTATCCAAGAAGTTATCTCGCGCTGATGCTATTGTCACCATGCTGAGTTAAGGATGCATGTCATCAGAATGGATTTGATGGAAGAAGGCTGATGGAGCACCTATTAGTAAGATGAAGTTTTAACCTTAGCCGGTGTATCACCAGGATCTGGAGTAGTACATAAAGAAGTTTAAGGTGGAGCTCCATGAAAGCATATTAGACAAGGAAGCATTTCGTGAAGAACTCAGGAACCAAAAGCTGAACGTAGCCAAGATGGAGGAGCTACAACCTCGAGATACCGGAGATTTTTCAGGAACTGAAGGACAGTATGACCATGGCTCATGCCAAGGATGTTGAAACCTAGAAGTTTGGAATGCAATTCCATAATATTCAAGGATGTCACGAGAGACTTCGCGTCAACCGAGTTGATCTGGCAAAAGAACTTGAGAAGACAAGCATGATCGGAAGAAGCCATTGGAGGCATGAACAAGGCTTGAAGAGTTTGGAGACGTTGAAGATTTATTGACCTTTAGAAGACCAAACCCCTGTTATATACCTACGTTAGATGCGACGATTGTGAGCTGTCATTTGTTTGATGTTTTTCGACAGCCACAACAAAAATCTGTCTTTTCAAAACTGTTGTTTGCATTGTGTGCATCCCTCTCTATTTCTCTTATCTCACCCCAAACCCATGGACCCAATAGATGATGAATGGAGATGAGCTTGTATTTTCTGGACCGATGAGTCAATTGGAGACAGACCGATGGATTCGGAACATGGAGGATCATATGGAGAAGAACCCTATAGTCGGAAAGGATATGGCCCAGCAAGCTCTTCAATGCTTTGAAAGAGGTGCTGCTACTTGGTGGAGGATGTACCAAACCATGAATGGATGGCAAGGAGTAACCACTTGGAGAGAATTAAAGTTGACTCTACAAAGATATCACCTTGTGTCCCAGAAGTTGAAGTCTTATGGAAAGGATATAAGGAAACCTTGTGCATGCAAGATTTGTGGAGAAATAGGACACAACCATAAAGAACACAAGGATGAATGCCCTAACTGTGAAGGAAGTCACCCAGCTGAAGAATGCACAACCAGGAAGATTACTTGTTTCTTGTGTGAAGGGACTACCCACTATCCTGCTCAGTGTCACATTTACCCCATGGTACAACGAACCATCTAGCAGAAGAACGAAGTAATGAAAGGAGCCCTCATGGAAATTCTAGAAGAACCCGTGATGAAGGAAGATGTGGAAGACACACCTAAAGAGGACCCGAGTAAACCCTGCACTAAATCTTGCTATTCATGTGGAGAAGAAGGACACATCTCCCAAAATTGTATAAAGGGGGACCTAGTAGAATTCCCGACAGAGGAAGTAGAGTATGACCCACAGGAAATAGAAGCTCTGATTGGAATGGAAAAGACCAGGAAGAGAAACCGATTGGAGCCCAGGAGGAACCTGAGTCATATCACCTGTTACAGGTGCAAGGAGTCAGGGCACTACCTCAACAATTGCCCAAAAAGGAAACCTCGGTACTTGTCAGAAGTAATATGTTTTAGTGGTAATGGAGCAGGGCACTTTGCCAGAGAATTCCCCAAGGAGAAGGAAACTTGTGCTAGGTAGTTGAGTTTGCAACAAAAGTAATGGAGTAGTAGAAGTGAGAACATTTTCTTGAGGTGTTGAGTTGAGACATGTAATGGAAAAGCGAGAGATTGTAATTAATTGAGAGTGAATAAAGTTGCATCGTTGGTACTGATATGGATTTTATGAGTTTTTACTCTATGAAGAAGGATTTTGACCATTTTTGAGGATAAAAGAAATATGGTCTATGGAAGATTTGTGCATTTTAAGGGTGGTAGTACCCTGTAAGAACCATTGACCCCTGGAAAAGATAAGGATACTCCACTGAGTGGATTTCGGACACAAAGAATATGAGTTTTATCTCGATATGTGTGATACCCCAAGAGTATGTGGGATGGAGTTGGAGACCGTCAGTTGTTTGGACCAAATGTGATCAAGGAGTCAGAACAGAATGTTAAGTTGATTCAAGATAGACTGAAGGTAGCTCAGTCCAGGCAGAAGAGTTATGTAGACTCAAAAACACAAGGAGGTAGTCTATGAAATTGGAGACCGAGCATGTCTTCATGTGTTCCCTCTGCGAGGAGTTAAACGAATTGGAGTTAAGGTAAAGTTAGCCCCTAGATTTGTAGGACCATACCGAGATTTGGAGCGTATGAGAGAAGTGGCCTACAAGTTTGAGTTACCCGAAGGACTGTCAGGAGTTCAAGATGTGTTTCACGTTTCCCAGTTGAAGAAGTGCCATGCAGAGATGACCAATATTCCCCTGTAAGGACGCTTGACCCTGGAAAGGATAATGATGTTCCACGAAGTGGAATATGGACTCCATAAGTATAAGTTTATATCTCGGTATGAGGGATATCCCACGAGGATGAAGAGATACATTACTATTGGATATAAAGGAGGTATGATGTTGGAAATATGGATCAATGGAAAATTCCATGATGAGATTGAGTAATCACGTTTTAGTTTGGTGCCAATAGAAGGAAGGAAGACAATACAATTGGATGGATTTAAGAATACTAGGAAGTTGGAAGTTGGACTAATGATCAGTTGCCCGAAGATGAGTTCAAGGATTATAAGTGAGGAGATGGACTATAACCCACAGGCTCCAGAACCTGCCAAGAAGCAAGCACATACTTGCTGAAGGAAGGACCCTAGAAGAGGATATACCTTTGCCGATAGACGATCTTATAGGAGTTACGTAAAACCTGAGAGTTGTGAAGGAACGATAGATGTTTGTTTGGCTTGCAGAATCAATGGATTTATCCGAACCTTGGTTCGTTGACAAGAGAAATTCTGCAACGCTTGTGAGGATGACCGAGTGTTAGAATGCGATATTCGCAAAACCGTATACAAGGTAATGATTTGGGTGTGGGATGGATTGATCACCATACCGACTTACTCTTATTATTCGCCTTGCTATATGGGATGGTAAAACTGAGTGACTTGCCTATAGTAGAGAGACGACGATATTAAACCTTGTTAAACCTTAGAATGGTATAAGAATTTTTCCCTTGTACAAGGCAGCTTTTGCCAACCGTAGGTTATACGGTGAGGATCAACCCAGACCCATTTCCTGCAGGAGAAACCATAAATTGTTGACCACCATGAGATATCGATAGTTGTTTAGTTTTGGCGCCATACCCGTCAGCTACGAAGACCCAGTCGCGGAATAACCTTACCAAGATGAAAGGATAGAAGAATTGTGGTAAAGGTTATGCCACTATCAGAAGAGCTCAGAGAAGGAATTTTCTTGAGGATCTAAGAAGACCGGCACTGTGAAGAATAAGGATGGAGTATATGAGTTTTGATGAAACCGTAACAATGATTCTAAGGGTGGTAGCACCCCAGACACCGTGTGATGATCAATGGATTTTGAGAAGACCCCCAAACCCTAACCTTTTCTTTCTAGCCTCTCCGAATCTCGAGGACGAGATTCCTTTTAAGGGTGGTAGGTTTGTAACATCCCAAATTTTCAAATTGGAATGTTATACATTAGATCATCATGCATATCTTATTTTCTTGCATTCTGGTCGATCCTAGAAATTTCACGCAACTCAAGGACCTTCGGAGAGAGTTGGAGATTTCGTTATTTTCATATTTGAGAGTTTTCTCGAATTTGAAAAGAGGATCATTTGATTTATTTATTTCATCTTCAATTATTTTTCTGATATCAAAATATGAGAGAGGGAATAATATGACTTTCCAAAATATAGGAAAAATGAAGATTTAATAAATAGATCAAAGTTCGTTTTCCGGTGTTTGTTTGTTTTTCTTTGGATAGGGAAAAATGCGCGTTTTCAAAATTGCATTTTAGGTCCGTAGAAAAGTTCATTTTGTTCGACTCATTTTTAGGAGTCGGGGAAAATTTACTTTAGGAATTTTGGAGTTCGTTTAGACTTTCTTTCTTTTGTTTTTCTGCGCGCGAAACCGATAAAAAAAAAGAGAGCCAGGCCAGCCGGGCCAAAGGCCCAGCCAGCCGCCGCCCCCAGCAGCGCTGCGCGCCAGGCGGCAGGCGCAGCCGCCAGCCGCCGCCCCAGGCCGAGTCCTGGTAGGACTCAAGGCCGGTTAGCCCCTCCCCTTTCCTTTGTTTCGTTTTCCTATTCCTAGTCTATTTCTTGTCCCCTACCCCAAGAACCCCCCCCCTCACCTATATAAATACCCCACACCCCCCTCCAACACATCAAATCAAACCCCAAGCCCCTCTCCTCCCCACCCCACGCCGCCGCCCCTCACCACCGCCGCCGCCATAGCCGCCGCCCCTCACCCACGCCGCTGCCCTTGTGCATCGCCGCTGCCGCCCTAGCACGCCGCCGTCGCCACCGTTCGCCCCGCCTCGCCGGAGGTAGCCCCGCGCCTCTCTTTTCTTCCCCGCGGTTCGGTTCTTTTAAAAGATACCATTCCGGTTTTCTTTTCCGGTTTTTCTCTCCGATTCTTCGTTTCAGTTTCTTTTCCGAAACCCTAGATCGATTTTCCGTTTTCTTTTTCGGTTTTTTTCGAAAACCCTAGATCGGTTTTCATTCTTATTTCGAACCGTTCGTCTCAACGAACGTGATCACCGATTATTCCCGGTTAACGACGCCCGTTCATTTAACCGTTCGTCTCTTTCTTTTCGTCGGATTTATTTCACGATCGCGATCTCAGATCCGATCTTCGTTCTAGTTTATCTTCTCGCCCGTTTATCGGAATCAGGTGATTCAAGCGCCTGGAGTTTCGTCTCGAAACCTCCGTTCCGTCTAATCAACTTGAACAAGTTTTGCCCCGGTAAAATTTGACCTAGTTTCAACTTGCTAGAACCGAGTTGTTTTCTTCCGCCGTTTGTTTTCCGTCGTTTGTTCGGTTCGTTCTTTCTTTGCAACCGGGGTTCTTAAGTTGAACTTTCTAGTTCGTCCTCTTGTTCGAGTTTTACTTGTGCATTAGATGAGTACTTTTTGTGTGGTTACTATTGCTTGCTTACGATAGATTGACCGGAGTGTGACGAGTAGATCTATCAAGAGTTTTGAGTGCGAATCATATTCATCAACATTGCAGGCAATTTCACACTTTGATCATACCTTTTCTAAAACCCAGTTTTATTGCATTAGATCAATCCTCACACATTGCATGATTGGGACCTAATTAAACTGTCGGATGGGAAGTAGATGAGGTAGTACCTATCACCTGTATTATTATGAAACCTTTGGGAGTTACTTCTACGTTTGCTTATTATGCCATGCTATGCTAGTAGACGTGGATTGGTTGAGTGAAATCCATGACAGATGTGAGTTGATAATTTTAATGGTTTATCTAAGGTGGCAACCTAACACACATCTGGGTGGATTGAGGCACCTGATGTCTATCAGGACTTGCCTGTTTTTTTCGGACCGCCACCCAGGCTCAAAGGGATCATAAGATCTTTCAAACTAGAAACTTACGTGTGCAGCCACAAGTCATTATGGGCTCTGGCATAGTTGACTAAGTCGTGCGAACTCTTACGGGTAGACTAGCAGATGTAGGGGAAGTAGGTGTACCGGTCTACCCACATGTAAGGTGCTAGTGCTTCTGAAAGACTATGTCTCGGTCATCCATCTTCTCAAACACCATGTGGTGCGAGAAACCAAACGGAGGCGATCGAGTCTTGTGGGGAAAAGTGTGCAAACCTCTGCAGAGTGTACAAACTAATCATGATTAGCCGTGTCCCCGGTTATGGACAACTTGAGTATCTAGTACTTGAATATCATGTGAATCTCAACATGTTACTTCTAATTAATGTTGTTGGGTTTTAATTGTTCACTTAATTGGGATTGAGAATGCTGTCAACCATTCTCAATGTTCAACAACCACCATGATAGTTAAATAAATTTATTCCTTTGCAGTAGGGAAAAATTGGCTTTACGCAAAAACCTTATAACCATAGAGCTTTTCCACCAGCCATATATGCATATAGTGATAGCCATTGTTCATCATTTTCTCTATGGTGTGAATTTGCCAGTACATTCAATGTACTGACCCGTTTTGGGCTGCAACGTCTCATGTTGCAGGTTTCTTACGTCGAGTAAGTGATACGTTAGGGTTACGATTTCTACACTCAACTTTGCCGTTGGTGTTGATGGGAATCCACAACCTTGTTGCTTCCGCTATATGGATTTGAGGTAACAATATTTACGTTACTTAATACATGTGATTTACCTCTGTTATAAATCCTTCGAGTACTGTGTGTGTCAGCATACCGATCCAGGGATGACACTTAAGCACAAAAACTTGATCCATTCGGGTCGGGTCGCTACAGTGACAATAATCGGGACCACTCCCGATGATGACCATAGTTTGCGGAGTTCATGTATTCACTATGTGCTAATACTTTGTTCATGTTCTCTATTAAAAGGAGGCCTTAATATCCCTTAGTTTCCAATAGGACCCCGCTGCCACGGGAGGGTAGGACAAAAGATGTCATGCAAGTTCTTTTCCATAAGCACGCATGACTATATACAGAATACATGCCTACATTACATTGATGAATTGGAGCTAGTTCTGTGTCACCCTATGTTATGACTGTTACATGATGAACCGCATCCGGCATAATTATCCATCACTGATCCGGCGCCTACGAGTTTTCCATGTACTGGTTCTCGCTTATTTACTTTCCCGCTGCTACTGTTACAATCACTACAAAATACCAAAAACATTACTTTTGCTGTCTTTACATTTGTTGCCGCTACCACCACTATCATATTACTTTGCTACTAAACACTTTGCTGCAAATACTAAGTTTCCAGGTGTGGTTGAATTGACAACTCAGCTGCTAATACTTGAGAATATTCTTTGGCTCCCCTTGTGCCGAATCAATAAATTTGGGTTGAATACTCTACCCTCGAAAGCTGTTGCGATCCCCTATACTTGTGGGTTATCAGGACCCCCTACCCGAGATCCGCCGGTTTTGACACCGACAACGCTCCTTCCCCAACAGTATCCACGTCTGTAAGAATAAGTGGCATTTAAAGATCACATCAGCTGGGTGGTTAGGAAATTTCTTCTCAATCATAATTTTGTTACGAGTCGTTCATAGAGCCCACAGTAGCGCCCCTACGCATCGCAAAGCTATTCTAGCGCTTGACCCTTTTTGTGTTTTGATCAAAGTGAGCAAGTTGGCTCCCGAAGTGGGATTCCAGTTCGAGTGGAATGCATCCCTAACCGCACTCGAAGCGAACATGGCAAGGTGGCATTTGAAGAACACATGGTTAGCATCTTCTGCCAGGCCACAAACCGTGCAAGATCCGTCTGCCGGACCATTGCGTTTAGCTACGTTGTCCGAGGTAGGCAGCCTATTTCTAAACATTTGCCACATGAAGATTTTTATCTTCAGTGGCAAGCCTGCCTTCCATAGTCCCCTAGCTATGTCAGGCGCATTCCCCTCGGTAAGTTTGCTATAGAGAGATTTTACCGACAAGTGTTTAGAGGTGGTTAAACTCCACTCAATCGAGTCGGCACCCTCGCCAAGTCGAAAGTCACAAACTTTTTGAACCAAGTCGTCCCATGACTCTCGTTCGGTATGTGTAAGGGCCCGCAAGAAATGAATCGCAGGAGGGGAGGAGATCATAGCCTCCCCAACCATGATATTGACATTTGTGGCAAGCTGGTAAAGATTGGGGTCGCTCTGCCAAAGGGGGATGGGTCCCAACCAACAATCCAGCCAAAACCAAATGGCTTGGCCATTGTTAATCAAAAAGTTGGCCCCAACCGCAAAAGCGGGCCGGACCGCTTGGATCTCATTCCAAAACGAAGATCCGGTTGGCGAGGCCGTGAAGGGATTCCCATTAGGGAAGTATGTCACTTTTAGTAGTTGCGCCCAGAGTCCCGACTCGTTTTGGGCAAGTCGCCACCACCATTCGGTGTGTAAAGCCACATTCATTAGTTCCGAGTTCGTGATCCCCAACCCACCGAATTTCTTAGGCCTACACACTGCCGCCCATTTAACTAGGTGATATTTACATTTGATGCCGGTTCCTTCCCAAAAGAACCGAGATCGAGGGGTGTCGAGCCTAGCGTGCACACCGTCTGCTAATAAAAACATCCCCATAGTAAAAAGAGGAAGGGAGGAGAGGCTCGAGTTTGTTAGGATTAGTCGGGCAGCAGAGGACATAAATCGGCCACGCCATGGGCTAACTCTATTTGCCACTTTCCCATAATGTGGCTCCCACTCTAGGATAGAAAGTTTCCGATGCGAGATTGGGAGCCCAAGGTACTTAATTGGAAAGCTCCCTAGCTTACAATTAAGTAGGTTAACTACTCGCTTGCTTTGTTGGTTGTCCAGCACCATGGTGATGACCTCACTTTTCAGGAAGTTGATTTTAAGTCCAGAAAGGATCTCGAATACGAGTAGCAGAAGCTTAACAGAAGCAATACTATGGTCGTCAAGTTCGAACTGAAGGAAATATGCCCTAGAGGCAATAATAAAGTTGTTATTTATATTTCCTTATATCATGATAAATGTTTATTATTCATGCTAGAATTGTATTAACCGAAAACTTAGTACATGTGTGAACACATAGACAAACAGAGTGTCCCTAGTATGCCTCTACTAGACTAGATCATTAATAAAAAATGGTTAAGTTTCCTGACCATAGACATGTGTTGTAATTTGATGAACGAGATCACATAATTAGAGAATGATGTGATGGACAAGACCCATCCGTTAGCTTAGCGTAATGGTCGTTTAGTTTTATAGCTATTGCTTTCTTCATGACTTATACATGTTCCTCTGACTATGAGATTATGCAAGTCCCGAATACTGGAGGAACACCTTGTGTGCTATCTGCTACCTCTTGAGCATGCGTTGGTTTTCCGTTGAAGAGGAAAGGGTGATGCAGCACAGTAGCTTAAGTATTTCCCTCAGTTTTTGAGAACGAAGGTATCAATCAAATAGGAGGTAACATGCAAGTCACCTAGTACCTGCACAAACAAAGAAGAACCTCACAACCAACGTGATAAAGGGGTTGTCCATCCCTTCAAGGTCACTTACGAAAGTGCGATCTGATAGAGATAATAAGATAAATATTTTTTGTATTTTTATGGTATAGATTGGAAAATAAATATTGCAAAATAAATGGTAATAGGAATAGCAAGTTGATATGAAAATAATATGATGGAAGATAGACCCGGGGGCCATAGGTTTCACTAGTGGCTTCTCTCAAGATAGCAAATTCTACGATGGGTGAACAAATTACTATCGACCAATTGATAGAAAAGTGAATACTTATGAGAATATCTAGGCATGATCATGTATATAGGCATCACGTCCGCGACAAGTAGACCGAAACGATTCTGCATTTACTACTATTACTCCACACATCGACCGCTATACGCAACAATACAATACGTGCCTTGCTTCCCCTGCTGTCACTGGGAAAGGACACTGCAAGATTGAACCCAAAGCTAAGCACTTCTCCCATTGCAAGAAAGATCAATCTAGTAGGCCAAACCATACTGATAATTAAAAGAGACTTGCAAAGATATTTAAATCATGCATAAAAGATTTCAGAGAAGAATCAAATATTGTTCATAGATAATCTTGATCATAAACCCACAATTCGTCGGATCTCGACAAACACACCGCAAAAAGAATTACATCGAACAGATCTCCAAGAGAATCGAGGAGAACTTTGTATTGAGATCCAAAGAGAGAGAAGATGCCATCTAGCTAATAACTATGGCCCGGAAGGTCTGTGGTAAACTACTCACACATCATCAGAGAGGCTATGGTGTTGATGAAGAAGACCTCCGTGATCGATTCCCTCTCCGGCGGAGCACCGGAAAAGGCCCCAAGATGGGATCTCACGGGTACAGAAGGTTGTGGCGGTGGAAATAGGGTTTCGTGGTGCTGCTGGATGTTTTCGGGGTATATGGGTATATATAGGAGGAAGAAGTACGTCTGTAGAGCTGCGAGGGGCCCACGAGGGTGGGGGCGCGCCTACCCCCTAGGCACGCCCTCCTGCCTCGTGGCTGTTGGGGAACGTAGTAATTTCAAAAAAATTCCTTCGCACACGCAAGATCATGGTGATGGATAGCAACGGGAGGGGAGAGTATCGTCTATGTACAATCATAGACCGTAAGCGGAAGCATTATGACAACGCGGTTGATGTAGTCGTACGCCTTCACGATCGACCGATCTAGCACCGAAGGTACGACACCTCCGCGATCAGCACACATTCAGCTCGGTGACGTCCCGCAAACTCACGATCCAGTAGAGCTTCGAGGGAGAGTTTCGTCAGCACGGCGGCGTGATGACGGTGATGATGTGGCTACCAAAACAGGGCTTCACCTAAGCACCGCTACGATATAACCAAGGTGGATTATGGTGGAGTGGGGCACCGTACACGGCTAAAAGATCAATGATCAACTTGTGTATCTATGGGGTGCCCCCCTCCTCTGTATATAAAGGAGTGGAGGAGGGGGAGGAGGCCGGCCTCCTAGGAGCGCCCCAAGGGGAGTCCTACTCCCATCGGGAGTAGGACTCCAACCCTTCCAAGAGTAGGAGTAGGAGGGAAGGAAGGACGAGAGAAGGGGAAGGAAAAAGGGGGGCGCCGCGCCCCCTTCCTTGTCCAATTCAGACTAGAGAGGGAGGGGGTGCGCAGCCTGCCCTGGCCGCCCCTCCTCTTCTCCACTAAGGCCCATGAGTCCCATTACACTCCCCGGGGGGTTCCGGTAACCCCCCGGTACTTCGATATTCATCCGAACTTGCCCGAACCCTTCCGAACTCCAAACATAGTCATCCAATATATCGATCTTTATGTCTCGACCATTTCGAGACTCCTCATCATATCCATGATCATATCTAGGACTCCGAACTACCTTCAGTACATCAAGCATGCGGACCCTACTGGTTCGAGAACTATGTAGACATGACCGAGACATGTCTTCAGTCAATAACCAATAGCGGAACCTGGATGCCCATATTGGCTCCTACATATTCTACGAAGATCTTTATCAGTCAAACCGCAGTATACATTGTTCCCTTTGTCAGTATGTTACTTGCCAGAGATTCGATAGTCGGTATCTCAATACCTAGTTCAATCTCATTACCGGCAAGTCTCTTTACTCATTCCGCAATGCTACATCCGTAACTAACTCATTAGCTACATTGCTTGCCAGTCTTATGGTGATGTACATTACCGAGAGGGCCCAGAGATACCTCTCCGACAATCGGAGTGACAAATCCTAATATTGATCCATGTCAACTCAACAAACACCATCGGAGACACCTGTAGAGCACCTTTATAATCACCCAGTTACGTTGTGACGTTTGGTAGCACACAAAGTGTTCCTCCGGTATTCGGGAGTTGCATGATTTCATAGTCATAGGAACATGTATAGTTATGGATAAAGCAATAGCAACAATCTAAACGATCATCATGCTAAGCTAATAGATGGGTCAAGTGAATCACATCATTCTCTAATGATGTGACCCCGTTAATCACATGACAACTCATGTCTATGGTTAGGAAACATAACCATCATTGATTCAACGAGCTAGTCAAGTAGAGGAAAACCAGTGACACTTTGTTTGTCTATGTATTCACACATGTACTATGTTTTCGGTTAATACAATTCTAGCATGAATAATAAACATTTATCATGATATAACGAAATATAAATAGCAACTTTATTATTGCCTCTAGGGCATATTTCCTTCAATGGCCTCCTCGCTTATTTCTTGATGTCCACTCCAAGTCTCCTGGATCATGTTTGTTCCAAAAATAACTCTCCCGAAGGTTTCATTCCGTTTGGATTCCGTTTGATATTCCTTTTCTGCAAAACACCGAAATAAGCAAAAAACAACAATTTGCACTGGGCCTTTGGTTAGTAGGTTAGTCCCAAAAATAATATAAAAAGGTAAATTAAAGCCCATTAAACATCCGAAACAGATAATATAATAGCATGGAACAATAAAAAATTATAGATACGTTGGAGAGTATCAAGCATCCCCAAGCTTAATTCCTGCTCGTCCTCGAGTAGGTAAATGATAAAAACAAATTTTTTGATGTGGAATGATACCTAGCATAATTCTCAATGTCAATTTCTTTATTGTGGCATGAATGTTCAGATCTGAGAGATTCAAGACAAAAGTTTAATATTGACATAAAATAATAATACTTCAAGCATACTAACAAAGCAATCATGTCTTCTCAAAATAACATGACCAAAAAAAGTTATCCCTACAAAATCATATAGTCTGGCTATGCTTCATCTTCACCACACAAAGTATTTAAATCATGCACAACCCCGATGACAAGCCAAGCAATTGTTTCATACTTTTGATGTTCTCAAAATTTTTGAATCTTCACGCAATATATGAGCGTGAGCCATGGACATAGCACTATAGGTGGAATAGAATGGTGGTTGTGGAGAAGACAAAAGGAGAAGATAGTCTCACATCAACTAGGCGTATCAACGAGCTATGGAGATGCCCATCAGTAGATATCAATGTGAGTGAGTAGGGATTCCCATGCAACGGATGCACTAGAGCTATAAGTGTATGAAAGCTCAAACAGAACTAAGTGGTTGTGCATCCAACTCGCTTGCTCAGGAAGACCTAGGGCATTTTGAGGAAGCCCATCATTGTAATATACAAGCCAATTTCTATAACGTATAATTCCCACTAGTATATGAAAGTGACAACATATGAGACTCTCTATCATGAAGATCATGGTGCTACCTTAAAGCACAAGTGTGGTAAAAGGATAGCAGCATTGTCCCTTCTCTCTTTTTCTCTCATTTTTTGGGCCTTCTCTTTTTATGGCCTTTCTCTTTTGTCCCTTTTTGTATTTTCGTCCAGAGTCTCATCCTGACTTGTGGGGGAATCATAGTCTCCATCATCCTTTCCTCACTTGGGACAATGCTCTAATAATGATGATCATCACACTTTTATTTACTTACAATTGAAAAATTACAACTCGATACTAGAACCAAATATGAGTCTATGTGGTTGCCTCCGGCGGTGTACTGGGATGTGCAATGAATCAAGAGTGACATGTATGAAGGAATTATGAACGTGGCTTTGCCACAAATACGATGTCAACTACATGATCATGCAAAGCAATATAACAATGATGAAGTGTGTCATAACAAACCGAACGGTGGTAAGTTGCATGGCAGTATATCTCGGAATGACTATGGAAATGCCATAATAGGTAGGTGTGGTGGCTGTTTTGAGGAAGGTATAAGGTGAGTGTATGGTACCGGCGAGAGTTGCGCGGTACTAGAGAGGCTAGCAATGTGGAAGGGTGAGAGTGCGCATAATCCATGGACTCAACATTAGTCATAAGAACTTACATACTTATTGCAAAAATCTATTAGTTATCGAAACAAAGTACTACGGGCATGCTCCTAGGGGATAGATTGGTAGGAAAATACCATCACTCATCCCCGACCGCCACTCATAACGAAGACAATCAATAAATAAATCATGCGCTAACTTCATCACACAACGGTTCATCATACGTGCATGCTATGGGAATCACAAACTTTAACACAAGTATCTCTAAAATTCACAACTACTCAACTAGTATGACTCTAATATCACCATCTTCATGTCTCAAAACAATCATCAAGTATCAAACTTCTCATAGTATTCAATGCACTTTTTATGATAGTTTTTATTTTACCTATCTTGGATGCCTATCATATTAGGACTAATTTTATAGCCAAAGTAAATTACCATTCTGTTCTATAAGACTCTAAAAATTATATAAGTGAAGCATGAGAGATCAATAATTTCTATAAAATAAAACCACCACCGTGCTTTAAAAAGATATAAGTGAAGCACTAGAGCAAAATTATCTAGCTCAAAAGATATAAGTGAAGCACATAGAGTATTCTAACAAATTCCGATTCATGTGTGTCTCTCCCAAAAGGTGTGTACAGAAAGGATTATTGTGGTAAACTAAAAATCAAAGACTAAAATCATACAAGACGCTCCAAGCAAAACACATATCATGTGGTGAATAAAAATATAGCCTCAAGTAAAGTTACCCATAGACAAAGACGAAAGAGGGGATGCGTTCCACGGCATCCCCAAGCTTAGGCTTTTGGTTGTCATTTAATTTTACCTTGAGGTGCCTTGGGCATCCCCAATCTTAGGCTCTTGCCACTCCTTATTCCAAAATCCATCAAATCTTTATCCAAAACTTGAAAACTTCACAACACAAAACTCAACAGAAAATCTCATGAGCTCCGTTAGTATAAGAAAACAAACCACCACTTCAAGGTAATGTAGTCAACTCATTCTTTATTTATATTGTTGTTAAACCTACTGTATTCCAACTTCTCTATGGTTCATACCCCCCTATACTAGCCATAGATTCATCAAAATAAGCAAACAACACACGAAAAACAGAATCTGTCAATAACAGAACAGCCTGTAGTAATCTGTAGGTTTCTAATACTTATTTAACCCCAAAAATTCTGAAATAAATTGTTGGACGTGAGTAATTTTTCTATTAATCATCTTCAAAAACAATCAACCTAATCTCGCTCTCCATTAAAAAATGGCAGCAAATCTCGTGAGCGCTAAAGTTTCTGTTTTTTACAGCAAGATCACAAAGACTTCCCTCATGTCTTCCCAAAGGTTCTACTTGGCACAGACACTAATTAAAAGCATAAAACCACATCTAAACAGAGGCTAGATTAATTATTTATTACTAAACAGGAAAAAAAAACAAGAAACAAAAATAAAATTTGGTTGCCTCCCAACAAGCGCTATCGTTTAACGCCCCTAGCTAGGCATAAAAACAAGAATAGATCTAGGTATTATCATCTTTGGTATGAAATCCATAAGTGTCTCTCATAATAGATTAATAAGGTAATTTAATTTTCTTCCTAGTAAAGTGTTCCATGCCTTTCCTTAATGGAAATTGCAATCTAATATTTCCTTCACTCATATCAATAATTGCACCGATCGTTCTAAGGAAAGGTCTACCAAGAATAATAGGACACGTAGGATTGCAATCTATATCAAGAACAATGAAATCTACGGGCACATAATTCCTATTTGCAACAATAAGAACATCATTAATCCTTCCCATAGGTTTGTTAATAGTGCATCCACAAGATGCACATTTAAAGAACAATCATCAAATTCACGGAAACCTAACACATCACACAAAGTTTTTGGAATCGTGGAAACACTAGCACCCAAATCACATAAAGCAAAGCATTCATGATCTTTAATTTTAATTTTAATAGTAGGTTCCCACTCATCATATAGTTTTCTAGGAATAGAAACTTCTAATTCAAGCTTTTCTTCATAAGATTGCATTAAAGCATCAACTATATGTTTGGTAAAAGCTTTATTTTGACTATAAGCATGAGGAGAATTTAATACGGATTGCAACAAGGAAATACAATATATCAAAGAGAAATTATCATAATTAAATTCCTTGAAATCCAAAATAGTGGGTTCATTGATATGTAATGTTTTGACCTCTTCAATCCCACTTTTACCAATTTTTGCATCAAGATCGAAAAACTCCGAATCAGTGGGACGCCTTTTAACTAAAGTTGACTCATCTCCAGTCCCATCATTATCAAGATTCATGTTGCAAAACAATGATTTAATAGGAGAAACATCAATCACTTTTATATCTTCATCCTTACTATCATGGAAACTAGAATAACACACTTATATAAAGCAATCTTTATTAGCACGCATCCTAGCGGTTCTTTGTTTGCACTCATCAATGGAAATTCTCATGGATTTGAGAGACTTATTGATATCATGCTTAGGTGGAATATATCTAAGTTTCAAAGAATCAACATCAAGAGAAATTCTATCCATGTTCCTAGCCAACTCATCAATCTTAGGCAATTTTTCTTCAAGAAAGCATTAAAATTATTTTGCGAAATCAAAAATTCTTTAACACTAGTCTCAAAATCAGAGGGCATCTTATTAAAATTCCATAAGAGTTATTGTAGGAATTACCATAATTGTTAGAGGAATTACTTGGGAACGACCTAGGATCAAAGTTTCCACTATAAGCATTGTTACTAAAATTATTCCTACCAACAAAATTCACATCCATAGATTCGTTATTATTCTCAATCAAAGTAGACAAATGCATATCATTAGGATCAGAAGAAACACTCTTATTAGCAAACAATTTCATAAGTTCATCCATATTTCCACTCAAAACATTAATTTCGTCTATATCATGAACCTTTTTACTAGTAGATCCTTCGGTGTGCCATTGAGAATAATTAACCGTAATATTATCTAGGAGTTTAGTAGCTTCTCCTAAAGTGATTTCCATAAAAGTGCCTCCCATGGTCAAATCTAAAAGATTTCTAGAAGAAAAATTCAATCTAGCATAAAAATTTTGTATTATCATCCAAAAATTCAAACCATATGTAGGGCAATTACGTATCATTAATTTCATCCTCTCCCAAGCTTGTGCAACATGCTCATGATCAAGTTGCTTAAAATTCATAATATCGTTTCTAAGAGAGATGATCTTAGCGGGAGGAAAATACTTAGAGATAAAAGCATCTTTGCACTTATTCCATGAACCAATACTATTTTTAGGAAAAGAGGAAAACCAAGTTTTAGCATGATCTCTAAGCGAAAATGGAACAACTTCAATTTAACAATATAATTATCCACATCTTTCTTCTTTTGCATATCACACATATCAACAAAGTTGTTTAGATGGGTAGCGGCATCTTCACTAGGAAGGCCAGAAAACGGATCTTTCATGACAAGGTTCAGATAAGCAGTATTAATTTCAGAAGATTCATCGTCGGTAAAACAAGCAATCGGAGTGCTAATAAAATCATTACTGTTGATATTGGAAAAGTCACATAATTTAGTATTATCCTGAGCCATCGTGACAAACAATCCAACACACAAGCAAGCAAAAAGAGACGAGCGGAAAACAGGGCGAATAATATGGCAAGCGTGAAGTGGGTGAGAGGAAAACGAGAGGCAAATGGAAAATAATGTAATGCGTGGGATAAGAGTTTGTGATGGGTACTTGGTATGTCTTGACTTGATGCAACCTCCCTGGCAACGGCGCGAGAAATCTTTCTTGCTACCTCTTGAGCATGCGTTGGTTTTCCCTTGAAGAGGAAAGGGTGATGTAGCACAGTAGCGTAAGTATTTCCCTTAGTTTTTGAGAACCAAGGTATCAATCTAGTAAGAGGTAACACGCAAGTCACCTAGTACCTTCACAAACAAACAAGAACCTCGCAACCAACACGATAAAATGGGTTGTCAATCCCTTGACGGTCACTTACGAAAGTGAGCTCTGATAGAGATAATAAGATAAATATTTTTGGTATTTTTATGGTATAGATTGGAAAATAAAGATTGCAAAATAAACGGTAATAGAAATAGAAAGTTGATATGAAAATAATATGATGGAAGATAGACCCGGGGTCCATAGGTTTCACTAGTGGCTTCTCTCAAGATAGCAAATTCTGTGGTGGGTGAACAAATTACTGTCGAGCAATTGATAGAAAAGCGAATACTTATGAGAATATCTAAGCATGATCATGTATATAGGCATCACGTCCGTGACAAGTAGACCGAAACGATTCTGCATCTACTACTATTACTCCACACATCGACCACTATCCAGCATGCATCTAGAGTATTAAGATCATAAGAACAGAGTAACGCATTAGGCAAGATGACATGATGTAGAGGGATAAACTCAAGCAATATGATATAAACCCCATCTTTTTATCCTCAATGGAAACAATACAATACGTGCCTTGCTGCCCCTGCTGTCACTGGGAAAGGACACCGCAAGATTGAAACCAAAGCTAAGGACTTCTCCTATTGCAAGAAAGATCAATCTAGTAGGCCAAACCAAACTGATAATTTGAAGAGACTTGCAAAGATATTTAAATCATGCATAAAAGATTTCAGAGAAGAATCAAATATTGTTCATAGATAATCTTGATCATAAACCCACAATTCATCGGATCTCGACAAACACACTGCAAAAAGAATTACATCGAATAGATCTCCAAGAGAATCGAGGAGAACTTTGTATTGAGATCAAAAGAGAGAGAAGAAGCCATCTAGCTAATAACTATGGACCCGAAGGTCTATGGTGAACTACTCACACATCATCGGAGAGGCCATGGTGTTGATGTAGAAGCCCTCCGTGATCGATTCCCCCTCCGACGGAGCGCCGGAAAAGGCCCTAAGATGGGATCTCATGGGTACAGAAGGTTGCGGTGGTAGAAATAGGGTTTCGTGGTGCTCCTGGATGTTTTCGGGGTATATGGGTATATATAGCAGGAAGAAGTACATCGGTGGAGCTGCGAGGGGCCCACGAGGGTGGGGGCGCGCCCTCCTACCTCGTGGCCTCTTTGCTTCTTTCTTGACATCCACTCCAAGTCTCCTGGATCACGTTTGTTCCAAAAATAACTCTCCCGAAGGTTTCATTCCGTTTGATATTCCTTTTCTGCGAAACACTGAAATAGGCAAAAAAACAACAATTTGCATTGGGCCTTTGGTTAGAAGGTTAGTCGCAAAAATAATATAAAAAGGTAAATTAAAGCCCATCGAACATCCAAAACAGGTAATATAATAGCATGGAACAATAAAAAATTATGGATACGTTGGAGACATATCACTATCAAACGTCACAACGTAACTGGGCGATTATAAAGATAATCTATAGGTGTCTCCGATGGTGCTTGTTGAGTTGGCATAGATCGATATTAGGATTTGTCACTCCATGTATCGGAGAGGTATCTCCAGGTCCTCTCGGTAATGCACATCACTATGAGCCTTGCAAGCAATGTGTATAATGAGTTAGCCACGGGATGATGAATTACGGAATGAGTAAAGAGACATGCCGGTAACGAGATTGAACTAGGTATGATGATGCCGACGATCGAACCTCGGGCAAGTAACATACCGATGACAAAGGGAACAACATATGTTGTTATGCGGTTGAACCAATAAAGATCTTCATAGAATATGTAGGATCCAATATGAGCATCCAGGTTCCGCTATTGGTTATTGACCGGAGATGTGTCTCGGTCATGTCTACATAGTTCTCGAACCCATAGGGTCCGCATGCTTAACGTTTGATGACGATTTGTATTATGAGTTATGTGATTTGATGACCAAAGCTTGTTCGGAGTCCTGGATGAGATCACAGACATGACGAGGAGTCTCGAAATGGTTGAGAGGTGAAGATTCATATATTGGAAGGTTATATTCGGACACCGGAATGGTTTCGGGAAGTATCGGATAAGTTTCGGAGTACGGGGGGTTACTAGAACCCCCCGGGGGAAGTTAATGTGCCACACATGGGCCTTAGTGGAGGAGAGAGGGCCGACCATGGAGGTGGCGCGTGCCCCCTTGCCAATTTGAATTGGACAAGGGGTGGGGGCAGCGCCCCCCTTTCCCTCTCCTACTCCTCCTCTCTTTCCCTCTTTGATATTCCGAAAAAGGAAAAAGGAGAAGGGAATCCTACTTGGACTAGGGAGTCCTAGTAGGACACCCCACACCAGGCGCGCCCCCCCTTGGGCTGGCCACCTCTCCTCCCCCCTTTATATACGTGGGAGGGGGCACCCCAAAGACACACCAAGCCTTCTCTTAGCCGTGTGCGGTCCTCCCTCCATAGTTACACACCTTGGTCATATCATCGTAGTGCTTAGGCGAAGCCCTACGCTGGTAACTTCATCATCACCATCGCCACGCCATTGTGCTGACAGAAATCTCCGTCGACCTCAACTGGATCAAGAGATTGAGGGGCGTCATCGAGCTGAACGTGTGCTGAACATGGAGGTGCCGGACGTTCGGTGCTTGGATCGGTTGAATCGCGACGATGTTCCAATACATCAACCGCGTTACTATAGGCTTCCGCTTTCTGTCTACGTGGGTACATGGACACACTCTCCCTGCTCGTTGCTATGATTCTCCTAGATAGATCTTGCGTGATCGTAGGCAAATATTTGAAATAATACGTTCCCCAAAAGTGGCATCCAACCAAGGTCTATGCATAGATGTTATATGCACGAGTAGAACACAAAGAGTTGTGGGTGATAATAGTCATACTTCTTACTGTCGGTGTCAAAACCAGCGGATCTCGGGTAGGGGGTCCCGAACTGTGCGTCTAAGGCGGATGGTAACAGGAGGCAGGGGACACAATGTTTACCCAGGTTCGGGCCCTCTCGATGGAGGTAATACCCTACTTCCTGCTTGATTGATCTTGATGATATGAGTATTACAAGAGTTGATCTACCACAAGATCGGAGAGGCTAAACCCTGGAAGCTAGCCTATGGTATGATTGTTGTTGTCCTACGGATTAAAACCCTCTAGTTTATATAGACACCGGAGGGAGCTAGGGTTACATAGAGTTGGTTAAAAAGGAGGAGATCTACATATCCGAATCACCAAGCTTGCCTTCCACGCAAAGGAGAGTCCCATCCAGACACGGGATGAAGTCTTCAATCTTGTATCTTCATAGTCCAACAGTCCGGCCAAAGCATATAGTCCGGCTGTCCAAGGACCCCCTAATCCAGGACTCCCTCAGTAGCCCCCGAACCAGGCTTCAATGATGATAAGTCCGGCGCGCAGATTGTCTTCGGCATTGCAAGGCGGGTTCCTCCTCCGAATACTCCATAGAAGATTTTGAACACAAGGGTAGTGTCCAGCTCTGCAAAACAAATTCCACATACCACCGTAGAGAGTATAATATTTCCACAAATCTAATCTGCTGACAACTTTTCATAACGTGACATCACGCCACAGCCCCCGTTATTATTCGAACCGTTTTTCTGAACCAGCTACTGCACATATTGCGAGGCGGTTTTCTTGGCACGTCTTGTCGAAGCAAAGATCGTGTCCCCTTATCACGGGATTCTCATCAATACGGTTGTGGGTAATCCAACTGCCCCATCAATCACGACGCTTGGGGAATAAGTGAGTTTTACTAGGAGAGTGGGGAGGCGCATAGTTTCTTCCACACTTATAAAGGGGTAAGGGTTCCACCTTTTTACCCACGCCTTCTTCTCTTCTGCCCATGCATTCTTGCGCACTCGAGCTCCAGCGCCCAAGTTCGCATTTTCTCAGAAGAACCACTCCAAATATGTCCGGATCGGGAGGCAAGTGGATGGCCTCTACCATCCGGAAGAAGGACATTAAGAAACTTCGGGAGGCCGGGTATCTAGCCCAGGAAATCGGCCACCGTCTCCCGACGGCGGGACAGATCGTCCCTACCACGGAACCCCACGAAAGGGTCGTATTCCTCCCTCATTTTATCCGCGGGCTAGGGTTTCCCCTCCACCCATTTGTTCATGGCATCATGTATTATTATGGGATCGATTTTCATGATCTATCCCCCAATTCCTTCCTCAATATCTCGACATTCATTATCATGTGTGCGGCTTTTATCCACATCCCGTCACACTTCGGCTTATGGCTGAAGATCTTTAATGTGAAGCCAAAGGTAGTGGCGGTGAGCACGCTGAGTGCGGGGGTGCTATGATGAGCAAGATGCCCAACGTCACATGGACAACAGGTACCTTCAATGACCCTGTTAGGGAATGGCAACAAGAGTGGTTTTACATTACTGAGCCGCGCGGCGCGAAGTGGGCCGCTACTCCCAAGTTCCGATCCGTAGCCCCTGTGCGGCTCCCGTCCTGGCTCAAGAAGGGCCTGGACTGGTCTTCGTCTGACGAACTATTGGCACTGCAGACACGCGTCAAGGGTATGGAAGACAAGAATATCGAACTTGTAAATGTAGTCCAAGTGATGTTAGTCCACCGGATCCTACCTTGTCAACACCGGACTTGCAATCTATGGGAATTCGATCCGACCAAGCACCGGACCCTGCGAGAGCTCTTTGGCTCCTCACACGAAGACATCTGGAAGGTGCTTTTTAAGCCCGGCAAATCATGGCCGGACTCGGCCGAGAACCGCGGGTACCAACTGTCCCGCCCTGCAAGCTCGGTAAGTTACCATACGTTTTATTCGCATAACTCAAGGGAAATGCTTAATGTGTTTTACGCAACTCTCCTAGGGCTGGACGAAGAAGGCGGGGCGGATCCAATGTCCGGCCCCGCTGCCCAAAGAACCGGCCGGCCCAGTTCCGACGAAGATGTTGGACCCGACGCCTTACAAGGTGTCGGAGAAGAAGAGCGAAGAGGAGGACAAAAAGACCCGGGGCAGCCTTCATCACCGTGCCCGACCCACCTCCAAAAAGGACGAGGAGGAGGAAGACGAATCCCCAGTAGGGGGAAGAAAGAAGAGGACGACCTCTGTACACTTGGAGGCCGAGTTGCCTAAAAGGGGAAAAACTCTTCTACCAGAAGAGTCCACTATCGTCGCCGATAGCAGCCTGGCGTGGTATCCTAGGGCCCAGCCCCTAGTGAACTCGTAAGTATATAAAATCCGAACATGTTCATGTGTTCGGACCCATCATGGCATAACATTTTAACCTGAGCCCAGCCCCTAGTGAACTCGTAATTGTTGTAGTCCGACGGGGTCCCGTTCCGAACAATCCTCGTCTGAGGATTTGCTGAGCTCGGATGCTATGGAGAGCGGGACGCCTCCAAAGGCCCCTCCCCCCAATCATGGGATCAACAACGAGGCTTCGTCCCAGAGGGACTCCGTCCAAGGAGGGGCGGAGAAAATTGTGAAGGCGGCACCTGGAGGTCAATCTTCAGGGGCTCGAGACATGGGGGAGAAGATCCCCATAGGAGTTGACGGCAGGGACCATCTTGAATTCGGCCCCCAGCCGGACATAGTTTCGGAGACCAATATGGCTCCGGAATTAAGCAGCCGGCCTTCCTCGACTGGAGAGGGTGTCCCTGTTCCACCAGCGACCTCTGTCCAACCAGAGGCGCCAAGTGCTTTATTGACGGTGCTGAAGAGCGCCTCCATCGTCGATGAACACCGTGCCCTTATGGGTGCGGTGATCGAGAAGATTTAGTCCGCTCAAAATGGACTGGATGAAGCCTATATGAGCCTTATGAGAGGTTTTGAGGTATGTTTTATACGGTTTCGAAGAGTGTTATAGTATGGATAGTATCCCTTGATACACTGTCCGGTGAACGAAAGAACCGGACAGAGGATCAAATATATTTTTCGCAGGAAGACTCACTTGATGACATCTATCTCTCTTTTTTTGTAAGCAGGCGGCTGTAGCGGCTACTGCCGCACATACCACGGAGGTTTCCGGACTGAATCAAAGTATAGAGCGGGCTGAAGCGGAGTTTGGCCAGTTAAAAAGGCAGTTGGAAGATCAACAAGGTATGCACAAATATTTGTTGCGTGCGGTGCGAACGAATTTTCAGTATGATAGAATATATGTCATGATTTGCACCACGGGTGATGACCGAAGTCGAGGCTCTGAAGAAGGCTGTTGTCGAGGCCGAGGAAAAGGCGGCCGCAGAGCAGGCTCTTCGTGAGAAGCACGAGGCCAAGGTTGTGGAAACTCACCAGAGTTTAACGGAGAAAGAATCCGAACTCACCAGGGCTCATCAGGCCGTGCGCGATGCCCATGGGGAAACCCAAGGCGCCCTACAGGAGATCCAAGAGGCGAGGGAGATCACGGCGGGTAAGGTATTTTTCCATGTAAAGCAAGTATTTCAGGAGAAAATTATGCTTTATAATTTTAAGTTCGGATTTCTCTAGGGGTATTTGCGAAACTTCCTCGTAGCATATCGGATGCCGCCCAATTCTACCGAGCCGAAGAGGGGAATACTGTGGATATAAGATTTTCTGGTCACAGTATCTGGCACCGAATTATCCGGTGCCTTTTACCGATCAACTGAAACAGCTGATCGAACTGCATAAGGCAGCCGAACTAGCATTGAAGGATTTGATTATCCGGCTATGGTCTGCCAAGCCGATTCCAGGTAGCTACTTCGGGCTCGTGAAGCGACTTGTTAGTGCCTGCCCTCGACTTGACGTCATCAAACGGTCGCTCTGCATAGAAGGTGCACAAATTGCCTTTGCCCGCGCAAAGGTGCACTGGGGGAAGATGGATGCTGAAAAGCTGATGACCGAGGGACCGCCAGAGGGAAAGGAGCACCGCAAGCCTGAGTTGTATTATGAAAGTGTCCTAAAAGGATCCTACTTTGCGGCTGAGCAATGCATCAAGGACATTGTATTTCCATGAATATAGTCATGTTGTCCTTTGTAAAGTGTGAACAAGGTCATTTCTATTATTTATTTCCTGTTATAAAAGTTTACCCTCCTGCGCGGCCGTTTTATATATATAACCTAAGAATTGGCCAGTCGTCGGCTTCTGCCCCCTCGTAAGAAATACAGGGGTGTTCGGGATAATCCTGATCACTCTTTACCCGAGTGTTGGGTCCTTTGAAGGAGGTGTCCAGCACAGCGAACCAGGCAATCGGACTATAGGGCTTTATCATTCTCACTTAGCCATAGGAGCATTAGGAAGGTAGGCGCAGCCCCTGGTGTTCAATAGACCGCATGAGGGGCCCTATAAGCACCTGATCGGAAGAAGAACCGATCCATCGCATGCTGCATTGGTTGTGGCATTATGCGGGAGAAATCCTTGAAGATTTTGCAACCTCTTGAATAGTTGACCAGCTCTCGCCGTATCATGACAGTCAGTTTTCGGCTTTCTCTACTGAGGTGCTCGTCCGGAAGAACCGGGACACAATCGTAGTAGTTCTCCCTGTGCCGCCTTAGCCGATATAGCAGAACGTAACACTACAAAAAATACACTTCCGTGATGATACGTGTTTGTCACAGTATGTCGCGTTTTTTGTCATGCATGTACATCCATGACAATTTTATGACAGAATCAAGATAGTCATACATGTGCTGTCGTAGAAGTGTTCCATGACATTACCAAAATTATCATCACGGAAGTTTCCACTTCCATGACGATAAATCGCGCGTCACAGAAGTGCTTTCGTCAAGGGTGACCGACACGTGGCATCCACCATAACGGAACACCGTTAAGCTATTGGGTCGGGTTTTGGATCCGATAACCCGTTAACAGCCCCGACCAATGGGGATTTTCCACGTGTAAAATCATCATTGGCTGGAGGAAACACGTGTCGGCTCACCATTGGGACAGATGTCATCCGCTCATTGGACCAAAGGCGCCTATGATGCGACGACATGTGGCACAGCCCAACAAAGGCCCATTCTTGTGAAAAGGCCGGCCCGTTTGACTTGGTCAAAAGGTGGCGGGCCGGCCCATGGAATGCCTGTTAACGGCCTGTTCGCATATAGCCCATTTACAGCCCGCTAACCCAGGGCCCGTTACGCCCTATCCGAATTAGGCCCAATAGCGTCATCTGGGCCGTCCAATATGATTCAGCCTGTTTTAAATTCCGGGCCATGTGTGGCCCATGACTTCTTTCGGCCCATATGAGGACCTTTGTAACTCTTGGCCCATTAACGGCCCATGGTGAAACTAGCCCGTAATGAACAGTGTATCACTTTATACCCATTAACGGCCAGTTATTCCATTGGGTTGTTTCCAGCCCAAGTTATCTTTCGGCATTCTCAGGGCCCATTGATTCTTGGGCTCATTTGCAGCATTCGGTTACATACAACCCGTTACTGTCATTTTCTGCTTGTGGGCCAAATTCAGCCCGTCGTTAAAGTCAGCCCGTTTTTACTCCATTATAGCCTCTTGTTTGATAGAGTTTCTCGCGTCTAGCTCTCTCACCCTCTCCATATCAAAACAAGATGATAGTGTCCACTCTATCTCTCTCCTCACTGGTGGTCACAGATCCGGCCGAATCCCGTCCACTGCGGGAGGTGAGGAGGTGCAGCGCTGATGTTGTCGCCATCGGCGACGGAGGAAGCCGATGCGCATCGTCCTCTCGGAGCCGGCGCTGGCGCGGACGAAGATCCTCCGCGCCCTTGTTCGCTGCTGTCGTGTGGGCAGATCCCACCCGCCTGCCTAAATGACATCTCGCCCACCTAAGGTATAACTTCTTGTACTGGTCTAGCTCCCCAGGTCGCTATGTGCGGGTTTTCTTCTATGCGACTACTCCCCAGCTCCCCATGCATAGTAGCTAGGGTTCGTCGGCTGGTCCAACATCACCTACTAGTACTATTATAGAGGAAATGCCACTCGAAATGTTGTCCTGATTTATGCCTCGGCGGAGGTATACATGTTGTTTCGACAAAAAGTACATGGTGGTTGTGCGGTCATTGTCCATATGGTGGTAGTACTATCACTGGTTAAATGAAGAAATGCTTTTTTTCTTGGGTATTCTGGTTTAGTTCCCATCTAGATAATTATGATGCTTCTGTTTGTTGGTGTACTATTCATTAATTCGTATTGACAATTGAGATGTCGTTGCTAACCCGTTTTTATATTTTTAGAAACAGTGATGCGTGTCTCCATACCCGGGCATGTCTTCCTCAATTTTAGTGGAACTGCACAAAATTGGATGGCCATTGTTGTTTCGCCTCACTGTCCTCTGCCACGTGGTTCTTCCTTCCTCGAGCTTCATTACTGAGAAGAAACAAACCACAGTGAGGATTTGTCGAACTTCATAGGTGCCTCACCCAAACTTGATGCCAAATGGATGATGCATCACCACGATGACCTATCGATGCTCATGGTTGCGCCTCATGGTTGCGTCGGCTGGTCAAGCTGATCGATTTTTAATGAAAAACAAGCTGTCTTCCATCAGTTCCCTTTGCTTGTTATGCACAAAGATGATATCCCTCGTCAGTTCACCTTGGTTGCGTTGGAGATGCAGTCATCTTTCACATTGGTGCAATTTTATCACACAATTAACTATGAACCAAATGTTTCCTCGAAGAAGGATCGACGTTGGTACTAAGAGCATAAGTTTTGTATTGATTTCTAAGCCTTCTCACCACTTTGTCTCCAGCTCCCCTATAATTTTATTTGTCCATCTATTAACTTTGATTTAAAAAATGACGTGGACTAAAAACCCGGATGGACGTAGTAGCCCTCCATTTTTATTTACTCCGCATATTAGATTTGACTGAAGTCAAACTTTGTAGTACTCTCAAACCTTTCCGATAATTGAAATTAAAATTCTTTATTTGTACACACTCCCACACGTTTCCGATAATTTGGCGCATGTGTGGTTGTCCACTTAAGGGAGGGTAGTGTGCCACACGTGAAGGACAGGAAGTGCGACCAGGACGCGTGGGCGTGGATTGTTAGTTCATCGGAAGTAGTACTAGTTTTCTTCACTATACATTAAATAAAGAGTTTCGTTTCGTACTTACACAATTTAAAAAGATTGTTATCGAGAGAATAAGAAAACCACTCCACTATATATTAGTCGTATACACGAGAGTACTATATGGACGCAACTTTATTGACTTAGTGCACCTGCCTTTGTATTTATGACAGGTGGGCCCAAAATGTGGCTGGCTCACCTGTCATACAACCAAAAGCAGGTACAGTGAAGGCACCAGAGCTCAGTCCGTACTATAGTAGTATATATATAAGCGGGAGCCTCAGTGCTTGTTCGCTAGGGTTTGCACTCTCCACACTCTCGCCGCACTACATATATGTTACACGCTGGAGGCTCAGCGTTCATTTTCTAGGGTTTGCTACATTCACAGTCTCTCACCCTCTCTTCACCAGATCTAAACAAGACCGCGTTGGCCTCTTGTCTCTCTCTCCCCCCTCATAGCTGGTGAAGGAGGTGTCCGTATCCCGTCGCACCGGTAAAGGGAGGAGGTGCAGCGTTCACTCTATCGCCTTCGGCGAGAGAGGCAATCCACTGCCAGCTGCGTTGTTCTCTTTCACCCAGCGCCTGTGCGGGAGGGCCACCGACCCGTTCTTCCTTGCCGCCGTACATAGTGTGGGTAGATCCGGCCTCCCGCCGCACGCCTTGCCACATCCCGACGACCCTAAGGTATAAGTTTCTTTGAAACCGTCGTTGCTCTAGCCGCATGTGGATCTTTTTCGATCTGTAGTCGAATCTAGGTCTTGGTTCAAAGAGGAAAGAAGGGTGCAGTGGGCTAGAGCAAGAATCTAGGACGTGGTTCAATGAGGGAAGGAGGGGTGGAAAGTAGTATAGACTGGCTATCGAGCCGCTTTGTAGGTCGAAAAGGGGAAAAGGGGGTAACCCAGTACACACATCTGTAAGGAACCGATCTCTTTGTTGAAAACGGAAAGAAACTGGGGGGTCGGGTAGTTTGTGTAGGACTAGATTTGCTGCCCTAACATAGGAAGAAGGTTCAAACAAAACAAATATGGGACCAGCGCATATATGCTGCTTGGCTACATACTCTGCATCACCCATTTATACGTGTGGACGCACATGGTGCTGGCATGTCCCATACAACTATTTTGCTGTTGTTAATCTAAGAATGCCACCGGAAAGTTGAAGCAATGCCACTGTTAAAAGTAAATTACATTTCTTAACGAATGTTGTTTCAAGAGAATGTCTCTGTTAATATGAATCAATGCAACCGTTTTAGAAATGCTACTGTCCTATTTTGTTTTCCATCCAAGATAAGTTAGATGCTTCTTTCTGTCACCGTTTGTTTCATCCTCCTTTATCGGCAAGTAATTGTTTCCTTTTATGCCTCTGTTAAAACAGGGGTATCGATTCAACTTGTTGCTATTGCGATATTTTGCTTCGCTACTCGAAACACTTATGTTTTAAGAGTGTTTTGTGTAGTTCAACTTGAATGTCACACCGGTGACTTTGCTTAATTTTGGTGGAACTGCACAAAAGGATATCGAGATTTGTTTCCAGTCTTCATGGCGAGTTGTTTCAAATCTTGGTCTCAACCACATGATGTGCAGTGTGCTTTGAGATGTTGTGCTACTTGTTTTGGTACTATTTTAAGTAAATGTTGAATTGAAGCTATTGTATTGCTGTCTTTTCCCATTAAGTAGTGAACAAAAATGGGACCAACCCAGACATGATGCGTGTTGCTTTGTTACAACAAATTCAACATCACCCCCTTTATAAGCCAGTAATTGATGCCACTATCAGAATTAACTACTGAATCTTATTTCAAAACTACAACACTACTTGTTAGGGATTGGTGGGATTACCATTTTTGTGGCCGCATATTTCATCCTCCTTTATTAGCCGGTAATTGATTCCTTGTTTTCCTCTGTTTAAACAGGGATATCTATTCAACTTGTTGCTATTGCGACATTTTGCTTCGCTACGCGAAACACATTGCTTGATTTCAGTGCAACTGCACAAAACGAGATTGGATTTCCTATTCGTGTTGGCAGATTCGTATTTTATCTTGTCTGTCTCATGAAAGGTCAGTACAGGCCTTCATCCACATGATTGTGCAATGTGCTTTGAGATGTTGTGCTACTTATTGGTACTGTTTTAAATAAATGTTGAATTGAAGCTATTGTATTGCTGTCTTTTCCCATTAAGTAGTGAACAAAAATGGGACCAACCCAGACATGATGCTTGTTGCTTTGTTACAACAAACTCTACATCACCCCGTTTATAAGTAGATGGAAGCACATACTGTTGTTGCGCCCACTCTCCACTAGAACTATTTATGCTTTTCGTTAATCTAATGCCACTGGTAAAATTAAGCAATGCCGCTCTCATAATTAATTAACTACTGAATCTTAGTTCAAAACTGCAACACTTGTTAGGAATGGTACTATCCTGCTTTGTAGTTCTTTCTACATGTTTAACCAAGGTATTGTTAAGATAATGTCACTGTTAAAATGAATCCGTTGCATTGTTTTAGGAATGGTACTTTTCTGCTTTGTCGTTCTTTATACATGTTGAAACAAGGCATTGTCAAGATAATGTCTCAGTCAATATGAATGAATCACACTGATGGAGAATTGCTACTCTCCTGCTTTGTTTCCCATTAAGATAAAGTAGATCAGTAGATGCTTTTCTTCTGGGAGTACAAGTCATCAACCGTTATTTCTCAGTAATTGTTTCCCTTATACCTATTGTTGCTTACATGGATATCAAAATTAAAGCTTGGTTTTATTCCGGCTTCAATTTTAGTTGAACTACACAAAAGGAGCCAATGTGTCCAAGGCAAATTGCTGCATTAATGGGTCCAGTTGGTCATTCCACTTTGCAGAAAGAAGCAGTCACTGTTTGCGCTACATTATAGAAGGAATGGCCGAGAAGCTTTATAGAGTATTATTAGACACCGGGGACATGACTAGTCTGCAGAGACCATTGGCAATTTAACAACACGTGGAGTGCCATGGGCAAAAAGTTCCCAAACAAGTACAAGAAGCTACGACAGGACTCCACAATCATAGGCATTACATATTTTGAATGGGAAAAGCTTGTCAAACTTTAATCATTGATGTTAGCAAGAAGACGTTAGTTTAATATATTAGAATTGGAAAACCTTGTCAAAATTTGCTCATTGATGTTAACCAGAAGACATGCATTTGATATTTTTGAGTGGGACGCCCTTGCTGTGAGCAGCGTCAAGTGTTTTTTCCTATTCCTGTGTTTAGTTTAGAAGTAAATAGTTACTCTGCTGAGATATTCCTGTGTTAAGAGTTTGTTCTGAATATTGTCTATGTAATGCCAGGCCTTGTGTTTGATTGCAACGTTGAGCTTTGAGTGTTGTGGCATGCGACATCATGAGCTGTTCACCGTGCCTCCTAAGAATATTGTTTTGCATGTCGATCTAATGCCAGTGATTTGCTTGTTAAGAAGATCATCCTCTTCTGTTGTTTCCGTGCTTAAGAAGTTCATCGTCTGATGTTTCATTCATGGCCTATACGACAAGTCGGGTAGGTTAGACGTGAAACCATATGATCTTCCGACAAACTCATGACATTAGGCCGTGATTGGATCGTCGTTTTCCAACGAAAACCGCTTGTAAAACTGACGCTTGTAAATTAAAGCAGAATGACACTCAGAAGTACTTCACACACGATAAAAACGCTGAATGACACTCAGATGATTGCAAATCCAGCCATTAGCTGTTGTTTTAGCCTTGCCCATGGATGGCATGATACGCACGTCGTGCATGTATCATCTGGTAATGTCGTCCATATAGCAATGCTCATAAAATATACACTGGTCTCTCAAATTACACGCGTAACCCGCCGGTTTTACTTACAGACCTCGGGCCCTCAGTTTCATTAAGCCTGTATTTTACGCGTTCTTTCCGATGACGAGTAAATTACACTTGTATGTTAATACAAGTTTGAAATAAACCAGAGCTCCCAAGCGCGGCCTTACCATTTCATGCCGTCTCAGTTTCTTGAAGGTGCTCATAGGTGTCCGATGATCCTGGCTTCCTAAATGAGCAGCCGGCGCTATATCAGACCATCCGTAGGGCCCGCGAGGCCCTCTCCATTGTCCTTCGAGTTGTTGCGCCCGCCGTGGCGCCGAGCATTATTAACATCGCCATAGCCGTATGTACGCAAGTGCCTCCTTATTATGTACAACTATATTTTTTTGCTTTCTCGTGGTTTCCTGACATCAGGGTCCCACACCATTGTCAACCTATGTAGAAAATATAAACGAGAGAATTGCACAAGGTGTGGCCGACAGCTGGGACCAAGCAGCTCGAGTAGTATTTGTGGTTTTGAGGCGTGAGCACTACAGAGTTTTTCTTGGCGATGATTTCGTTGTTGTTCAGAGGAGAGCAGGGTATTAATTGGGCGGGTTGTGGCCCGTCTAGGCCAGTCCAGATATCCAGCCTAGATACTATTTTTTCAATATGAAAATGGCTAGCCCAGCTATACGTCTTTTTGAGGAATACCCAGGCAAGGTCAACTTGTTATTCTCCGCCCCGCTGGGCTGCAAATCTTTCCTAGGAGGGATGCATTAGGCTTAACAGGAAAATGGGCTTTAAAAATAATAAATGGGATGTAATTATAAAAACTGGGCAGTAACTATAAAAAAATGCACCAAACACGAAATTAGTTTATAAAATATTATTGATGGATTTTGAAAATCTTAAATTTTCATTGTTGCGCGCGCAATGTTTCGTTGGATTTTTACGTAATACAAATTTATATTTAATCTGACTAGAAATTTCGGTATATTAATATTTCGGATCCCATCAAAATGTGTGAAATTTTATTGAATTCTATCTTCAACGGTTGGTTGAAATTATTAATCGTTGTCCTAGCTAGAAAATGGGCGGTACTTTTAACAAATTGTAAATGGGCTGTTGTAAATTCCATTAGAATTCAAAAATGGGCTGTACATTCTTACAAAACGCAAATGTGCTATAAGTTCTTTGCCACACACTTGTGGGCCTACTAAGTGACGCGTCCCCTAAAAAAATAAGTTGGCGCGTATGTAAGGCTTTGTCAACTTATTATAGTCAACACACGGTTCTAGCAGCAGTGGCCGTTGGATGTCTATCCAACGGATGTCATGCTTCATCTTCAATCTCGTATATTCTTACCTTCGGCTGCCCAAAAAATGATTCCTCCCCCTGACATCTGGGGTGCACCGTTTCGGAGGATGACCTGTGGGCCTACTAAGTTGGAGCGTACCAAGGGCTTTGTCAAGTTAGTCAATATAAACGATTCTAGCTCCAGTGACCGTACGATGTCCATCAAACGGTAGTAGTGCTTCTTCTGGTCTTCTTGGTCCAGCCGCCCAAAGCAGCGTCGGTCGTGCCGCCTGCTCCTGCCTCCCGTGGCCGGCTGTGCTGCCGCGGAGGCCTCACCGCCCCCATTCTACTCCCACCGCTGGCCAGGCCATCCCTCCACTCACCCACACCCCCTGTTATTCTGCAGCGACGGCAGCCTCACACCGCAGCCGAACCAGTGAACCCTCGTACTCCTCTCCGCACGGGCATCCACTTCTACGTCTTCCCCGGCTCCGCGTCGTCCCCTTCCTAGGCCTCGCCATCGTCCACCACCTGTTGCTCTCGGCGCGGCGTGGTCAACATGGTCAACGACCGACTTCCATTGGAAGAGTACTGTACGTGGATAGGCTGACAGCTGGGTCCATGGCGGCCGCAAGGAAGTGCCTCCTTATTACGCGCAAAATAATTATTCCTCCACCTGACAACGGGGACCCACCGGACGGGACACCTAATTTCGCAAAAAAAAGTTTCCCCCCTGACTGCTGGGACTCACTGGAAGGGCCACCGTATTTCGCGAAAAAAACGTTCCCCCCGTTGTCAGCTTGGACCCATGGGAAGTGCCTCCTTATTACGCACAAAAAAATGAATCCTCCCCCTGCTAGCTGGGACCCACCTTGGTGGGAGGCTGACTTGTGGGCCTACTCAGTTGACGGGGACGAAGGGCTTTGTCAACTTAGTCAATATGAACGAGTCTAGCTCGAGTGACCGTACGATGTCCATCCAACGGCCGTAGTGCTTCTTCAACCTCTGGTCTTCTTGCTCCAACCGCCCAAAGCAGCGCCGGTCGTGCCGCCTGCTCCTGCCTCCCGTGGCCAGCTGTGCTGCCGCGGAGGCCTCACCATCCCTACTATTCCCACTGCTGGTCAGGCCCTGCCGCGACGGCAGCCTCACACCGCAACCGAATGAGTTAACCCTCATACTCCTCTCCACGTGGGCATCCACTGCCGCGTCTTCATCGGCTCCTCATCGTCCCCGTCCTAGGCCTCGCCGTCGTCCACCGCCCTGGTGCTCTCGGCGCGGCATGGTCAATGTGGTCAAGGAACGACTTCCATCGGACATGGTCTGTATGTGGAGAGGCTGACAGCTGGGTCCACGGTGGCAGCAAGGAAGTGCCTCCTTATTACGCGGAAAATAATGATTCCTCCACCTGACAGCAGGGACCCACCGGACGGGCCACCGTATTTCGCGAAAAAAACGTTTCCCCCTGAGTACTGGGACCCACCAGCTATACCTTCGCAGGCAAGGAAGTGCGCCCGGGCAAAAAAAACTATTCGCCCCCCTAACTGCTGGGACCCACCAGCTACATCTTCGCACGCAAGGAAGTGCGTCCGGGCAAAAAAATAATCAAAACGATTCACCCCCCTGACTGTTGGGACCCACCAGCTACATCTTCGCAGGCAAGGAAGTTCCTGACAGTTGGGACCTACCTAGTCGAAGCGTACGTAGCGTTGTCATTCTGGTCGTGAACTAGTACGTACATATATATTGGTCGAGTAGAGGCGCGCACGTGTTGTAGTAGAGGCGCGTACGTGTCGTAGTAGAGGCGCGCATGTAGCATGTACACGTACGTACAGCGGCCAGGGTGCAAGAAAGAAAATACGGCCACGTACGTACATACTGGCAGGGTCTCGAACGCCTACTCACGCATACATACAACGAGGGCTTGTGTACATGGCTGGGTCGGAACGGAGAAACAGCGTCATCGTCGTGTTCATGGGGAGGCAATGGAATGCGTCGTGTTCATGGGGAGGCAACGGAATGCGTCGTGTTCATGGGGAGGGGTGTGGCGTACCGCAAAACAGAGGAAACGGACCTCCTATGGTCGAAACAGGGGTCCTGTTGATCGGGGGGAGTGTGGCGTAGGGAAAAACGGAGGAAACGGACCTCCTACGGTTGAAACGGGGGTCCTATTCATCAGGAGGGCTGTGGCGTACCGCAAAACCGAGGAAACGGACCTCCTAAGATCGAAACGGGGGTCCTGTTGATCGGGGGGTGTGGCGTACCGCAAAACGGACGAAACGGACCTCCTACGGTCGAAACGGGGGTCCTGTTGATTGGGAGGGGTGTGGCGTACCGCAAAACGGACGAAATGGACCTCCTACGGTCGAAACGGGGGTCTTGTTCATCGGGAGGGGTGTGGCGTACCGCAAAACAGGACTCCATGGGATATTGTTCATCTCCACCGTCGACCTGCTCCAGCCTCCACGGGCTACCGTCGACCTCCTCCAGCCTCCACGGGCTCCTGTTCATCCAGCCTCCACCCGCGCTACTCCATCGGCTACTATTCAACCACCCCTCCACGAGCACCCCTCCACCATCTACTGTTCATCCAGCCCTCCACACCACGGGGTCCTGTTCAACCACCCCTCCACGGGCACCCCTCCACCGTCTACTGTTCATCTAGCCCTCCACACCACGGGATCCTGTTTATCCAGAGGCAACGCCACCGCTCACTGTTCATCCACCCCGCGGCAACACTCACTGTTCATCCAATCGACCGGCTTCAGTTAGCAGCAGTAGCGAAGGAATCACTCGATCGGGTTTAGTTAACAGCCATCGATCGATCGCTCAGGCTCAGTAACGTGTAGCCTGTAGTGCAATCGCTTGGGTTCAGTTAGAGCCCAACGCCTCGCTCAGGTTCAGTTAGAGCCAACGCCTCGCACACACGCGCGTACGTGTACGAGAGAAACGCGCATCGCTCGGCCCCCGACCTCCCACCATAACCGGGAACTCCCCAAAATTTTCCTCCCCCTCGCTTCTACCACGGGTTTTTCCGTCATGGACGGCTCAAAGAATGTCATGCAGCTGCGTCTCCGGCCCGCCCAGGACGAAAAGCCCATTTTCTGTCATTATTTTTTGTCATAGAAGTAGGAGCCCACCACATCTATGATGATACCGGGTTTTGTCACAATTATCATCATAGAAGTGTCATATGTATGACATAAAAAAATTTGTTCTGCCCAAAATGTCACGGATGTGTCTTTTTTTATAGTGTAAGGCAGCAAAACATGGGAGCCGGGCAAACCCAACATTTGACCCAAGGCATGATTCAGAGCTGATGCATATAATGCTATAAGTTTGGGGTGCCAAACTTCCGTGAAGGTGTTCAGACTTTATTACCGTATTATGGGTAAAACGAAGCCCCCGGCGAAGGCATATCACGGTGTATGGATGCCACATAACAAAAGAGTTCCAATAAGAAATAACAGCAAAGAAGCATCATATAAGTCCACATGTTGTATTTGAATAATAGGTCAAAGCGTATGATTACAGGTAATGTGATAAAAAGGGGAATATGACTATGGAACCTGCTGGGACCGCGGAGGAAGAAGATGTGTGCAGATCCGGAGTATAGTCGGATGGACGTCGCAAGGAATATCTAAAGATTCGCTTGTGCATTCGAGCTGTTACAATGTCACCGGTCCCGGTCTGCGCAGAGGTGATCCTGCAAAGGAAATGTAAGAAATATTTGTGTGCCGGAGAGCAGTCGAGCCGCAATATGTGGCATGTTCTGGACTTCGCCGGAATGTTTAGTTGAGCCCTGGAAGATCCGGGCTATCCCGCCGTGAAGTAGTTTGGACTACTTTGAATGTGTCCGGGGTTTTAGCCGTCAACTCAAGATTTGACTGAAAGGTGCCCTCCATTTCTTCTATTGTTAAAGCGGTGGCGTACTCTTTGGTACCGAGGGAGAGTTCGGCCTCGCCAGTAACCGTGATGACGCCGCGCAGATCGGGCATCTTGAGTTTACGGTAGGCGTAATGTGGCACTGCGTTGAATCAAGCGAACGCAGTTCGCCCGAGTAGTGCCTGGTAATCACTTCGAAAGGGGACGATGTCAAAGATTAACTCTTCGGTACGGTAATTGTCTGGTGATCCGAAGACTACCTCGAGGGCGATGGAGCCGGTATAGCTGGCCTCCATGCCTGGTATGATACCTCTAAAGGTGGCTTTAGTGGGTTTGATCATCGAATGATCGATGCCCATCTTGTGCACTGTGTCCAGGTAAAGCATATTTAGACTGATGCCTCCGTCCATAAGGACTCGTGTGAGGTGGAACCCGTCAATTATTGGGTCGAGGACTAGTGCGGCTGGATTGCCGTGACTGGTGTTGATCGGACGATCCATTTGGTTGAAGGTGATCGGCCCTACTTTGTATTGCGGGCTGACTAGTTTCATTAGGTCATCATCCCTAAGGGTGTGCATCTGGTCCGGGTTGGGAGTGTGGGTGGCGTTTACCATATTCACCGTTTGGTTTTGTTGGAGAGATTTCTTTTGTCCTCCTCTATTCGGTGATTTGGGCTCCTCATCGCTGTCATCGGTTTGAGACCCCTTATCCTTGTTTTTGGCGCCTAACCTGCTAGCTTGTTTGAAGACCCAACATTCTCTGTTCGTATGATTGGCTGGTGTTCCAGGTTTGCCTTGAATTTGGCATGGAAGGTCGAGTATGTGGTCCAAACTGGACGGACCCGAATTGCCATTTTTGAGTGGCCCTGTCGACTGACCAGACTTAGAGCTATTAAATCCGGCATTGACTGTTGTGTCTTTGGCGCTTTCACCATGTTTGCGGCGTTTGTGTTTGTTGCGTTGGGGTTTGTCGTTGCTATCTCTGGCCTCTGATTTCCTAGTGTTGCTTGCTGTGTTGTTGCTACGAGCCAACCAGCTATTCTCGCCTGCGCAGAAGCGGTTCATGAGTGTCGTGAGGGCTTCCATGGACCTTGGCTTCTCTTGGCCGAGATGTTGGGCGAGCCACTCATCACGGATGTTATGTTTAAAGGCCTCTAGGGCTTCGATATCCGGATAGTCCACAATTTAGTTCTTTTTGGTTAGGAACCGGGTCCAGAATTTCCTGGCTGACTCTCCGGGCTGTTGCGTTATGTGACTCAAATCATCAACACCCGGTGGTTGCATATATGTGCCCTGGAAGTTATCTAGGAATGCGTCTGCCAGGTTCTCCCAACTTCTGATGGAGTTTGCTGGCAAGCTATTTAACCAATGCCGAGCCGGTCCTTTGAGTTTCAACGGGATATACTTGATGGCGTGTAGATCATCCCCGCGGGCCATGTGAATGTGGAGGAAGAAATCCTCGACCCATACCGCGGGGTCAGTAGTACCATCGTATGATTCAATGTTCACGGGTTTAAACCCTTGTGGGAATTCATGATCCATTACTTCATCAGTGAAGCATAGGGGTGTGCGGCGCCTCTATGCCGGGCTATGTCACGATGCAGTTCGTATGAGTCTTGTCTACTTTGTTCGGCCCGGCCAGATTTGTTTTTGGTATATCCGGCATGACGGTCGTCGTCATGTATTGGGGCGCGCCCTCGTGATCCGAAGATCGATCTTTTGTGTCCTGCTTTGTTTTCC
The DNA here is from genome assembly GCF_018294505.1 of Triticum aestivum. Classification (NCBI taxonomy): domain Eukaryota; kingdom Viridiplantae; phylum Streptophyta; class Magnoliopsida; order Poales; family Poaceae; genus Triticum; species Triticum aestivum. Next base: position 214,777,672 of record NC_057800.1, read on the forward strand.
AATACGTCTCGCATGTCCTGCGTGTTACCCCGGGCCTTGCTATTTTTGTTTAACTAGCGACGGGGTGCGGACTGGACTTCGGGCTTATATGCCACTTTGTCGTGGCCACGAGGTGGCCGGTCTGCCGCATCATATGCTGGAAGCACATGCTTTAATGCTTCCTCTTCAAGCCGGGGTAGCAACCCGCGCTTTGGGAAACTTTTGATTGGTCGCTCGAGTTCGTGTTCCTCGACTGCCAGGACCTTAGTCCATCTATCTGCTAGCAGATCTTGCTCAGCCTGAAGCTGTTGTTGCTTTTTCTTTAGGCTTTTTGTTGTGGCAATAAGCTGGCGCTTGAAGCGCTCCTGTTCGACGGGATCCTCAAGCACGATAAATTCTTCGTCGCCGAGGCTCACCTCGTCTTCGAAGAGAGGCATGTAATTGTCATCCTCTGATTCTCCGTCTGCTGCCTGTTCCTTGGGGCTGGCTTGCCCATCCTCCTGCTCAAAGCGTGGCGGGAGGGGATTGCGTTCGTCTTTGCCACTATTTGCGGCATTATTGTCTCCGGTGCCGGTATCGCTGTTTTTGCTATAGCGGGGCTTAGAGCGGCGCCGATGATGCCCGTTCTTGGATTGCTTCTCAGGGGGATTATCCTCCATTGCCTTATTGCCATCGCCTTCTTTGGGGGTGTCCATCATGTATATATCATATGATGAGGTGGCGGTCCAGCGCCCTGTGGGCGGTGGTTCTTGTTCGTCTCCCGCATCTTCGTCCATACCGTCGATGTCTTCGGAGTCAAAGTCGAGCATGTTGGTTAGGTCGTCGACAATGGCTACTAAGTGGGTGGTGGGTGGGGAACGAATTTCTTCGCGTCTGCTTCCCACTCGAGCCGGACATAGTTCGGCCAAGGGTCTCCTGACAAGGAGAGAGACCATAATGAATTTAGCACGTCGCCTAGTGGCGACTGCTGAAAGATATCTGCGGAGGTGAACTCCATGATCGGTGCCCAATCAGATTGGATGAGCACGGACGCGAGCGGTTCGGAGTCTGTGGCCGGGGACGAATCCGAGTGTCCGGCAACACAGGTCTCATAGGAGGTGAAGTCAGTATTCGGCTCTATCACCGCTGAGTGTGGCCTCTGTGGCGGGGTCCATCCACCCGTCCTCGGATGGCGCGATCTGTTTCGGATTTAGGGCCGGAGTAATTACAGGTGTGATCTCCCGAACACTGTCCGATGGCAGAGCTAAATCATGCTCATCGTGACTGTCCGGCGTACCTGACATGGGTCCGAATCCGTCGAAGATCAAGTCTCCGCGGATGTCGGCGGTATAGTTCAAGCTTCCAAACCTAACATGATGGCCAGGGCGTTGCTCTCGATCTGCCCCAGATGGCCGAGCGAGTTGGCCCACAGAACGAAGCCGCCGAATACGAAGATCTGTCCGGGGAGGAAAACCTCACCCTAGATTGCATCATTGCTGATGATCGAAGGAGCCATCAAGCCTTGTGATGACGACACAGTGGAACTGAATGAAAGCACCAATGTCGGTGTCAAAACCGGCAGATCTTGGGTAGGGGGTCCTGAACTGTGCGTCTAAGGCGGATGGTAACTAGAGGCAGGGGACACAATGTTTACCCAGGTTCGGGCCCTCTCGATGGAGGTAATACCCTACTTCTTGCTTGATTGATCTCGATGATATGAGTATTACAAGAGTTGATCTACCATGAGATAGGAGAGGCTAAACCATAGAAGCTAGCCTATGGTATGATTGTTGTTGTCCTACGAACTAAAACCCTCCGGTTTATATAGACAGCAGAGAGATCTAGGGTTACACAGAGTCAGTTACAAAGGGGGAGATCTACATATCCGAATCACCAAGCTTGCCTTCCACCCAAAGGAGAGTCCCATCCGGACACGGGACGAAGTCTTCAATCTTGTATCTTCATAGTCCAACAGTCCAGCCAAAGCATATAGTCCGGCTGTACGAGGACCCCTAATCCAGGACTCCCTCACTTACTAGCAACTTCTTACTTTGATTCGGCGGTATTGTTGGATGAAGCGGCCCGTACCGACATTACATGACCGCATTCATGAGACTGGTTCTATCGACGTGCTTCGCACACAAGTGGCTAGCGGGTGTCTGTTTCTCCAACTTTAGTTGAATCGAGTTTGACTACGCCCGGTCCTTGTTGAAGGTTAAAACAACATAGTTGAAGAAAAATGGTTGTGGTTTTGATGCGTAGGTAAGAACGATTCTTGCTAGAAGCCCGTAGCAGCCACGTAAAACTTGCAACAACAAAGTAGAGGACGTCTAACTTGTTTTTGCAGGGCATGTTGTGATGTGATATGGTCAAGACGTGATGAGATATAAATTGTTGTATGAGATGATCATGTTTTGTAACAGTTATTGGCAATTGGCAGGAGCCATATGGTTGTCGCTTTATTTTATGAAATGCAATCGCCATGTAATTGCTTTACTTTATCACTAAGAAGTAGCGATAGTAGTAGAAGCAATAGTTGGCGAGACAACAACGATGCTATGATGGAGAGCAAGGTGTCAAGCCGGTGACAATGGTGATCATGATAGTGCTTTGGAGATGGAGATCAAAGGCACAAGGTGATGATGGCCATATCATATCGCTTATATTGATTGCATGTGATGTTTATCCTTTATGCATCTTGTTTTGCTTAGTACGGCGGTAGCATTATAAGATGATCTCTCACTAAATTTCAAGGTATAAGTGTTCTTCCTGAGTATGCACCGTTGCTACAGTTGGTTGTGCCGAGACAACACGTGATGATCGGGTGTGATAAGCTCTATGTTCACATACAACGGGTGCAAGCCAGTTTTGCACACGCAGAATACTCGGGTAAAACTTGACGAGCCTAGCATATGCAGATATGGCCTCGGAACACTGAGGCCGAAAGGTCGAACGTGAATCCTAATGTAGATATGATAAACATAGTGATGTTCACCATTGAAAACTACTCCATCTCACGTGATGATCGGACATGGTTTAGTTGATATGGATCACGTGATCACTTAGATGACTGGAGAGATGCTTATCTAAGTAGGAGTTCTTAAGTAATATGATCAATTGAACTTTAATTTATCATGAACTTAGTACCTGATAGTATTTTGCATGTCTATGTTGTTGTAGATCAATGGCCCGCGCTACTATTCCCTTAAATTTTAATGCGTTCCTAGAGAAAGCTAAGTAGAAAGATGATGGCAGTAACTACACGGACTGGGTCCGTAACTTGAGGATTATCCTCATTGTTGCACAGAAGAATTACGTCCTGGAAGCACCGCTAGGTGCAAAACCAGCTACAGGAGGAACTCTAGACGTTATGAACGTCTAGCAGAGCAAAGCTAATGACTCCTCGATACTTCACTGTGCCATGCTTTAGGCTTAGAACTGGGACTTCAATGATGTTTTGAACGTCATGGAGCATATGAGATGTTCCAGGAGTTGAAGTTAATATTTTGAGCAAATGCTTGGATTGAGAGATATGTAGTCTCCAATAAGTTCTACAGCTGCAAAATGGAGGAGAATAGTTCTGTCAGTGAACATATACTTAGAATGTCTGGGTACCACAACCACTTGACTCAACTGCGAGTTAATCTTCCCGGTGATAATGTCATTGACAGAGTTCTTTAATCACTGCCACCAAGCTACAAAAGCTTTGTGATGAACTATAATATGCAAGGGATGGATAAAACAATTCCCGAGCTCTTCGTAATGCTAAAGGCTGCGGAGGTAGAAATCAAGAAGGAGCATCAAGTGTTGATGGTTAACAAGACCACTAGTTTCAAGAAGAAGGGCAAAGGGCAGAAGGGGAACTTCAAGAAGAACGGCAAGTAAGTTGCTGCTCAAGTCAAGAAGCCGAAGTCTGGACCTAAGCCTGAGACTGAGTGCTTTTACTACAAAGGGACTGGTCACTAGAAGCAGAACTGCCCCAAGTATTTGGCAGATAAGAAGGATGGCAAAGTGAAAGGTGTATTTGATAAACATGTTATTGATGTGTACCTTACTAATGCTCGTAGTAGTGCCTGGGTATTTGATACTTGTTCTGTTGCTCATATTTGCAACTCGAAACAGGGGCTACAAATTAAACAAAGATTGGCTAAGGACGAGGTGACGATGCGCATGGGAAATGGTTCCAAAGTCGATGTGATCGCCGTCGGCACGCTACCTCTACATCTACCTTCGGGATTAGTTTTAGACCAGAATAATTGTTATTTGGTGCCAACGTTAAGCATGAACATTATATCTGGATCTTGTTTGATGCGAGATGGTTATTCATTTGACTAAGAGAATAATGGTTGTTCTATTTATATGAGTAATATCTTTTATGGTCATGCACCCTTGATGAGTCGTCTATTTTTGTTGAATCTCGATAGTAGTGATACACATATTCATAGTATTGAAGCCTGCTATGTCTCTGTTGTATCTATAATTTTTTATTGTTCCATGCCAATATTATACAACTTTGATATAATTTTGGCAACTTTTTATACTATTCTTGGGGACTAACATATTGATCCAGTGCCTAGTGCCAGTTCCTATTTGTTGCATGTTTTTTGTTTCGTATAAAATCCATATCAAACGGAGTCCAAACGGGATAAAAACCGACGTAGATTTTTTTGGAATATATGTGATTTTTGGGAAGAAGAATCAACGCAAGACGATGCCTGAGGGGGGCACAAGGCAGGGGGTGCGCCCCAGGGGGTCAGGCGCGCCCCTGACCCTCGTGTCCACCCCATAAGGCGGTTGGTGCCCTTCTGTCGCGGCAAGAAAGCCAATATCCGGATATAAATCGTGTTAAAATTTCAGCCCAATTGGAGGTACGGATCTTCAGGAATATAAGAAACGGTGAAAGGCCAGAATCTGAAACACGGTAACAAAGAGAGGCAGAGAGACAGATCAAATCTCAGAGGGGCTCTCGCCGCTCTGCCACCATGGAAGCCCTGGGCAAGAGGGGAAACCCTTCTCCCATCTAGGGAGAATGTCAAGGAAGAAGAAGAAGGGGGGCTCTCTCCCCCTCTCTCACGGTGGCGCCGGAACGCCGCCGGGGCCATCATCGTCACTGCAATCTACACCAACACCTCCATCATCTTCGCCAACATCTTCATCACCTTCCCCCATCTATCTACGGTGGCCCACTCTCCCACAACCCGCTGTACCCTCTACTTGAACATGGTGCTTTATGCTTCATATTATTATCCAATGATGTGTCGCCATCCTACGATGTATGAGTATATATTTTTTGTCCTATCGGTAATTCGTGAATTGCTATGATAGGTTTAATTTTCTTGTGGTAATGTTGTTGTCGTTTGGTGCCCATCATATGAGCGCGCGCGTGGATCACACCATAGGGTTAGTTGTATGTTGATAGGACTATGTATTGGAGGGCAAGAGTGACAGAAGGTTCAACCTAGCATAGAAATTGATGCATACGGGATTGAAGTGGGACCAATATATCTTAATGCTATGGTTGGGTTTTACCTTAATGAACGTTAGAAGTTGCGGATGGTTGCTAATAGTTCCAATCATAAGTGCATAAAATTCCAAGTCAGGGATGACATGCTAGCAGTGGCCTTTCTCACATAAAACTTGCTACCAGTCTAGTAAAGTAGTGAATTGCTTAGGGACAATTTCGCAACCCCTACCACCACTTTTCCACACTCGCTATACTAACTTTATTACTTCTTTAGCTAAAACAGCCCCCACTTTTTATTTACTAGCTATTTATACTCTTGCAAACCTATCCTGTTACACCTACAAAGTACTTCTAGTTTCATACTTGTTCTAGGTAAAGCGAACATTAAGCGTGCGTAGAGTTGTATCGGTGGTCGATAGAACTTGAGGGAATATTTGGTCTAACTTTAGCTCCTCGTTGGGTTCGACACTCTTACTTATCGAAAGAGGCTACAATTGATCCCCCATGCTTGTGGGTTATCAAGACCTTTTTCTGGCGCCGTTGCCAGGGTGTTATAGCGTGGGGTGAATATTTAGTGTGCTTGTTTGCTTTATCACTAAGTAATTTTTATTGGCTGTTCTAAGTTGTTCTATATCTTTAGTTATGGATATGGAACATGAAATACTAAAAAAATTAGGTCTACTTGCTACTCATGGAGATGGGGAACCTCCTAAAACCGTCGATGCTCATTATGTGAAAGATATTATGCACTACTTTAATAATCCTGAGAAAACCCCATTCAATTATGTAATGGGAGACCTGTTGGACCAATGTGAATACTTTAGGGATTATCGCTTGAACTAAAAAGGGAAATTATTATGGGATCAAATTCATATGTTGCATTGGTATGCTCAGCAACTATGGCTCCACACCTTCCCTTTTCATGCAATTTTAGTGATAATGAAACCTTAGATTCTTATGCTAATGGTATATATGATTACTATGATGTGGAACGAATAGAAGAATTTGCTGCTTTTAAGGGTGCATGTGAAATTGAATCTTTGTTTAAAGAGTTTGAAGATTTTGATGATTCAGTTTATAGACCTGAAAATTTAGCTATCCTTAAATATTTCTATGAGAATTATGAATTGAATTCCGATATTCATGATTCTATTGAGAGAGTCTCCACTGTCCAAGAAGAGACTAATACTTTGCAGGAGTCTATGGAAGAAGGAACTGACGAAACTATGGGCTCATTGGATGAAAAAGATGATAAGGAGAGCGAAGAACAAAAGGAGGAAGAGCCGATTGATCACCCATTCCCAACTTCTAATGAGAGTAACTCTTCAACTCATACATTGTTTAATTTCCCTTCGTGCTTACCGAAGGATGAATGCTATGATGATTGTTATGATCCCGTTGATTCTTTTGAAATATCCCTTTTTGATGATGCTTGCTATGCTTGTGGCCAAGATGCCAATATGAATTATGCTTATGGAGATGTACTTGCTATAGTTCCTTATGTTAAACATGAAATTGTTGCTACTGCAGCCACGCATGATAGTCCTATTATCCTTTTGAATTCTCCCAACTACACTATATCGGAGAAGTTTACCCTTATTAAGGATTATATTGATGGGTTGCGTTTTACCATTACACATGATGATTTTGATAAATATAATATGCATGTGCTTGCTGCTCCTACTTGCAATTATTATGAGAGAGGAACTACATCTCCGCCTCTTTTGTTTCCAACATGAAAAAATTGCAAGAAATTGTTTATACTATGCATTCGCCTTTACTTTGTGTGCATGGAATTGTTCTTTTATGACATGCGATGCATAGGAAGGAATTAGACTTCGTCATTACATGATATATGTTACTTTGTGCTCACTACTAAATTACAAATCATAGCTAATTAAATTTGGCTTTGATATACCTTGGGATCCGGGTGGATCCATCACTTGAGCACCATATGCCTAGCTTAATGGCTTTAAAGAAAGCACTCCAGGGAGACAACCAGGAAGTTTTATAGAGTCATTTATTTCTCTTGTGTTCTTTTATAAAGTTTAAAAATAAAAATAATGTGCCAAGGTTTGCCTTTAGGATGTTTAGATTACTTGTTGGTTTGCGCGGTGTAGGACAGAAATTCTGGCTGTAGTGCACGATTTTACATTTTTTTACTGGAACGTCTAACGGTTCTGAAACTTCTTGCACTGTATTTCTATATAAATTGTTTATTTGTCCTAATTTTGGTAGACGTTTTGTAGTACCAGAGGTTATGGTGAATGTTTAGATTATTACAGATTGTTCTGTTTTAGATAGATTCTGTTTTTGATGCATAGTTTGCTTGTTTTGATGAAACTATCAATTTATATCAATGGATTAAGCCATGGAAAAGTTATATTACAGTAGATACAATGCAAAAAATATGAATTAGTTTGCAACAGTACTTAGAGTAGTGATTTTCTTTATTATACTAACGGATCTTATCGAGCTTTCTGTTGAGTTTATGTGTGGATGAAGTGTTCGAAGATCAAGGAGGTCTCGATGTGAGAAGAAGGAAGAGAGGCAAGAGATCAAGCTTGGGTATGCGCAAAGCACCCCAAGTAAATATTCAAGGAGACTTAAGCGTCTAAGCTTGGGGATGCCCCGGAAGGCATCCCATCTTTCTTCAATAAGTATCGGTATGTTTTCGGATTCGTTTCGTTCATGCGATATGTGCAATCTTGGAGCGTCTTTTGCATTTAGTTTTCATTTTTCTTTTATGCACCATGCTGGTATGAGATATTCCTTGGTTGATTTGTAGAATTCTCTATGCACTTCACTTAAATCTTTTGAGTATGGCTTTATAGAATGCTTCATGTGCTTTGCTTATATCATTTGAAGTTTGGATTGCCTGTTTTTCTTCACATAGAAAATCGCGATTTGTAGAATGCTCTCTTGCTTCACTTTTTATTTAGAGAGTTGACAGGAATTGGTCATTCACATGGTTAGTCTTAAAATCCTACATAAAACTTGTAGATCACTGAATATGATATGTTTGATTCCTTGCAATAGTTTTGCGATATAAAGGTGGTGGTATTAGAGTTGTGCTAGTTGAGTAATTGTGGAAACTGAGAAATACTTTTGTTGAGGTTTGCAAGTCCCATAGCATGCACGTATGGTGAACCGTTATGTAACGAAGTTGGAGCACGAGGTATTTATTGATTGTCTCCTTATGAGTGGCGGTTGGGGATGAGCGATGGTATTTTCCTACCAATCTATCCCCATAGGTGCATGCGTAGTAGTACTTTGCTTCGAGGGCTAATAAACTTTTACAATAAGTATATGAGTTCTTTATTACTAATGTGACTCCATGGATTATATGCACTCTCACCCTTCCATCATTGCTAGCCTCTTCGGTACCATGCATTGCCCTTTCTCACCTCGAGAGTTGGTGCAAACTTCGCCGGTGCATCCAAACCCCGTGATATGATACACTCTATCACACATAAGCCTCCTTATATCCTCCTCAAAACAGCCACCATACCTACCTATCATGGCATTTCCATAGCCATTCCGAGATATATTGCAGTGCAACTTCCATCATCATCATATACATGACTTGGAGCATTTATTGTCATATTGCTTTGCATGATCGTAAGATAGCTAGCATGATGTTTTCATGGCTTGTCCATTTTTTGATGTCATTGCTTCGCTAGATCATTGCACATCCCAGTACACCGCCGGAGGCATTCATATAGAGTCATATCTTGTTCTAGTATCGAGTTGTAAGCATTGAGTTGTTAGTAAATCAAAGTGTGATGATCATCATTATTAGAGCATTGCCCACTGAGGAAAGGATGATGGAGACTATGATTCCCCCACAAGTCGGGATGAGACTCTAGACTTTAAAAATAAATAAAAGAGGCCAAAGAATCCCAAATAAAACAAGAGGCCAAAGAAGCCCACCAAAACAAAAAAAACAAAAAAAAAACAAAAAAAACAAAAAAATGAGAGAAAAAGAGAGATGGGGCAATGTTACTATTCTTTTACCACACTTGGCAGAGTTGACTGGACATTTAGGGGTAAAACACTATTTCGATGCGGGCTGCTTCAGAGTAGCACCATGTTTTACATATAGAGTCTCTTGAGTTATCACTTTTATATACTAGTGGGAATTTTCATTATAGAACTTGGCTTGTATATTCCAATGATGGGCTTCCTCAAATGCCCTAGGTCTTCATGAGCAAGCAAGTTGGATGCACACCCACTTAGTTTCAGTTTGAGCTTTCATACACTTATAGCTCTAGTGCATCTATTGCATGGCAATCCCTACTCCTCACATTGACATCAATTGATGGGCATCTCCATAGCCCGTTGATTAGCCGCGTCGATGTGAGACTTTCTCCTTTTTGTCTTCTCCACACAACCTCCACCATCATATTATATTCCACCTATAGTGTCTATGTCCATGGCTCACGCTCATGTATTGCGTGAAGGTTGAAAAGGTTGAGAACGTCAAAAGTATGAAACAATTGCTTGACTTGTCATCGGGGTTGTGCATGATTTGAATGCTTTGTGTGGTGAAGATGGAGCATAGCCAGACCATATGATTTTGCTAGGGATAACTTTCTTTGGCCATGTTATTTTGAAAAGACATGATTGCTTTATTAGTATGCTTGAAGTATTATTGTCTTAATGTCAAATGATAGACTATTGCTTTGAATCACTCGTGTCTTAATATTCATGCCACGATTAGATTAGATGATCAAGATTATGCTAGGTAGCATTCCACATCAAAAATTATCTTTTTTGTCATTTACCTACTCGAGGACGAGCAGGAATTAAGCTTGGGGATGCTGATACATCCCTGTCGTATCTATAATTTTTATTGTTCCATGCCAATATTCTACAACTTTCATATACTTTTGGCAGCTTTTTATAATATTTTTGGGACTAACATATTGATCCAGTGCCTAGTGCCAGTTCCTGTTTGTTGCATGTTTTTTGTTTCGCAGTAAATCCATATCAAACGGAGTCCAAACGGGATAAAAACTGACAGAGATCTTTTCTGGAATATATGTGATGTTTGGGAAGAAAAATCAATGCGAGATGATGCCTGAGGGGGCACATTGAGGGGGCACGCCCCAGGGGGTCAGGCGCGCCCTGGGCCCTCGTGGCCACCCCATAAGGCGGTTGGTGCCCTTTTTGCCACAAGAAAGCTAATATCCGGATAGAGATTGTGTTAAAATTTCAGCCCAATCGGAGTTACAGGTCTCCGGGAATATAAGAAAAGGTGAAAGGGCAGAATCCCAAAAGGCAGAAACAGAGAGAGACAGAGAGACAGATCCAATCTCGGAGGGGCTCTCGCCCCTCCCACACCATGGAGACCATGCACCAGAGGGGAACTCCTCTCCCATCTAGGGAGAACGTCAAGGAAGAAGAAGAAGGATGTGGGCTCTCTCCCCCTCCCTTCCGGTGGCGCGGAACAACGCCGGGGGCCATCATCATCACTACAATCTACACCAACACCTCCGCCATCTTCACCAACATCTCCATCACCTTCCCCCATCTATCTACAGCGGTCCACTCTCCCGCAACCCGCTGTACACTCTACTTGAACATGGTGCTTTATGCTTCATATTATTATCCAATGATGTGTTGCCATCCTATGATGTCTGAGTAGATTTTCATTGTCCTATCGGTGATTGGTGAATTGCTATGATTGGTTTAATTTGCTTGTGGTTATGTTGTTGTCCTTTGGTGCCCATCATATGAGCGCGCCTGTGGATCATACCATACGGTTAGTTGTATGTCGATAGGACTATGTATTGGAGGGCAAGAGTGACAGAAGCTTCAACCTAGCATATATAGAAATTGATGCATACGGGATTGAAGGGGGATCAATATATCTTAATGCTATGGTTGGATTTTACCTTAATGAACGTTAGCAGCTGCGGATGCTTGCTAATAGTTCCAATCGTAAGTGCATAGAATTCCAAGTCAGGGATGACATGCTAGCAGTGGCCTCTCTCACATAAAATTTGCTATCGGTCTAGTAAAGTAGTCAATTGTTAGGGACAATTTCGCAACTCCTACCACCACTTTTCCACACTCACTATATTAACTTTATTACTTCTTTACCTAAAACATCCCCTAGTTTTTTATTTACGTGCTCTTTATACTCTTGCAAACCTATCCCGTTACACCTACAAAGTACTTCTAGTTTCATACTTGTTCTAGGTAAAGCGAACGTTAAGCGTGCATAGAGTTGTATCTGTGGTCGATAGAACTTAAGGGAACATTTGTTCTACCTTTAGCTCCTCGTTGGGTTTGAAACTCTTACTTATAAAAAGAGGCTACAATTGATCCCCTATACTTGTGGGTTATCAAAGCCAAAAGATACAAGTTTAATAATGATAGTGCAACTTATTTGTGACACTACTGTTTAGGTCATATTGGTGTAAAGCACATGAAGAAACTCCATGCTGATGGACTTTTGGAATCACTTGATTACGAATCACTTTATGCTTGCGAATCATGCCTCATGGGCAACATGACTAAGACTCCGTTCTCCGGAACAATGGAGCAAGCAACAGACTTGTTGCAAATAATACATAGTGATGTATACGGTCCGATGAGTGTTGAGGCTCGCGGCGGGTATTGTTATTTTCTGACCTTCACAGATGATTTGAGCAGATATGGGTGTATCTAATTGATGAAACATAAATATGAAACATTTGAAAAGTTCAAAGAATTTTAGAGTGAAGTGGAAAATCATCATAACAAGAAAATAAAGTTTCTATGATCTGATCGTGGAGGTGAATATTTGAGTTACGAGTTTGGTCTTCATTTGAAACAATTTGGAATAGTTTCACAACTCACGCCACCTGGAACACCATAGAGTAATTGCGTGTCCGAATGTCGTAATCATACTTTATTAGATATGGTGCGATATATGATGTCTCTTACTGATTTACCGCTATCGTTTCGGGGCTATGCTTTAGAGACGGCTGCATTCACGTTAAATAGGGCACCATCTAAATCAGTTAAAATGACACCATATGAATTGTGGTTTGCAAGAAAACCAAGTTGTCGTTTCTTAAAGTTTGGGGCTGTGATGCTTATGTGAAAAAGCTTCAACCTGATAAGCTCGAACCCAAATCGGAGAAGTGCGTCTTCATAGGATACCCAAAGGAGACTGTTGGGTACAATTTCTATCACAGATCCGAAGGCAAGATATTCATTGCTAAGAATGGATCCTTTCTAGAGAAGGAGTTTCTCTCGGAAGAAGTGAGTGGGAGGAAATTAGAACTTGATGAGGTCATTGTACCTTCTCCCCAATTGGAAAGTAATTCATAACATAAATTAGTTCCAGTGATTCTAAAAGTGCAACTATCCCTAGGTGGTTTTGGTAATTCATAACAACATATAGCTCATTGAGCTAATGCTATTCCAAGATGATTATTTCAGGAAAGCTCAATGATTGGCATGGCATGGATGTGAAAGTGGAACCCTCAAAATGCTAAGGACAATGGATTGGCACAAGCTCAAAAGCTCAAGACTCTTCATTTTATATTTTAGTGATCCAAGATCACATTGAGTCCATAGGAAAAGCCAATACTATTAAGGAGGGATGAGGTGTTGCTTAATGAGCCTCTTGCTTCATGTGCTTAGTGATATGCTCCAAAAACCCTCAACTACTTTCCCATATCCACATATGACCTAAACTCTAAGCCAAACTCGGTCCTACCGATTCTTCCTATCCGGCGCCACCGAGTTTCACTTGTCATTAGCCACTGCCAAACCCTAGCAATTCGGTTCTACCGATAAGGATCTCGGTCCCACCGAGATGGGGTTGCAAACTCTCTGTTTCCCTTTCGTAACTTTTCGGTCCCACCGAAAGAGCGAATCGGTCCCACCGAGATTGCAATGTAAACTCAGTGTTTCCCCTTTGTAACTTTTCGGTCTCACCGAGTTCCACTCGGTCTCACCGAAAGAGCAAATCGGTCCCACCGAGTTTGCCTGACCAACTCTCTGGTTAGCTAATTACCAAATTCGGTCTCACCGAGTTTGTGTAATCGGTCTCACCGAGATTACGTTATGCCCAAACCCTAACCGAATCGGTCCTACCGAGTTGCATGTCAGTCCCACCGAAATTCCTAACGGTCACTAGGTTTACTATTTCGGTCAGACCGAGTTTATTGATTCGGTCCCACCGAGATTGGAAAATTGTGTAACGGTTGGATTTTGTGTGGAGGCTATATATACCCCTCCACCTCTTTCTCATTCAGGAGAGAGCCATCAGAACACACACACCATTCCAACTCATATGTTCTGAGAGAGAACCACCTACTCATGTGTTGAGATCAAGACATTCCATTCCTACCATATGAATCTTGATCTCTAGCCTTCCCAAGTTGCTTTCCACTCAAATCTTCTTTCCACCAAATCCAAATCCTATGAGAGAGAGTTGAGTGTTGGGGAGACTATCATTTGAAGCACAAGAGCAAGGAGTTCATTACCTACACACCATTTGTTACTTCTTGGAGAGTGGTGTCTCCTAGATTGGCTAGGTGTCACTTGGGAGCCTCCGACAAGATTGTGGAGTTGAACCAAGGAGTTTGTAAGGGCAAGGAGATCGCCTACTTCGTGAAGATCTACCGCTAGTGAGGCAAGTCCTTCGTGGGCGATGGCCATGGTGGGATAGACAAGGTTGCTTCTTCGTGGACCCTTTGTGGGTGGTTGCTTCTTCGTGGACCCTTCGTGGGTGGAGCCCTGTGTGGACTCGCGCAACCGTTGCCCTTGGGTGGAGCCCTGTGTGGACTCGCGCAACCGTTACCCTTCGTGGGTTGAAGTCTCCATCAACGTGGATGTAGGATAGCACCACCTATCCGAACCACGGGAAAAACATCCGTGTCTTCAATAGCGTTTGAATTCTCCAAACCCTTCCCTTTACATTCTTGCAAGTTGCATGCTTTACTTTCCGCTGCCCATAAACTCTTTGCATGCTTGCTTGAATTGTGTGATGATTGCTTGACTTGTCCTAAAAAATCTGCCAAGAACTAAAATTGGGAAAAGGTTAAGTTTTTATTTGGTCAAGTAGTCTAATCACCCCCCCTCTAGACATACTTTCGATCCTACAAGTGGTATCAGAGCTTTGGTCTCCATTTGCTTGATCTCCATAGCTTTTGGTGGTCATAGCCTTGGTTTCACAACCTAGGAGAGTATGGCGTCTAGCGAGGGAAATTATCACCGTAGAGGTCCTTACTTTGATGGTACTAATTTTGCTAGTTGGAAGCATAAAATGAAAATGCATATTCTTGGACATAACCCCGCTGTTTGGGCTATTGTGTGTGTTGGTTTGCAAGGTGACTTCTTTGATGGGAGAGAACCAAACCGTGAAGCTACCGCGGATGAGTTGAAGATGTTGCAATACAATGCTCAAGCTTGTGATATTCTCTTCAACGGATTATGCCCCGAAGAATTCAACAAAATCAGCCGCCTTGAGAATGCAAAGGAAATTTGGGACACTTTGATTGATATGCACGAAGGTACCGACTCCGTCAAGGAATCCAAGTTGGATGTGCTTCAAAGCCAACTTGACAAGTTCAAGATGAAGGATGGTGAAGGTGTCGCTGAAATGTACTCTAGGCTTGCTCTCATCACAAATGAGATTGCCGGCTTAGGAAGTGAAGAGATGACCGATAGATTCATCATCAAGAAGATCCTAAGAGCCTTGGATGGAAAATATGATACCGTGTGCACATTGATCCAAATGATGCCCAATTACAAAGATCTCAAGCCAACGGAAGTGATTGGAAGAATTGTTGCTCATGAGATGTCACTTAAGGATAAAGAGGAACTTCACAACAAGTCAAGTGGTGCCTATAAAGCCTCATGTGAAGCCCCTACATCATCAAGTGAGAAACAAGACTTCAATGAAGAATTGAGCTTAATGGTGAAGAACTTCAACAAGTTCTACAAGAGTAGAAGCAAAGATAGAAGCTCCAAGTCAAGGTCCTACAATGACAAAAGATCTTCTAGTCGAGAGAGAAACTGTTACAATTGTGGAAGACCCGGACACTATTCCAACGAGTGTACGGCTCCCTACAAGAGAAGAGAAGATTCTCCAAAAAGAAGAAGCAAAGGATCACCACCAAGAGAGAGAAGGAGTAGAGATGATCGTTATGAACGAAGATACTCACGGAGAAGCAAGGATTCGGAAAGGAAGGAAAAATCATCAAGGAGCTACACAAGACGAAGACATCAAGCTCATGTTGGTGAATGGGTATCCGGCTCCGACTCCGACAGCCACTCCGAGAGAAGTTATCACTCCGACTCCGAAGATACTCAAGATGAAGGTGTTGCCGGTCTAGCACTTGTGTCAACCAACTCCTACGACATATTTGACTCACCAAATGAAGGAATTGGAAGATGCTTCATGGCCAAAGGTCCTAAGGTAACACACCCCGAGTATGTTGATTTCAATAGTGATGAAGATGACTTGTTAGGTGATGATTTGCTTGGTGACAACTCTAGTGATGAATACTATGATGAAAGACCAATTAATCATGCTAATCAAGATAAAACGAATGACAATGATAAGGAGAAGATTGAGGCTCTAACTAAAGAACTAAAAACTCTTAAGTTAGCTCATGACACTATCTTCGAAGATCATCGAGAACTTTTAAGAGCTCATGAGAAGCTACGCTTTGAAAAGCTCAATCTTGAGCAAGAGCATGAGTTCTTAAAGGCAATCAATGATGATCTCCGCAAGAAAAGTTCTTCTTACATTGCCAAGCGTTTACTCTTATCCACTTACATGCCTCAAGTCAAATCTAACAAGAAAGATTCTTCCGCTAGTAGTAACAATGATCATGCTAAATCCAATATTGTTGCTTCTAGTAGTTCTCTTGATTCCACTAATGATTCTCTTAGCCAAGTTACACTTGAGCAAGAAAATAGCTTATTGAAGGGAATTATAGAGAAAGGAGTGTACAAAAGCCTTGCCGGGAGTAAGCAATTCGAGGAAATTGTGCGCAAGCAAGGAATGCACCGGAAGAATCAAGGTATTGGTTTTGAACGAAAGTTCAATGCCAATGGAGTTGAATGGGAAGAAGATCAATACCCCAAGACAAAGTTTGTCCCTCAACAAGAGAAGTTTTTCAAGGGGACACAAGCTCAAGATGATCTTCCACCACAAGACTACGAGCAAAAAGGCAAGGACAAGCTTCAAGAGGAAATTGATGCATTTGAAGAAGCTCCTAAGACCTTAGTCAAGTGGATTCCCAAGACTACCTCAAGTTCCACTTCATCAAGTACGACTACAACTCCAAGGATTCCCATCAAGATGATGTGGATCCAAAAGAAGAAGAACTAGAGAGTTCTTGAGGGTGACTCCGCCAACATACTTCACTCTTATCATTTTGGCAAGAACAAGTGCAATCAACTTCCACATCTTGCACTAGTTCAAGGAGTCACAAACCCTCTTGTTGGTAAGACAAGGGACAAGGTAACCTAAAAGTTTTCATGGACATCATCTTTTGTGTGCATCACTCTATGTCTATGGATATCCTTGTTTGTTCCTTGTGGGACTAACCCATGTAGGTATTGAAAGTGCAATTCACTCAAATGGATAGCTCCAAGAGATCTACATCAACATTGAGCATCCACATCTTCAATGTCTACATGAAGTCATCATCGACAAAACCCAAGGTTAGTTCATCCCTCTTAGGGGGGATATCACATCTAGGGGGAGCTTTACTCTAAGACTGAGCTAAAGCAACTCTAAAGATGTGAACAAAACAATGCTTTATGTAAAAGTGGTAACCCCACTTGAGCTTAAACGATGAGTATGACCTACGATCAAGTGTTCTCACTTGACTCCTAAGTCAATATACTCATATATAGATGACCTAGTCATCGCAAATTGCTTGATAGATGCTAGAATTGGTTGTGCATGCTTTGCCACATATTTCATTTGCTATCTTATTGTGTGAGCATGCTGATTGCATATTTTACTCATTCGAGGACATCCACTTGTTGCTTTGATTGTTCGGCTTTATCTTCTTTTGCCAAGTGGATGGACAAGAATGCCTAAGAACCTCCTCTAGCTATCTATGCTTTTCTCGTCTCAAACTCTATTCATGCTGCATCACAAAATTTGATCAAGTCAGATTCGAACCACTCTGTGTGAGGAGCGCTCGGAGTCCCCGATTCGTCATAGACTTAAACTTCCAAAACCTCTTTATGATTCTCGGTCTGACCGATACTCCACTTTCGGTCCTACCGAGATCATTAAGTTGATCTAAGTTTTCAATCTCGGTGCAACCGATTTGAACCTTTCGGTCTCACCGAGTTTCAGTAACTGCACGCAGTTATGAATCTCGGTGCCACCGAGTTGTTCAACTCGGTCACACCGACAGGGTCGGGCTATATATAGTCACGGGCAAAATTTGGAAATTTCTCCGAACCCCTTCGCCCGCGCGATAGCCTGCTCTGCCCCTGAGGTCTCCGGATCGTCTTCTCGCCGCCAGCAGCCTCCAGTCGCTGGTCTCCGTCGCCGTCAACGGGATTTCTGCCCAGCCGTTGCCGCCGTAGCAAGTCCACGCCGAACTAGGGTATGGACTTGATCTTTGTGCTATTCCTCAATCTGATTCCTAGCACATTGTGATCATATTGTTTCTGGCCACGTTTGATAAACTTCTATCCAGTCAAAACGCTCATAGATTAGGTTTGATTCGAAAATTCTAGGTTTAGGTTTCCGCCGAAACCATCTCGGACCCACCGAGTTGAAAAACTCGGTCCCACCGATTTGGCTTATGCCATTGCACAAGTAAAACTCGGTCTGACCGAGAATTACTATCGGTGTGACCGATTTTTGAACTCAGTGAAACCCTAGCAGTCTCGGTGCCACCGAACTGTGACTCGGTCTGACCGAGTTCACTAGTTTAGGTTCCAAAACTGCTTCGGTATCACCGAGTTTGAAAATCGGTAGATCCGAGATGATTTCAGTGGGAAACTAAAACTAAGTTTTTGGATCATTCTTTTTGCAAAAATCTCTGCATTTTGTGATGCTCATCCACTCTATCTCTTCTATAATCTATTCACAGGGTCAGCAGTCAGTTTGCAGCATGTCAGACCAGAGTGATAGCCAGAATCTGTCAGAGCAGCAAGTGGTGATGAGTGAGGGCACTAGTCCCTCCAGTTCATCTGATGAAGGCAGCAGGAGCACTCCTAGCAATTTGCCAAAGCTGCCACGAGACAAAGGAAGAAGAAAACCTCAGATTCTGAAGATGTGGACTATGTGGCAGAGGAAGAGGCCACCTCCAAGAGAGTTGAGCCAGCTCAAGGCTCAAAGCCAGGCCTGAAAATCAAGAGGCCAGCAGGCAGGCAACCCATGTCAAAGGCTAGAGCCTCAACTGAGAAGCCTGCTCCCATTGAGCCCGTTGCAGCTGAGGGCAAGAAGAGGAAAGAAAGAGTGAAGAAGACTATAGCCAGAGTGCTTGGGAAAGCCTCCATCATGGTAGAAGAGGAGGAGGAAGAAGAGGCAGCTGCACCAGCGCCCAAGGCAGCCAAACTTATGGGAGATGCCATAAGGTCAGGGGAGCTGCATCCAAGCCCAAGGAAGCACCTAAGGCTGCATCTAAGCCTAAGAGTGCACCAAAGAGGAACACACGGAGCATTCCTGCAGCTGAGAAGAACAAGGCCCCAGTGCCTGAGACTGTTGCTGAGGATCAGGAAGAGAATGTCCTTCGGAAGCTCAAGCCCAAGATCCCAGACCACAACGATGCTCATCCTGTGGCTGAGGATATGAATCTTAGGAGAGACTCAGGGCTCAGGAAGTGGAGAGAAGCAGACCCATATGCTTCAAGGAGAAGGATTGCAGTGGACTACAGGTTTCACACCAAGGAGCAGCAGGATTTCTATGAGACGGTGCTGCTAGATAAGAAGCCCATTGTCTGTGATATGCGATGGGTTGCTTGGACATATATCAAGGAGAATGAAGAGTACTACCCAGGAGTTCAGGACAGCTTCAAGGCATGTGGAGTAGAGGACTTTGTTGGCCAGAAGCTCACAAAGTGGAATGAGGAACTGATCATGCAATTCTACTCCACAGCACACTTTTATCCGGATGGCAGGATCACATGGATGTCAGAAGGTACAAGGTACAACTCTACTGTTGAGGAATGGGCTAAGCTAATCAATGCCCCAGAGGAGCAAGCAGATGACTTGGACATTTATGCCAAGAAAAAGATGGACCACAACTCCATGTCCAACATGTACAAGGAGATTCCAAATGAAGCACTTGGCACGTTCAAGTTTGGCTCAGTGCATTATCTGCTCTCAGGATTGCCTACGATCAACTGGATCCTTAGGCACACCCTTCTGCCCAAGTCTGGAGATCACAAGATGATCAGAGGTCACGCGATCAATTTGCTTCATGTTTTTGACGTGCCTCAAAAATTCAAAGTTATGAGCCTCATAGTGGAAACGATCAAAAGGACTGCGGCAGATCAGAAGAGGAGCTGTGGATATGCCCCTCAGATTCAGGAGCTCATCAACTCCAAGATGGGCACGGGCGTATATTTGTTGGATAAGGAACACCTGCCCATCCGTCCAGATTTCGAGGACAATGAAGTTGTTATGACTGAGAATGAACCATCATCTGCTCAAGCATTTGCAAAGAAGGAGAAGGCGAGGAAGGAGAAAGCTGCCAAGATGCCCACTCAAGAGGAGGCATCTGAGTACTTCTTGAAGACCAAACAAGAGCAGCTTGGTTACTTGATTGCATCCACGCTGAGAATTGAGCAAAGTCTGGCCACCCTCACTAAGAATCAGCAGAGCCTAGAGAGGATCATGGAACAGAAGTTCTATGACTTGGACGTCAAGGTAACGGAAGTTCAGTCTGCCGTGGAGCAGCTCCAGGAGGACATGAATGAGAGGAGAGGCAGGACCACGACTCATGCTTTTTCTAGAGTGCCACGAGGCCCGAGGTCGTCTGCCGTGCCAGTCGCTGACACCAGAGCCACCACTTCAGCACCAGCTACAGCCTCAGCTCCAGCATCTACTTCAGCTCCAACTCCAGCGACTACTTCAACATCTACTGAAGCCTTCGTCCTTGGAGTGATCCGGACTCCACCACCACCAGAAGATCAAGCCTGAGCGTCGATCTAGTGCTATGCATTTTCAAGGAACTTTTTGGTAACTTGTTGCCAAAGGGGGAGAAGATGTATAGATCATAGGCTTCGAGAGAGAGAGTGTTGCTTTTCTCTCTTGCTTTATTTGGTGGTTTTTTCGAACCTTGTTTGCTTTGAGTGCTTGAGATACTTATGCTTGTGAGACATTGATGATCATGTGTTTGATCATAAGCTACACTTAATGCTTGCTTAATGCTATTATCCTATCTATCTTGTGTGATCATTTATTATTCTTGGTGATGAGTGCATGTATTTCATTCTTATCATTTTGAGCGCTCCACCAAGATGTATGTGACATGGAAGAGTAACCCATGACTCTAACTCTTTGTGCATTTGCAGTCCAAAGCAAATTTTAAATATGCACAAATTTAGGGGGAGCTCTTACTTATCACATACTTCTCAAAGCGACGATATATTTCATGCTTATTATCTTTTGTCGAAGCTTTGATCTATATGTTGTCATCAATTACCAAAAAGGGGGAGATTGAAAGTGCAACTATCCCTAGGTGGTTTTGGTAATTCATAACAACATATAGCTCATTGAGCTAATACTATTCCAAGATAATTATTTCAGGAAAGCTCAATGATTGGCATGGCATGGATGTGAAAGTGGAACCCTCAAAATGCTAAGGACAATGGATTGGCTCAAGCTCAAAAGCTCAAGACTCTTCATTTTATATTTTAGTGATCCAAGATCACATTGAGTCCATAGGAAAAGCCAATACTATTAAGGAGGGATGAGGTGTTGCTTAATGAGCCTCTTGCTTCATGTGCTTAGTGATATGCTCCAAAAACCCTCAACTACTTTCCCATATCCACATATGACCTAAACTCTAAGCCAAACTCGGTCCTACCGATTCTTCCTATCCGGCGCCACCGAGTTTCACTTGTCATTAGCCACTGCCAAACCCTAGCAATTCGGTCCTACCGATAAGGATCTCGGTCCCACCGAGATGGGGTTGCAAACTCTCTGTTTCCCTTTCGTAACTTTTCGGTCCCACCGAAAGAGCGAATCGGTCCCACCGAGATTGCAATGTAAACTCAGTGTTTCCCCTTTGTAACTTTCGTCTCACGAGTTCACTCGGTCTCACCGAAAGAGCAAATCGGTCCCACCGAGTTTGCCTGACCAACTCTCTGGTTAGCTAATTACCAAATTCGGTCTCACCGAGTTTGTGTAATCGGTCTCACCGAGATTACGTTATGCCCAAACCCTAACCGAATCAGTCCCACCGAGTTGCATGTCAGTCCCACCGAAATTCCTAACGGTCACTAGGTTTACATTTTCGGTCCGACCGAGTTTATTGATTCGGTCCCACCGAGATTGGAAAATTGTGTAACGGTTGGATTTTGTGTGGAGGCTATATATACCCCTCCACCTCTTTCTCATTCGAGTGAGAGAGCCATCAGAACACACACACCATTCCAACTCATATGTTCTGAGAGAGAACCACCTACTCATGTGTTGAGATCAAGACATTCCATTCCTACCATATGAATCTTGATCTCTAGCCTTCCCAAGTTGCTTTCCACTCAAATCTTCTTTCCACCAAATCCAAATCCTATGAGAGAGAGTTGAGTGTTGGGGAGACTATCATTTGAAGCACAAGAGCAAGGAGTTCATTACCTACACACCATTTGTTACTTCTTGGAGAGTGGTGTCTCCTAGATTGGCTAGGTGTCACTTGGGAGCCTCCGATAAGATTGTGGAGTTGAACCGGAGTTTGTAAGGGCAAGGAGATCGCCTACTTCGTGAAGATCTACCACTAGTGAGGCAAGTCCTTCGTGGGCGATGGCCATGGTGGGATAGACAAGGTTGCTTCTTCGTGGACCCTTTGTGGGTGGTTGCTTCTTCGTGGACCCTTCGTGGGTGGAGCCCTGTGTGGACTCGCGCAACCGTTGCCCTTGGGTGGAGCCCTGTGTGGACTCGCGCAACCGTTACCCTTCGTGGGTTGAAGTCTCCATCAACGTGGATGTAGGATAGCACCACCTATCCGAACCACGGGAAAAACATCCGTGTCTGCAATAGCGTTTGAATTCTCCAAACCCTTCCCTTTACATTCTCGCAAGTTGCATGCTTTACTTTTCGCTGCCCATAAACTCTTTGCATGCTTGCTTGAATTGTGTGATGATTGCTTGAATTGTCCTAAAATCTGCCAAGAACTAAAATTGGGAAAAGGTTAAGTTTTTATTTGGTCAAGTAGTCTAATCACCCCCCCTCTAGACATACTTTCGATCCTACAGATTCCTACACCAATTAGTGAGGAAGCTAATGATGATGATCATGAAACTTCTGATCAAGTTACTACCTAACCTCGTAGGTCAACCAGAGTAAGATCCACACCAGAGTGGTATGGTAATCCTGTTCTGGAGGTCATGTTACTTGATCATGATGAACCTACAAACTATGAGGAAGAGATGATGAGCCCATATTCCGCGAGATGGCTTGAGGCCATGAAATCTGAGATGGGATCCATGTATGAGAACAAAGTGTGGATTTTGATTGACTTGCCCGATGATCGGCAAGCAATAGAGAATAAATGGATCTTCAATAAGAAGACTTTCATTGACGGTAATGTTACTGTCTACAAAGCTCGACTTGTTGCGAAAGGTTTTCGACAAGTTCAAAGAGTTGACTATGGTGAGACCTTCTCACCCGTAGCAATTCTTAAATCTATCTAAATCATGTTAATAATTGCCGCATTTTATGATTATGAAATTTAGCAAATGGATGTCAAAACTGCATTCCTTAATGCATATCTTAAAAAAGAGTTGTATATGATGCAACCAGAAGGTTTTGTCGATCCAAAAGGTTTTAACAAAGTGTGCAAGCTCCAGCGATCCATTTATAGACTAGTGCAAGCCTCTCGTAGTTGGAATATACGCTTTGATAGTGTGATCAAAGCATATGGTTTTATACAGACTTTTGGAGAAGCCTGTAATTATAAGAAAGTGAGTGGGAGCTCTGTAGCATTTCTGATATTCTATGTGGATGACATATTATTGATTGGAAATGATACTGAATTTCTGAATAGCATAAAAGGATACTTGAATAAGAATTTTTGATGAAAGACCTTGGTGAAGCTGCTTATATATTGGGCATCAAGATCTATAGAGATAGATCAAGATGCTTAATTGGACTTTCATAAAGCACATACCTTGATAAAGTTTTTAAGAAGTTCAAAATGGACCAGTCAAAGAAAGGGTTCTTGCCTGTGTTACAAGGTGTGAAGTTGAGTCAGACTCAATGCCCGACCACTACAGAAGATAGAGAGAAAATGAAACTCATTCCCTATGCCTCAACCATAGGTTCTATCATGTATGCATTGTTGTGTACCAGACCTGATGTGTGCCTTGCTATTAGTTTAGAAGGGAGGTACCAAAGTAATCCGGGAGTGGATCACTGGACATCGGATAATTTAATTGCCATAGTTTAATTGCTATTAGTTTAGTGTGATCAAAGCATAGTTTAATTGCCATCTTTGGACCCATTTTACTAGAAATCTTTATCAGCTTCCTCACTTGATGTTGGTTCATCGATATCTCATTGCCCCATACGCAGAAAGGGTCGAAGCGCGGATCTTTACCAATGACATATGTACCTAAAAGCACCAAGTTAATATTAGAAGCTAAACAACAATTGCACAATGATGAAGTACAATAATCTTTTATAATATGTCTATATACATCCATATGTGGTAGTCCATTTGAAATCTCTAAAAAGACAAATATTTAGGAATAGAGGGAGTATCTTATAACATCCAATATACTCACATATTAGATGCATTAACATCTTATATTATGGGCCGGAAGGAGTTTAGTGCATCGTTACAAATTATCGGCTGGTTAACTGCTGTTGTATCCATGTGTTATAGTTAGTTCGAGCTAGTTCAGGTTCAAATAGCCCTAAAGTATATCTAAACATGAGGGCTAGTTTGAGCTAGTTGCATCTATAACCCACTCAGAAAAACTATCCAACCCAAGAGGTGCTAATTGGAGCTAGTTCTCCTAGTGCATTTATTGTCAATCTAACCCTCCATCCAAACAACTCTTTGGATGGAGTTAGTTCAGGGTTAGTCATGAGCTAGAAACTAACTCTAAACTCTAGCTAAGTTGAGTGTCCAAATAGGGTTGTGTTGTTGTTGTTGTTGCTACTGCTGCTGCTCTTCTACGTATATCTAGACATCATTAGAACATTAATGTAACACTCTTCCTTGTTGCTATGTAGCCTAGGGTTGCATATT
This sequence comes from Triticum aestivum, assembly GCF_018294505.1. Lineage (NCBI taxonomy): Eukaryota > Viridiplantae > Streptophyta > Magnoliopsida > Poales > Poaceae > Triticum > Triticum aestivum. The sequence goes on from NC_057800.1 coordinate 214,802,502, forward strand.
TAGACATTAAGTACAGTGCATGTTGCTATGTAGCCTCAGATATATTACACATGGCCCTATTGAAAGGACTGAGAAGAAGTGTCTAGAGGGGGGGTGAATAGACTCTTAGCAATAAAAGTTGCAGTTTTTAATTTCTTGAGGTTGAAGTAGAGTTTTAGCACAAGCTCACACATTTATAATACATATCAAGCAAGCATGACAAGAGTATATGAGCAACAGAAAGTAAAGCATGCAAGTTGCAAGAATGTAAAGGGATGGGATTTGGAGTGTGCAAACGCAATGTAGACACGGAGATTTTTGGCGTGGTTCCGATAGGTGGTGCTATCATACATCCATGTTGATGGAGACTTCAACCCACGAAGGGTAACGGTTGCGCGAGTCCATGGAGGGCTCCACCCACGAAGGGTCCACGAAGAAGCAACCTTGTCTATCCCACCATGGCCGTCGCCCACGAAGGACTTGCCTCACTAGGGTAGATCTTCACAAAGTAGGTGATCTCCTTGCCCTTAAAAACTCCTTGGTTCAACTCCACAATCTTGACTGAGGCTCCCAAGTGACAACTAACCAATCTAGGAGACACCACTCTCCAAGAGGAAACAAATGGTGTGTTGATGATGAACTCCTTTCTCTTGTGCTTCAAATGATAGTCTCCCCAACACTCAGCTCTCTCTCATAGGATAGGAATTGGTGCAAAGATGATTTGAGTGGAAAGCAAATTAGGGAAGGCTAGAGATCAAGATTTATGTGGTTGGAATGGAATATCTTGACCTCAACACAAGTGTAGGCGGTTCTCTCTCAGAAAATGTATGTTGGAAGTGTAGGCATGTTCTGATAGCTCTCTCTACGAATGATGAGTTGGTGGAGGGGTATATATAGCCTCCACACAAAATCTAACCGTTACACACATTTTACCAAACTCGGTGGGACCGAATTAGAAAACTCGTTCGGACCGAATTGGTTCATAATTTGACCGTTAGGCATTTTGGTGGGACCGACATGATCAACTCGGTGGGACCAATGTGCTAGGGTTAGGGTAAAGCCTCACCTCGGTTGGACCGATTACACACACTCGGTGGAACCGATTTTGGTAATAATCCAAACAGAGAGTTGGCCAGGCAAACTCGGTGGGGCCGATTTCATATTTCGGTGAGACTGAAATTAATGTAATAGGCAACAGAGAGTTTGCAAGCCCATCTCGGTGAGACCGAGATCCTATCGGTGAGACCAAATTGATTAGGGTTTCTGGCAGTGGCTTATGTCAAGTGAACTCGGTGGCGCTGGGTAGATCAAATCGGTGGTGCCGAGTTTGACTTTTGGTTTGGGACATATTTGTATGTGAGAAAGTAGTTGAGGGTTGTGGAGCATATCACTAAGCACTTTGAGCAAGCAAGGAATTAACCAACACCTCACACCCTCTTAATAGTATTGACTTTCCTAAGGACTCAATGTGATCTTGGAACACTAAAATAGAAATGCAGAGTCTTGTGCTTTGATCTTGAGCCAATCCTTTGTCCTCAGCATCTTGAAGGGGTTCCACATCCTCTAGTCCATGCCACTCCATTGTTGAACTTATCTGAAACATACTAGGTAGAAGCATTAGTCCAACAAGAGATAAGTTGGCATTAATTACCAAAATCACCCAGGGAGCACTTGTGCTTTCAATCTTCCCCTTTTTGGTAATTGATGACAACAAACATCAAAGCTTTAGATAAAGATTTAGAGGATAACAAGTAAAGCTTTGGAAAGACATGTAACATGCATAGGCTCTCCCTACATGTATGCAATCATGTAAATATGGAATATAGGAGCATGTGAATGCATAAGCATCAAAGAGTAAGCAATGTGTTACATATATCTTGGCTATATGCATCAGAGCAAATGATGTGAGTATAGCAAGTGTACCTTCATGCTTATGAGTCCTTGCAAATAGTATGTAGATCAGCAAGAAATCCTCATATACATGACTATGATGCATATACTTACCTTATGGTCTTGAGTTGGCTTCAGAAGGGATGAACCTGAGTAAACAAGGTTAGATAACACAGATACATCTACTAGCCAGAGCAAACAAAGAAACCACAAGAATACCAAGACTGGGATGACATGTAGAGAGTGAGTATTGAGTACTCTATTGGATATAGACATGTCCCCAAAGGTAAAGATGTCCAATGAATTCAAGGATTTCCTTCCCTTAGCTGTCTTGCTCCCCCTAAATCTTACAGAAAATCAGAGCAATGAAAGAAAAAGAAGGAATGCAAACAATCAAATATGAACATGTCTTTCCCCTCTTAAAGACATGTGACTTCTCTCCTCTTGAACACCAAGCATCTGGGGTTTCTTACACTCTCCCCTGAGTATTCTCTCCCCCAATAGAAATGATTAAGCTTTGATGTGATCTCTCTCTCCCCCTTTGAGATCAATTTCCAAGAAGGGCTCTTCTGGATTTTTGTTACAAATGGGTTTGGTCCTTGAGTCAGAAAGCAAAGCAGCAAGTCGAATGTGATGCTGGTAGAGGACAAGAATCATTGAGTGGAGCTGGAGCAAAAAGAATGCAGGAACAAGTGGCAAGGTGTCTTTCCTGTAGTGAAATCGGTAGCACCGAGTTGTGTGCTTCGGTGGCGCCGAAAGGATTTGGTTGGACCGAAGGAAACAAACCGGTGTGACCGAGTTCATCACAGTGAAAACACTTGTCACCTCAGCTCACTAGGCAGGTAAAATCTCACAAGGATATGCAAGGAATTTGCTGAAAGATTTCCAATGATTTGGATGCAGGGGATGTAGAACAAAACAAAGAAAAGAAGAATATAGATGAAGTTTGTTTTGGAATAAACATGCAAGGGACAAATGCAAAGAACAAATGCAAAAACTCAGAGAAACACTAGAGAACTTCATCTAGAATTGGGCGGTGACTGAGTCACCTTTGTTAGAGTATTTTGACTGAGGAGTCAAGTGAAAACACTTGATGGTAGGTCATCTATTACTCATCGTTTAAGCTCAAAATGGGGTTACCGTTTTCATTAAGAATTTGATGTATTCACATCTTGTTGAGTTGCTTTAACCTATCACTTGAGGTTAAGCTTCTCTAAGATGGAATGACATACCTTGGGTGGTGGTGTTGATCCTAGTCATGTAGTCGAACTTGTGTGAGTTGCTCGAGGTTAATGTAGTTCATCAAGAGTTGGGAGCACCACTTGTAATTTGAGTTCATCTACCTACATGGGTTAGTTTTGTAAGGAAGAGCACTTGTGTATCCAAAATGACAACTATGAAATTCTATACATATAATTTGTCAAAGGATATGTTGAAGGGTTTCGTGCTTCCTTGTCATCGACCACCGTATTGTAGATACTTGGTGATGTAGATATTGCTCAAGATGTGAGAGAGTTGCAATCTCATAGATTTAGATTCATCCAAGTACCTACAAGGGTTGGATAACATGCAAGGGTGCAAATATATCCAAGACATATGAATAGCATTATGAAAGAAATATCAAGGATTAGTCATAGATTCATGCCTTGCATGTATCCAAATGGAGTTCCTACTCCACGTTTGAAGCATCAATGATGTTCAACTCACCTCTCAAGCGACAAAAGACTTTCTCATCAAGCGGTTTGGTGAATATATCCGCCAATTGCTTGTCGGTACGAACATGCTTAAGATCATTGTCCCCTTTAGCAACATGATCTCGAATGAAATGATGACGAACTTCAATATGCTTAGCTCAAGAATGTTGCACGGGATTGTGAGCAATCTTAATAGCACTTTCATTGTCACAAAGCAATGGAACATGTTTCACATTGATCCCATAATCTTTAAGAGTTTGGGTCATCCAAAGTAATTGTGTGCAACAAGAACTGGCGCAATGTATTCCGCTTCGGCGGTGGATAAGGATACCGAGTTTTGTTTCTTGGAAGACCAAGACACAAGAGATCTACCAAGAAATTGACAAGTACCCTGTGGACTTTCTATTAACCTTGTCTCCGGCATAGTCTGAGTCGGAATAGCCAACAAGATCAAAAGAGGACCTCTTAGGATACCAAATGCCAAAATTTGGTGTATGTATTAAGTATCTCACTATCCTTTTCACAGCATTAAGATGACATTCTTTGGGGGCCGCTTGATATCATGCACACATGTACACACTTAGCACAATATCTGGACGAGAGGCACATAGATATAACAATGAACCGATCATAGAGCGGTAAACCATTTGATCAACCGGTTCACCGTCCTTAGTCAAGTCAAGATGTCCACTAGTAGGCATGGGAGTATTCATACCTTTGCATTCTTGCATATTTGAACTTTTTGAATAATTCCTTGGGGTACTCTGTTTGAGAAACAAAGGTACCTTCCTTAGTTTGCTTGATTTGCAAACCAAGAAAGAATTTGAGTTCATTCATCATAGACATCTCAAACTTCTCCGACATAAGCTTTCCAAATTCTCACTAAATGAGGGTTAGTCGAACCGAATATAATATCATCAACATAAATTTGGCACACAAATAGTTCTCCATTAACCCTTTTAGTGAAAAGAGTAGAATCTACTTTTCCAATTTCAAAGCTTTTTTCAGTAAGGAACTTGGTCAAGCATTTATACCATGCTCTAGGGGCTTGTTTAAGACCATAAAGAGCTTTCTGAAGTTTGTAAACTTGATTAGGTTTCTTAGGATTGACAAAGTCGGGAGGTTGCTTAACATAAACTTCCTCCTCAATTTCACCATTTAGAAAAGCACTTTTAATGTCCATTTGGTACAAGGTGATATCATGGTTATTAGAATAAGCAAGTAAAATGTGAATGGACTCAAGTCTAGCAACGGGGGCATATGTCTCACCATAGTCCATACCTTCGACTTGTGTGTAGCCTTGGGTGACAAGACGAGCTTTGTTGCGGACGACTTGACCGTCTTCATCTTGCTTGTTGCGAAACACCCATTTGGTACCGATGATGTTGTGGTTGTTGTCGGGATTCTAGACCAATGTCCACACTTGGTTTCTCTCAAAGTTATGTAGCTCTTCATGCATGGCATTTATCCAATTCAGATCTTGCAATGCTTCTTCAACCTTCATACGTTTAATGCCAGAGATGAATGAATAATGTTCACAAAAGTTAGCCAAACGAGTTTTAGACCGAGTGATTCTCCGGGTTTGAATATCGTTGAAGATTTGTTCGACGGGATGATCTCTTGAGACTCTTGCTCGAACTCATGAGAGCTTTTGCTTGGGTCGGGGTGGAACATCTTCTTCATCATCTTGTCCTTCTTCTTGGCCTTCTTCATTATTTGCATTGTCGTTTTCTTGTCTTGGTGGAGAAGGGGGTTGATGAGGTTAATCTTGATGTACTTCCTCGTTCTCCTCATCTTGATGCATCCCACTCGTGGATGCTTCCATGTCGAATCTTGGTTCACCTTGTTGGGAGGTGGAAGCCTCCACTTGGGCAGATGAGTTACTCTCCTTTACCTTCGTTGGACGAATCTTGCCGATAGACAAGTCTTGGATTGCTTCCTAAGGGTCTTTATCTCCTACAACAATTGGCAATTGCTCTACTTGTAAGCCGTTAGATTCATCAAACTTCACATCTACCGTCTCTTCAACCTTTCAGGTGAAATTGTTGTAGACACGATAAGTGTGAGAGTTTGGGCCATAACCAAGTAGGAAACCTTCATGAGATTTAGGAGCAAATTTAGAACGATGATGCTTATCAAGAATGTAGAACTTTGAGCCGAATACTTGAAAGTATCCAAATTGGGGTTTATTACTAGTGAGGAGCTCGTATGCCGTCTTGCCGAGTAGCTTGTGAAGATACAAGCGATTTGTTGGATGACAAGCTGTCTCAACCGCTAGCACCCAAAATTGTTTTGGATTCTTGTACTTATCAAGCATCATTCTTTCCATCTCAATAAGATTCTGGTTCTTCCTCTCAACAACTCCATTTTGTTGAGGCGTGTACGCAGCCGAGAACTCATGTGAAATCCCTTCTTCGTCAAGGAAGGTATCCACATTTGCGTTCTTAAACTCTGGTCCATTGTCGCTCTGAACCGTCTTGATCTTCACTTCAAATTGATTTTGGGCCTTCCTAGTGAAGTTTTTGAAGATCTTTTGGACCTGCGATTTATCATCAAGAAAGAACACCCACGTAAATCTTGAAAAATAATTGACTATGACTAGACCAAATGAGTTACCACCGAGACTCTTGTAGGCATTGGGACCAAAGAGATCCATGTGAAGTAGCTCAAGCGGTCTTCTCGTGGTCATGATGTTCTTTACGAGGTAACTTCTTCCAACTTGTTTTCCTGCTTGACAAGCACTACAAAGTCTATCCTTGTCAAATATAACATCTTTTACTCCAAGGATATGATCACCTTTAATAAGCTTATCAAGATTTTGTATGCCCACATGACCTAGCCTTCTATGCCACAACTAGCCTTTAGAAGACTTAGCAATTAAGCAAGTTGTAGGTTTAGCTTTTCTAGTGAAATAAACAATGTAAAGATCACCTCTACGTATACCGGTAAAGATCATTTTATGATTATCTCTATGAAACACTTGGCAATCTACTTCAGTAAATAGGACATTGAAACCAAAGTCAGCAAGTCTTGATACGGAAAGTAAATTGTAGCCAAGCGATTCAACGAGCATAACATTTTGTATGGAGCTATCATGTTAGATGGCCACCTTACCAAGCCCAACCACCATACCCTTTGAGTTATCACCGAAAGTGACATACTTTCGAGGGTCGTCGTTTTCAGCAAGCTCATGAAACATATCTTTGTCTCCGGTCATATGATCAGTACATCCACTATCAAGGACCCATTCCTTTCCTATGACCATGTAGCCGCGAATATTAGCCATAAGACCAAAGTGTCTCATTGCATCATCAAGATCATAGTCACTATCATCATCCTCATCATAGTATCCATGTTCAACATCATCATGTGGTGGATCAATTCCTAGAGAGAGTGATTCATTAGAAGTATGGCCGTAACAATGTTCATCTCTATGAATTCTAATGACTTCGGAAATGATATTGCTAATAATTCCAACATCTCCTTCCGCACGCATGAGATCACGAAGCTCAAATAGACAATCATCAAACTTAGGATCACTAGTGCTCATCTTACTCGAGGCAATAGACTTATGGAGAATTTCATCTAGATTTTTCAAGGAATAATTTGGTAACTGTTCCTCAAGAAATCTCCATATAGTGTAGGCACACTTAATAGTAGGTAAGGTAGAAATTGAATTTTTGGGCAATCCTCTAATGATAAGATTGATAGTTCCAAGATTGTGAATCATGTCAAGATCCTCATCGGGTGTGGGATTCAAAGTATCAATATGAGGTGCACAAGGGCTAGTAATGTACTTGTTCAAATGATATTCATTGAAAATCTCAAGCATCTCATTTTTCCACTCATGGAAGAACTCTCCATCAAGAATAGGCACTCTATGTCTAAGACTCCCCAACGTAGAATCATCCATCTTCCTCCAAAGGTGTTTAAACCAAAGCAATGGAGACCAATGCTCTGATACCAATTGAAAGGATCGAGAAGAAGTGTCTAGAGGGGGTTGAATAGACTGTTAACAATAAAAGTTGCAGTTTCTAATTTCTTTAGGTTGAAGTGGAGTTTTAGCACAAGTTCACACATTTATAATACATATCAAGAAAACATGACAAGAGTATATGATCAGCGGAAAGTAAAGCATGCAAGTTGCAAGAATGTAAAGGGATGGGATTTGGACTGTGCAAACGCAATGTAGACACGGAGATTTTTGGCGTGGTTCCGATAGGTGGTGCTATCGTACATCCACGTTGATGGAGACTTCAACCCATGAAGGGTAACGGTTGCGCGAGTCCACGGAGGGCTCCACCCATGAAGGGTCCACGAAGAAGCAAACTTGTCTATCCCACCATGGCCGTCGCCCACGAAGGACTTGCCTCACTAGGGTAGATCTTCACGAAGTAGGCGATCTCCTTGCCCTTACAAACTCCTTGGTTCAACACCACAATCTTGACGGAGGATCCCAAGTGACACCTAACTAATCTAGGAGACACCACTCTCCAAGAGGTAACAAATGGTGTGTTGATGATGAACTCCTTGCTCTTGTGCTTGAAATGATAGTCTCCCCAACACTCAACTCTCTCTCTCATTGGATAGGATTTGGTGGAAAGATGGTTTGAGTGGAAAGCAACTTGGGGAAGGCTGGAGATCAAGACTTATGTGGTTGGAATGGAATATCTTAACCTCAACACAAGTGTAGGTGGTTCTCTCTCAGAAAATGTAAGTTGGAAGTGTAGGCATGTTCTGATAGCTCTCTCCATTAATGAAGAGTGGGTTGAGGGGTATATATAGCCTCCACACAAAATCTAACCGTTACACACAATTTACCAAACTCGGTGCAACCGAATTAGAAAACTCGGTCGGACCGAATTGGTTCATAATGTGACAGTTAGGCATTTTGGTGGGACTGACTTGATCAACTCAGTGGGACCGATGTGCTAGGGTTAGGGTAAAGCCACATCTCGATTGGACTGATTACACACACTCGGTGGACCCGATTTTGGTAATAAGCCAAACAGAGAGTTGTCCAGGCAAACTCGGTGGGGCCGATTTCAAATCTCGGTGAGACCGAAATTAATGTAATAGGCAACAGAGAGTTTGCAAGCCCATCTCGGTGAGGCCGAGATCCTATCAATGAGACCAAATTGATTAGGGTTTCTGTCAGTGGCTTATGTCAAGTGAACTCGGTGGCGCCGGGTAGATCAAATTAGTGGGGCCGAGTTTGACTTTCGGTTTGGGACATATTTGGATCTGAGAAAGTAGTTGAGGGCTGTGGAGCATATCACTAAGCACTTTGAGAAAGCAAGCCATTAACCAACACCTCACCCCCTATTAATAGTTTTGGCTTTCCTAAGGACTCAATGTGATCTTGGATCATTAATATAGAAAATGCAGAGTCTTGTGCTTTGAGCTTGAGACAATCCTTTGTCCTCAGCATCTTGAAGGGGTTCCACATCCTCTAGTCCATGCCACTCCATTGTTGAACTTATCTGAAATATAGTAGCTAGAAGCATTACTCCAACAAGAGATATGTTGACATTAATTACCAAAATCACCCAGGGAACACTCATGATTTCAATCTTCCCCTTTTTGGTAATTGATGACAACAAACATCAAAGCTTTAGATAATGATATAGAGAATAACAAGTAAAACTTTCGAAAGACATGTAGCATGCATAGGATCTCCCTACATGTATGCAATCATGTAAATATGGAATATAGGAGCATGTGAATGCATAAGCATGACATATTAAGCAATGTGTTACATATATCTTGGCTATATGCAGAGCAAATGATGTGAATATAGGAAGTGTACCTTCATGCTCATGAGTCCTTGCAAACATTATGTACATCAGCAAGAAATCCTCATACACATGACTGTGATGCATATACTTACCTTGTGGTCTTGAGTTGGCTTAGGAAGGGATGAACATGAGTAAACAAGGTTAGATAACACAGATACATATACTAGCCAGAGCAAACAAAGAAACCACAAGAATACCAAGACTGGGATGACATGTAGAGAGTGAGTAATGAGTACTCTATTGGATATAGACATGTCCCCAAAGGTAAAGATGTGCAATGAATTCAAGGATTTCCTTCCATTAGATGTCTTGCTCCCCCCGAATTTTATAGAAAATAAGAGCAATGAAAGAGAAATAAGGAATGCAAACAATCAAATATGAACATGTCTTTCCCCTCTTAAAGACATGTGACTTCTCTCCTCTTGAACACCAAGCATCTGGGGTTTCTTACACTCTCCCCTGAGTATTCTCTCACCCTATAGAAATGATTAAGCTTTGATGTGATCTCTCTCTCCCCCTTTGACATCAATTTCCAAGAAGGGTCCTTCTGAATTTTTGTTACAAATGGGTTTGGTCCTTGAGTCACAAAGCAAAGCAGCAAGTCGAATGTGCTGCTGGTAGAGGACAAGAATCGTTGAGTGGAGCTGGAGCAAAAAGAATGCAGGAATTAGTGACAAGCTATCTTTCCTGTAGTGAAATCGGTAGCATCGAATTGTGTGCTTCGGTGGCACCGAAAGGATTCGGTTGGACCGAAGGAAACAAACGGGTGTGACACAGTTCATCACAGTGAAAACTCGGTGGCGCCGGGTAGATCAAATAAGTGAGGCCGAGTGTGACTTTTGGTTTGGGACATCACTAGTAGAAAAAGGGTCAAACGTGAAGCACATTAGTGCCGTTTTGAATTTGAGCCGGCACTAATTGTACCATTAGTGCCGGTTCGAATGGCTATGCATTAATGCCGGCTCGTGTTGAACCTTTAGTACCGGTTCGTGCCACGAACCGGTACTAAAGGGGTGATGGCAGGCTGGCGTCAGGCCAGGGCCCCACGATCACCTTTAGTACCGGTTCGTATCACAAACCGGTACTAAAGGGCTAACCTTTAGTACCGGTTTGTGCCACGAACCGGTACTAAAGGGGTCTGACCTATAGTACCGGTTTGTGACACAAACCGGCACTATAGGGCAATTTTCAAACTCTACCCCCCCCCCCCCGTGTGTCGTCCTTTCAGTTCTAAAAAAATCAAAAGAAAATGATAAAAACTTCAAAAAATAAAATCCTTCGAGAGGTAGTTATATTACTACATCTACTAGTTAGGAAAATTTGAAAACTTAAATTTGGACATGTTTTGCACGGCTATAACTTCGAGAGGTAGGGAAAATGTAACACGGCTATAACTTTTGCATACGATGTCGGAAAAAACGTATAATATATCAAAAAATTCAGCACGAAAATCCGCATCCGACGAAGACCGCCTACGGCCTGTTTGGAATTTTTTAGAATCCTCAAATTCCAAAAGGAAAAAAAGATATGGTCAAATTTCAGTTTTTTTAAAAAAATTTGGTTAAATCTGGTCAAACTAATTATTCAAGAAGTATTAATGTTACTACATAATTATTCAAGAATATTAGTGTTACTAAATAATTATTTCAATTTTTTGAATTTTGGTCAAATCTGGTCAAACTATGGTCAAACTGTGGTCAAACTATGGTCAAACTTATTCAAGAAATATTAGTGTTACTAAATAATTACTGTTTTTTTAGAATAATAGTTTCAAACTCAAACGGTGAAATGTGTGACTTCATGCTCAAACTAAACTCCTGAGGGTTAATAGGATTAACATCTTACTATTGTCAGGAAAACAACAAGTGCAGACTTGGAAACGAAGTAGAATAGAACCCGAAAGTTAAGCGTGCTCGGGCTGGAGTAGTGAGAGGGATGGGTGACCGGTCGAGAAGTTAGATGATTTGGAATGAGTGATCCACACTTGAGCAGTTAAGAGAGGTGATTAGAGACTAAATCATCAAATAATTTAAAAAAATTAAAAATAAAAAAAATCAAATTTTTTTCCAAAATTTTCAAAAAAAAATTAAAAAATACCTTTAGTACCGGTTGGTAACACCAACCGATACTAAAGGTATCCCATACCAGGGCGTGAGCTCACGCCACGTGGTGGCACTTTAGCGCCGGTTCGTGCCGAACCGGTACTAAAGGTGGGGGGGCCTTTAGTGCCCACACTTTAGTGCCAGTTCCATAACCGGCACTAAAGGCCCTTACAAACCCGTTTTAAAGCTCCGTTTTCTACTAGTGCATATTTGGATGTGAGAAAGTAGTTGAGGGTTGTGGAGCATATCACTAAGCACTTTGAGCAAGCAAGCCATTAAGAAACACCTCACCCCCTGTTAATAGTATTGGCTTTCCTAAGGACTCGATGTGATCTTGGATCACTAAAATAGAAATGCAGAGTCTTGTGCTTTGAGCTTGAGCCAATCCTTTGTCCTCAGCATCTTGAAGGGGTTCCACATCCTCTAGTCCATGCCACTCCATTGTTGAACTTATCTAAAACATACTAGGTAGAAGCATTAGTCCAACAAGAGATATGTTAACATTAATTACCAAAATCACCCAGGGAGCACTTGTGCTTTCACCTAGTTAACCTAACAATAAATAGGTTGCAGATATATTCAGTTAAAAGTTTGATTCACCAATTAGTCCCTTATCAACCGCCGGCCTATATGGTAGCAGCTACCGATATCCTGAATACTGAACAGATATAAGCCATGGGATGAAACTAACCTCGATGGAAAACAGCAGTCGTTCCCAAAATTGTCCCGTGTAGGTACATCGAGAAGCATGTTAAGCACAACAGGCTAAACATCAACCAAAATTATCCATGTCAAATAAAATAATCTCCAAAAGATAGCTTCGGTGTGTAGGTTTAAGCACGCTAGTAAAGCAAAACAAGTGGAAAGGTGTGCTAACTGCAACATGCCTAACATTTCACAACAAGCAAACATAGTCATTCAAACTGGTATTGTGCCGGTCTAAGTACACTGGTTATTGTTAAATAAAAATATAAAGGCATGTTAACTATAAGATGCAGCAACCAAATGTAGTCATTCATAGTGGTATTCTTGGAACTGGTACTGATGAAATTGAACTGCACAATTCATACTTGCACATATAGAACATCACATTGTGAATAACTAGAATAAACAAGGCATACTACGAACAACCAAAGATAGCATTTGAAACTGGACATATGCTAACTACAAACAACCGAACAATCAAGTAACTTTAAAAGAGGCATATGCTAGCTATAACAGGCTTAACAACAAGCAAATATATGCATTCCTATCGATATGTTTAAAACTGGATTGATGAAATGTACTGCACATTAAATAATTGCACATATAGAGCATCACATTGTGAACAACTGAAATAAACAAGGCGTACTGCAAACAACCAGATATAGCAATTAAAATTGGACATATTCTCACTACACTACAAAAGGGACTCGACCAAATAAATCATGGGTTTCTTGTGAATAGGCACGGCAAACAAATCATGGGTTTCCTCACTTGTCACAGATGGGCTCATTTCCATGGGACTCTTTCCCCTTGGAAGAGTAGATGGGCTCTTTCCCCTTGGAAGAGCCAGAGAGGGTACCCTCCTCGTGGTCGCCGTCGATGAGGTCTGACTTGGAAGCTGTGGATCCCAAGCCAACATCGTAGAATGCGTCCTTCAGAAATGACAAAAGGGGCTCGATGGTGATGTAGAATGGCAAATTGTTCACAGTGAGCCAGAGGAGATTAGCGGCTAGGCCATGGATGAGATCTACGATGGTTGAACCCGAGGGGTTGGGGGTGGGCCACTTGACATGTGACGTAGCCTGCCTCAGGCCGTCACTGTCGTTGACCTCGAGTCATAGCCGGCGACTGAGACATGCCCACATACTCTACCCCGCTGCTTGAGTGCCAGCCACCAGTAATGGTCGTCAGCTTCCTCGGTGACGTCGGGCGAAGAGACCGCTATACACCTCTTTTGGGCCAGTCGCTCCTCGAGCTCCATGGGAAGCGTAGCCGGGCTTAGGCTGCGACGCTCTGGAGTGGGGGATAGGGATGGGGATCTACGGGAAAGGGGGCATTTGGCAGATGCCATCTAAGAAACTCAGGGTGGCCTGGGTATGGAGATCGGTGGGTGTATGTGCATCTAGTGCCACCCTTAGTTGGTTTTGGAGTATTGACGACAAACTTGGTTGAGGGACTAATATGTTTGTGAGAATTGCAGGATAACACAGGTAGTAGTCCCATACTGATTCGGTTTACCTACCAGAGATGACCCCTAAAAATGTGTGAAGACATTGAAGACAATGGTGGTCTGTGAAAAGATTCACATTGAGGACTATGACATGAGAAGACATCGCATGAAGACCATGGAGTATGAAGACATAGTTGTTTCGTAGTTTCCTTTTCTTCTTTGTTTAGTCATAGGAACCACTGCACTTTTAAGTGGGGTCCAAGTGAACAAAGTCAGAGTGACTGATGTGATGGTCAACGAAATCCTATTTCTTCGAGCGAAGACTATGAGAGCAAACCTTATCCAGAGCTCGATGAGTCAGCTTAACTTGTAGCCCAAGTCAAGCTGCCTCATGGGTTTGAAATATGACCGTTGGACACGTGTCAGTTCCTTAGTGACCCAGGGTCATTTTGGACAAATCAGGTCGGGTTGCCTCCTGGCTATAAATAGCCCACCCCTACACCATAAATTGGTGGCTGCTTAGAGTTAGTGCACGACTTTTGTCGTTTGAGAGCAACCCATCTCCGAAGTATTTGAGAGAGATCCTTGCGAGGACAAAGCCCAAAAACACCCAGAGCCAAAGAGTGTTAGGCATCACTGAAGTCTTTCAGTCTGCATGACCTGAAGACTTATTACACTTGAGGACTATGAATCCTCCAGCCGGTTAGGCGTCGTGTTCTGAGTGTCCAAGAGTCATTGTGGATCACCGATGAAAGAAGTCTACGAAGGTTTGGGAGTCTACCTTGAAGACTTACCAGAGTGACTGGGCGAGGACTATGCGTCCTTAGCTCAAGGGGAATAAGGTGAAGACGCATTCTTTTGAGTTGAGTCTCAGCCTCCCTAACCAAACGTATAGTTTTCATAGCAACTAGAACTGGTCTACCAAATCCTTGTCCTCATCAAGCTACTGGTTCTATCCTTCACTTCCCTTTTATTTACAGTTTGTCTTCGTGAAGTCACTGCATGCCTGTATGATCTGATTGACTTCACTAAGTGAAGACTCTTTACTATTTGGCTTTATACTATCTTCCATCCTGATCCATACTACCTAGCTACTGATAGTCTTTGTGTTTTCACTTCATTGCTTACTTGACTATGGCTTGTCTAGTGTAGTCTACCTTCCGCTGCATATCAATGGTTCATTTCTCTCGTTTGTCTTCAAAGCCCCCGTGTTTTGAAGACTTCCATAAAAATCACCTATTGTCAGGACCCCGATTCCATATCACATCGATCTAGCCGGTAACACCTCATATCACATTGCGGCCTCACGCACGGTATTCCCATGGGCGCCGCCTTACCATGGCCTGGGACCGTTTGCGCCTTTTGGCTCACGTATATGATAGTGTCGCTAGCATCCATATGACAGAGAACCCGGGCTGACATGGCTAGTCGTGAACCCAAAGCGGCACAGACCTGTGGAGACAGGCATACATGAATCACATCGAGCATGTCGGTCATCAGCGAGTGAATCCGGGATGTAGCACTGGGCTAACAGGACTCCGGGGAACCCGGGCTGTAGCAGGCTAGGCAGGACTCCGGATGTCACCGCGTGACATTTCCCCGAAGGGACAGACATAGGAACGAAGTGAAACACATGCCGGCTAGTCAAGTGTCCTAAGTAGTAGTGCTGGGCTAGCAGGACTCCAGTGAAACGGGCTGTAGCGGACTACTATGGCTCGAGGAACACTAGACTACATTTCCCCATAAGAAAGGCTGCCAAGGATAAACAACTAGATTGTCGGATCCCACTCATACTAAGCATTTCAATCGTACACATAATATGCCCGATATGAGTATATACAACATGGCATCACAACAAAACTCTACAACTCAAGTACTTTATTTAAAGGCTCCAGAGAGCCATACATAACATGTTCATATAGGTAGGGGTCACATGACCTGACACTCAAGTCATAGAAACATACAAGCACATGCGGAAGCAAATAGTCTTTGTACAGACACTAGAAAGCAAAAGGCTTCTCAAAGCCTGTCTATCTACATAGGGCCCTCCATGGCTGGGATCACCACCTGGGTGGCTAGTCACTCGTCGACATCGAGGTCTACATAAAACCCATTGGAGGGGCGGTGTTGTCGTCTGAAAACAGTAACTAAGCAAACATGAGTACAAAGGTACTCAGGAGGTCTTACATCAGAAACTACTATACATGCTTGTTCTCAAGAAGGTGGTGGAGTTATTGCAGCAAGCCAGCTTTGACTCTTGGCTAAGCTATCCTACGAGACTCCACT
Organism: Triticum aestivum; assembly: GCF_018294505.1. Classification (NCBI taxonomy): domain Eukaryota; kingdom Viridiplantae; phylum Streptophyta; class Magnoliopsida; order Poales; family Poaceae; genus Triticum; species Triticum aestivum. Next base: position 214,818,406 of record NC_057800.1, read on the forward strand.
AGTAAAACAGTTTTCGCACACGAGTCCACTAATCACCAACACAATACTCCACCAGGGAACCTCCCTCATCATCCTACGAGAGGGCCATCCTTGGTACTCACACTTATCTTGAGTCTTTTAGTAGTGTCCATTAACTTGTCTATGAACTGTATAGGTAACCAAGTAGTCCTTTACCGCGGACGCGGCAATTCGAATAGTTTTATACCCTGCAGGGGTGTACTTCTTCATACACGCTTTCACCATTTACCGCCGTTTACTTGACATGTACTCGGCAACCTTCAAGCGGAAGCCCAACAAGGGTGTCGGCCACGGCCGACCTAAACACTCAAGCCTCTAGTCCAGGTTTATCGGCTATTCAGGTTCCTTCCGCAGGGAGTCCGGCAAAGGTTTCAACATACGGCCCCGAACGATGTGAACAGGGTTCCCGAGACACCAAACGGGTGACTCGGTACACCATGCCATGGTGTATCTACCGCAACATAGCCCACCCCTAGGGTCAGCGCTACGCACGGCCGCCAACACATAACCTACAAACACCAGAAACTAATTGAAACTCCTGGACAGAGTACTAGGATGATTAAGAAGCCGAGAGGGTCAATTAAGGATCCCAATGCATGGTAGTAGCTGATTCTTAAAATCACACATACAGATCTCAGTTCTTATGGACGGCCTCAATGAAACAACCCACCGTGTACACCTACATGGCTTCTCATCGATACCTTTACCAAATCATGTTCAACACATCCCTCGCATTACCGACATAATCATTTCACTCTAGCCCATCACTGTGACGCCCCAAGACCGGAGCTTCAGATGCCTTCCGTGGTTTCCAGGTTTCGTCGTGTGTTTTGTTTGGTTCGGTGCATCATGTGCATTGCATCATGTCATCATGCCATCATCTCATAAATCTTTTGTAACTCACCTAAATAAATTGCATGGATCTTCGGTCCATTTAAATCGAGGGAATTCACATGGTGATTCTCTTTATAACATATCCTCCCAATATTAGGGAGCTAAATAAAAATATTCCACTCGTTTGGAATTGCCGCAAACACACTTGCAAAATATCCCAATGCCTTTGTCCCATGCATCATCTCCTTCTCTTTTCCTTCTAGTTCCTTTCTTTTTCAAGTGCCACTTTCCCCTTCTCTATTTATGTTCAGTCTTTTCCTATAAATTCTTGACCATGCCCTCAACCTCTCTGTCAAATTTCATCTCTTTTGAAATTGTTTTGGTTAGGGTTTAAAATGGTTCAAGTTTGAATTTAATTCAAACTTGAATTATTTTTACTTCCTTTAAAATCTCCAAACCAATTTTGTTAAACAGAGCACATTTTCAGGATCATGAATATATTTTTGTATTTCTCTAGCTCCTCTCCTTTCCCCCCTGCTTTTTCCTTTTTGTATTTCTGTCTGAAGAAATAGAAAAGCAGCGGCATCAGCTACCTGGGCCTCGGCCACCCGGCCGGCCCATTAGCTCAGCCAGCGCCGGCCCATCCCGCACCCAGGCCGTATTCCAAGGCCACTTCTCCTAAACCTAGGCCCAACCTCTCGCTCCCCACTCCTTTCCCTCGTCTTCCCACCAGCGCCGCCAGGAGAGGCCCGATCTCCATCTCCTGGCCGATCCCCTCCTTGTTCGGTCGTTCCCACCTGCGCCTCCCTCTCCCTCGCTCGCAGCGCCCTCTCCCTCGATCTCCTCCTTCCCTGCTTCGCCAAAGAGAGGAGCGATGCACCACGCCCTGCTGTCACCGCTCCGCTCCTTCTAGCCCCGCACGCGTCAAGGAGACGCCGCCAAACTCCGCCCCTACAGCTTCTCCTCTTCCGCCAGGAGCTTGCGGAGCCGAGCGGCCATTCCCGCCTCAACGCCGCCGTCCTCCATGGCCGCTGCCGCTGCTGCGCCTCGTCGCCGGAGACCCGTTCCTCTATCGTGGCTCCGTTCGCCAGCGCCGCGCCTCCATCGCCCGGCGAGCTCCGCCACCAGCCATGCCAGCGAGCTTGCCGCTGTCGTCCGCCTCGTCGTGTTCCCCTCCACCTCCAGCGCGCCAAGTTCATCGTCGTTCTCGCCTGCGACCTCACCATGGCACCACTGCCTTGCTGTAGCTGCTGCTTCGCTGTTCAGTGCCGCTGCGCCTTCATTCTGTCACTTGTTGAAGGAGACGAGCAGCAGCCAAGCCCCATCGAGCTCATACACAAGCTGCCCGAGTCCTTGTCCAGAGCCACCCAAGTCGTCGCCTCTTTGTGCCATGCAGTGTTACCGTGGACGCATGCACCCCCGGATCGGAACCGCAAGCACCAAGTACACCACCCGCAAGACCCGGACTCCGAACGCCAAGTACTACTACATAACCAAAGAATTCGGATGCATCAAGTCCCCGAGGAGACCCGTTTTTCGTTAAGTTCGACTACCCGTTTCATCAAGTACCACTACGGTCGGAGACCTCGGACATGCCAAGTACCCCTTCGAGCTATCAATACCGCAAGAGCCAAGTTCCACGAACATACGAGAACAACTACCGTCGACATGCATTTTGCCAAGTACCACTACCTTCAACGCGAACCACTACTTCCACTACGGCATGAGTACAACTACTACCACTACGAACGTGACGAGAACGTCTACTTCCCCTACACCGCATCGAACTTGGTCCGTTCCGACAACACACGCTTCGAAGGTATAACCCCGAGATGACGCCCGTGAACGAATGTTGCGTGTTGTATGAAATGCTCGTGTTTGCTCCGTGTCGGAGTTGTTCGGTGCATGTTGTCCCTCTTTTGCCTTGCCACCGACATGTGGGAACCCCATAATCGGGAGCACCCCATCATCCTTGAATGACACGCTCCCGTCACTTCCTTTTGCACCAGTATCCCCGTGGGCTACCGGATAACCGATATGTTGTCGTGGCATCATTTTCGGATTCGTCGTCGTGGCACCCTTTTCCTTTCCACCATGATGTCAAATGCTTCATAATAATGCTCTTGTCAAGTTTTAATAAAAATTGCATAAACTTGTTCATGTCATCTGCATCATGATAACAACAATTAAAATGTTTAAATTGTTGTTGCATTAAATTACTAAGGCATATGGGGATTTACCGGATTTGTTATTTGTTATGTCCGGCCCCATTTAAATTGTTTAGATGATATAGTTTTGTTATGCTTCACCACTTGCCATGCTTAAACGACATTTAATATTGTTGAGTACCTAACGAGAGAGAACTAAATAAGTCATGTGGTGTTTCGTCAATATGCAACGGAGTTGCATGTTGAGCTCCACTTAATTTGTAGGATTGTTTGTGCATTTTGCCATGCCATGCTTCATTAAACTGGACATGCATCATACTTGGTTGTGCATCATGTCATGTTTATTGTGGTGGTTGTTTACTATGTTGTTTGCTTCTTTCCGGTGTTGCTTCTTCGGGTTGTTTCCGGTAACGTCGTGTTGTGAGGATTCGTTCGACTGCGTCCGTTTGTCTTCTTCATGGACCCGTCCTTCTTCCTTGCGGGATTTCAGGCAAGATGACCCCACCCTCGAAATCCCTTCTATCTTTGCTTGCTTAGTTGCTCGCTCTTTTGCTATGCCTATGCTGCGATACCTACCACTTGCTTATCATGCTGCCCATATTGTTGAACCAAGCCTCTAACCCACGTTGTCCTAGCAAACCATTGTTTGGCTATGTTACCGCTTTGCTTAGCCCCTCTTATGGCGTTGTTAGTTGCAGGTGAAGATTGAAGTTTGTTCCTTGTTGGAACATGGAGATGTTGTTCCTTGTTGGAACATGTTTACTTGTTGGGATATCACAATATATCTTATTTAATTAATGCATCTATATACTTGGTAAAGGGTGGAAGGCTCGGCCTTATGCCTGGTGTTTTGTTCCACTCTTGCCGCCCTAGTTTCTGTCATATCGGTGTTATGTTCCCGGATTTTGCGTTCCTTACACGGTTGGGCTATTATGGGAACCCCTTGACAGTTCGCCTTAAGTAAAGCTCTTCCAGCAATGCCCAACATTGGTTTTATCATTTGCCACCTAGCCTTTTCTTTTCCCTTGGTAGTTGCGCTCCTGAGGGTCATCATTATTTTACCCCCTCGAGCCAGTGCTCCTTTGAGTGTTGGTCCAAACTAGAGTCCTGTGCAGCGCCCCCCTCGGGGAAACTCGAGGTTTGGTTTTAGTTGTATGGAGCGCTCATCTGAGTGTGCCCTGAGAAAGAGATATGTGCAGCTCCTATCAGGATTTGTCGGCACATTCGGGCGGTGTTGCTGGTTTAGTTTTACCCTGTCGAAATGTCTTGTTGTACCGGGATACCGAGTCTGATCGGAACGTCTCGGGAGGAGGTCTATTCCTTCATTGACCGTGAGAGCTTGTGATGGGCTAAGTTGGGACACCCCTGCAGGGATTTGAACTTTCGAAAGCCGTGCCCGCGGTTATGGGCAGATGGGAATTTGTTAATGTCCGGTTGTAGATAACTTGAACCTTAACTTAATTAAAATGAATCAACCGCGTGTGTAACCGTGATGGTCTCTTTCCGGCGGAGTCCGGGAAGTGAACACGGTGTTGGAGTTATGTTTGATGTAGGTTGTTTAGGATCACTTCTTGATCATAGTTTCATCGACCGTGCTTTGCCTTCTCTTCTCGCTCTCATTTGCGTATGTTAGCCACCATATATGCTAGTCGCTTGCTGCAGCTCCACCTCATACCTTTACCTTACCCATAAGCTTAAATAGTCTTGATCGCGAGGGTGCGAGATTGCTGAGTCCCTGTGGATCACATATACTTCCAAAACTAGTCTGCAGGTGCCGTTGAGTCCATGCAGATGACGCAACCAAGCTCAAGGAGGAGCTAGTTGAAGATCTTTTCCTTTGTCTTGCTTCGTTCTACTTGATCAGTAGTGGAGCCCAGTTGGGGTCGATCGGGGACCTTGTCGCATTTGGGGTTCTTCTTTTATTTTGGTTCCGTAGTCGAACCTCGAGTGTATTTGGATGATGTAATGCTTTATTCATGTAATTGTGTGAAGTGGCGATTGTAAGCCAACTATGTATCTTTTTCCCTTATGCGTTACATGGGTTGTGTGAAGATTACCTCTCTTGCGACATTGCTTTCAATGCGGTTATGCCTCTAAGTCGTGCTTCGACACGTGGGAGATATAGCTGCATCGAGGGCGTTACAATCACCCAGATGAACCAGACTTGACACAACTCTAAGCATAGCAGGCATAGCAAGGTAGGAAACACAAACATGGCTCAATCAACTCCTACACATGCTAGTGGGTTTCAGCTAGTTACTGTGGCAATGATAGGTCATGCAGAGGATAAGGGTTCAACTACCGTAGCACACAGCATTTTGAATCGCGTTGTCTTAATGCAGTAAACAAGAGCAGAAGCGAGAACATGGGTTTGTATCGGAATGATCAATGGGTTGCTTGCCTGTTGTAGTGGTAGTAGGGTACTGCCCTTCAGATGGATACTCGGGGTTATCCTCGGAGGCAGAACCTACCACGAAAGACACACCGAACATGATCAAGACATGAGAATATGCAACAATATGATGCATGCTATGACATGGCAAAATGAAAGTGTCTTGGCCTAATGCAAGCTAAAACAGAAAGGAATGAGCTCATTTGAATCAAAGATTCAAATGTTAGCTCATTTATCATGGCCTTACTAGTGCATTACCTTATTCTGCTTAAACAGCAAGGTTAACTTGTTTTTTCATGCATGAAACCATTACAGATGGATAGATTGAATTTTTCTGATCATTTTTCATATATAAAATGTTGGATTTGGAGCTATGGTTGATTTTCTATGATTTTTAGAAGTTTTGGCTATTTTCTGGATTTTCCAATATAAGAATAATTCCAGTAATTGAATTAATGCGTCAGCATGACATAGGTGTGACATCAGCGGGTCAACTGGGTCAGCCAGGTGAAATCTGACTGGTGGGCCCTGTCTGTCAGTGTCTCAGCTAATTAACAGAATTATGTTAGTGTTAATTAACTGTCAGTGGGGTCTGGGCCCACATGTCCGTGACTAAACTAATTAAAATTAGTTAAAACTAATTCTAAACTAATTAGTAGGGCGGCCCCACCTGTCATAGACTCAGGGGGAAGTCAACCTGGGCCCACACAGGGTCAAACAGAGTCAAACTCACCGGCGTTTAGCAGCCAACAAGGCCAGACGCGGCGGAGGGCTCGGGTTTTGCACTCCGGCGACCAAAAAGACGGCGGAGACCATCTACGTGTTGCGGGGAGCGAGCCGCGTCGAGTGGTGGCAGTAGGTGGAGCTGGGGTGGCCGGAGACGACGACGGCGAGCACGTCCGCGATGGCCGGAGTTCGGGCGAGGTTGAACTAGTTGCTAGCAGGCACGGCGAGGGGCGTGCGGAGGTGCTACGGGCTCCTGCAAGTGCGTTGAAGACGAAGGCGTGCTTGGTTGCGACCCAACGTGGCTGTGGCCACGACGGCGACGTGCGGTGGCGGTGGCGAGCTTCGTCTCCGATGGCCATGGTGGTTAGAGGGCACGTACGAGCGCGTGGAGAGGGGGAAATGGGTCAGTAGCTCACTGTGGTTGCAGGGGAGCGAACGGCGAGCTCGAGGGTGAGCTGGAGCGAGCGGGGCGGCGAGGGGGATCTCCGGCGACCGAGGTTGAAGACGAGCTCGGTGCAGCGTCTCCGGGGCGAGCGAGCGCTCGGGGATGGGTCGAGGCGAAGCAGCGGACGACGGCAGAGCTTCTTGGCACGGCGAGGCAGCGAGTGGACGGTGGTGGCTGCGGTGGAGCTTGGCGGTGGCGACGGCTGCGCTCGGCAGTGAATGGGGAGAGAGCGAGAGAGGGGGAGAGGCCACGGGGAGAGTGGGGAGAAAGAGAGGGGGACGTGGGGGAGTGCGTGGCACTCGTAGGCGCGTCCGGGGCGTCGGCGGAAGCAGGAGGTGGTCGGCGTGTGGCCGCGGGTGCCGGCCACGCGCTTCTCGTCCTCCTGGCGAGAGGAGGAGGACGACTGGCAGGGGCCAGTGGACTGGGCCGAGCCGGTGGGCCAAGTGGGCTGCGCCAGGTAAGTCCCTGTTCTCTCTGTCTTTTCTGTTTTTTAATTTATTCTATTATTTCTGTAACTTCAGGGCTTTATTAAAAATGCCAGGGCATTTCCAAAAATCATAAAATTAATCATGTCCACTGCTTAGAATATATCCAACAGCAAACATTTTAGTTTATGATTATTTGAGCATTTAAAATATTTTATAGCATTTAAATGCCCAAATGCAAATACTATAAGAATTAATCCAATGACCTTATGATGTCCTAGAAAAATGTGCACCATTTTTGTCAAAGGTTTTAACTCAAAACAAAAAGGGTGGGCTTTTTAGAAGGGCATTTCAGGTTCATTGAAAAAGTTTTTAGTAAACCCTAGTTGTTCCAGGGGGGGCTGGGGGTTTTTTCATCCCCATTTCAAATTTAAGAGAAATTTAAATATGATGCACACTCTAATGCTTGAACTAGCTAGGGTGTCACAACTCGCCCCCACTCAAAAGAATCTCGTCCCGAGATTTAGGATCCTCCGGGAAGAAGGTGGGGTACTCGAGTCGAAGACGATCCTCCCTTTCCCAAGTGGCCTCTTTCTCGGAATGGTGTGACCATTGAACCTTGAGAAACTTGATATTATGGCGTCGAGTGGTACGCTCGGCTTGATCAAGGATACGGACGGGATATTCCCGATATGAGAGGTTATCTTGTAGATCAAGCGTTTCGTGGTCCACTCCACGGATAGGATCCGTGAAGCAACGCCTGAGTTGAGAAACGTGGAAGACATCGTGAACTCTGGAAAGATGTGAAGGTAGTTGAGGGAGTCCTGGATTAGGGGGTGTCCGGATGACCGGACTATACCTTCAGCCGGACTCCTGGACTATGAAGATACAAGATTGAAGACTTCGTCCCGTGTCCGGAAGGGACATTCCTTGGCGTGGAAGGCAAGCTTGGCGATACGGATATGTAGATCTCCTACCATTGTAACCGACTCTATGTAATCCTAACCCTATCCGGTGTCTATATAAACCGGAGGGTTTTAGTCCATAGGACAACATATTCATACACAATCATACCATAGGCTAGCTTCTAGGGTTTAGCCTCTCTGATCTCGTGGTAGATCTACTCTTGTACTACCCATATCATCAATATTAATCAAGCAGGACGTAGGGTTTTACCTCCATCGAGAGGGCCCGAACTTGGGTAAAACTTCGTGTCCCTTGCCTCCTGTTACCATCCGGCCTAGACGCACAGTTCGGGACCCCCTACCCGAGATCCGCCGGTTTTGACACCGACATTGGTGCTTTCATAGAGAGTTCCTCTGTGTCATCGCCGTCAGGCTCGATGGCTCCTACGATCATCAATAGCGATGCAGTCCAGGGTGAGACCTTCCTCCCCGGACAGATCTTCGTCTTCGGCGACTTCACACTGCGGGCCAATTCACTTGGCCATCTGGAGCAGATCGAAAGCTACGCCCCTGGTCGTCAGGTCAGATTTGGAAGTTTAAACTACACGGCTGACATCCGTGGGGACTTGATCTTCGACGGATTCGAGCCACTGCCGAGCGCGCCGCACTGTCACGACGAGCATGATCTAGCTCTGCCACCGAACAGTGCCCTGGAGGCTGCACCCACGTCGGCTTCGACCTTTAATTCGGAGCCAACTGCGCCGATCGAGGATGGGCGGTTGGACGCCACCTCGGGGGCTGCGATCCCAATGGTGATCGAGCCGATCACCAGCCCCGCACTCCGTGAGACTCATGACTCCAGGGAGCCGGACCCCGAACCCTCCGCTCCCCTGCCGATCGAATCCGATTGGGCGCCGATCATGGAGTTTACTGCCGCGGATATCTTTCAGCACTCGGCTTTTGGTGATATTCTGAAGACACTAAAGTCTCTCTCTCTATTAGGAGAGCCCTGGCCGAGCTTCGGTCAGCAAGGGTGGGATACGGATGATGGAGAAATTCAAAGCCCACCCACCACCCACTTTATAGCCACTGTCGATGATTTAACCGATATGCTGGACTTCGACTCCGAAGATATCAACGGTATGGACGCCGACGCAGCAGACGATGAAGAACCAGCACCTATTGAGCCCTGGATAGCCACCTCGTCATATGACGTATACATGGTGGACGCACCAAAAGATGACGACGAGGAGCGGAAGGACGCACCGAAGGTTTGTTCCCACGAGAAGCAGTCAAAGCGGTGACGCAAGCGCCGCCCCAAACCCCGCCTCGACAGAAATAAGGATCACACAGACCCAGCGCAAGAGCATGGGCGAACCGCTGCCGGAAAACGGCACTCCAGATAATCAAACCGAACAAACAAATTCTATCAAGGATAATAGTCCGGACGACATAATGCCGGACAGGCACCCGGAGCAGCAGAATGCCCGTAAAAGGCTTGTTGCCACCGCGAGGAGTCTTAAAAAGCAGAAGCAAAGGCTTAGGGCTGTGCAAGACACACTCCAAATTAGATGGAGTAAAATACTCAACACAGCAGCGAGGTACGGCAACAATCGCCCCTCCAAGAGCTACCAAAAGCGGAAGCTGCTACCCGAATTCGATGAGGAGGCCTCAAACCCTCCACAACCTAACATCAAAGCAGCCACCTGGCCAGATAGACGACCCCTCTACCAACACGGGGTGGCATACAACGCCACTCACAACACAACACGCGACCCAGGCAAGGGCTCGCACCCAAAGGATGGCGCAACAAGATCCATCTATGGACCACGCAAGCGCACCCCAGCATACAATGCAATACAACAAACATCCGAACAACGCGGCACACCCAGCTACAGGGGTGCCGTACACCCCCTGTGTTTCACCGATGAGGTGCTGGACCATGAATTCCCAGAGGGATTCAAACCCGTAAACATAGAGGCATATGACGGAACAACAGACCCAGGGGTCTGGATTGAGGACTACATCCTCCATATCCATATGGCTCGAGGAGATGATCTCCACGCCATCAAGTACTTACACCTCAAGCTCAAAGGGCCAGCTCGTCACTGGCTTAAAGGCCTCCCCGAAAGCTCCATTGGAAGTTGGGAAGAGCTTGAAGACGCCTTTCGGGCAAATTTTCAAGGGACTTATGTCCGACCTCTGGATGCGGACGATTTGAGTCATATAACTCAACAGCCCGGAGAGTCAGCCCGAAAGCTTTGGAACAGGTTTTTACTAAAAAGAACCAGATTGTCAACTGTCCGGACGCCGAAGCCTTGGTAGCTTTCAAGCATAGTGTCCGTGATGAATGGCTCGCCAGACACCTCGGCCAAAATAAGCCGAGAACGATGGCCGCATTAACAAACCTCATGACCCGCTTTTGCATGGGTGGGGACAGCTGGCTAGCCAGATGCAGCACCAGCGACCCCAGTACATTTGAAGTTAGAGATGGAAATGGGAAACCACGGCGCAACAGCAATAACAAACGCCGGAATAAAGAAGACAGCACGAAGGGCACGACAGTAAACGCCGGATTCAAAAGCTCTCGGCCAGGTCAGCAAAAGCCGCCCTCTAAAGGCTCCAGGGATGAACTGTCCAGCCTCAACAAAATTCGGGACCAAGTATGTCAGATCCATAGTACCCCTGGTAAACCTGCTAATCATACCCACAGAGATTGCTGGGTCTTCAAGCAGTCCGGCAAGCTCAACACCGTACACAAGGGGGAGGATACACCAAGTGAAGACGAGGACGAGCCTCCCAAGCAAGACACTGGGGAACAAAAGAAATTTCCACCAGAAGTCAAAACAGTAAACGTGTAACACGTGATCAAGGGAAACAATGCGGCACTCCCAGAGAAATATACCCAAGTGCCTATCACTGCGAAGTCCTGCCACTGGTCGTCTCAACCGATCACTTTCGACCATCGCGATTACTCAGCAAGTATCCGGCGTGCAGGATGGGCTGCCCTGGTATTAGACCCAGTAATTGGCAGATATCACTTCACACGAGTATTGATGGACGGTGGCAACAATCTAAACCTAATATATCAGGATACAATTCGCGGGATGGGGTTAGACCCAACAAAAATTCGCCATAGCAATACTACCTTTAAAGGAGTAACGCCAGGCCCAGGGGCTCACTGTACGGGCTCCCTATTACTACAAGTTATATTCGGCTCCCCCGATAACTTCCGTCGCGAGCATTTAACCTTCCACATCGCTCCGTTCCGAAGTGGCTATCATGCATTGCTCGGACGCGAAGCTTTTGCTCGCTTTAATGCAATACCACACTACGCCTCCCTCACACTCAAGATGCCCGGTCCACGTGGCATCATTTCAGTGAACGGAAATATCAAGCGATCTCTGAACGCCAAGAGAGTGCAGCTGCCTTGGCAGCCGCACACTAAAGGTGCCCGGACCACCGAAAGCATCCAGTAGGTCGTCAAGACCTTAGACACAACTAACCAAGTCCGGCGTCGCTATTTATACCGAATAAATGGTCACACCCCTATTTGTCAATGCAAGGGGCTCAACGCGCGCAGACAAGTGGCAATCTTTTATCATCTTGAATTGTACATGGTTTCTTTAAAAACTATCTTTTTGCACGACAACTTTTTCACCTAAATTCCTCTCTTTTACAGACGATCATCGTGCTACACCCGTCCAGGATACGGCACAATGGAGACACAGGCGCAGACGTGCAGCAGGGACCCGCTCCAAGGATTCTTTTTAGATTAAGACCCTGCGTAAACCTTTTTTACTGTCTCTTGTTGATACATATCCACCGTTGAGAAGGATGCTGACGTCTTGGCATGAGGCCACGCTAGAACAATGCACATACCTGGACACAAGGGGATTCTTACAAAGGCCATTATTCAGGCCCGGTTTATACCACAAATACTGAATACCTTAGGGAGTGTTCGGCGTCGCGAGTTTGGCCCTATATACATCAGCTCTGAATCATTGTCTTTGGTCAAATGTTGGGTTTTCCCGGCTCCTGGGTTTTGGTGCCTTACGTTCCGCTTTACCGGCTAAGGTAGCACCAGGAGAACTACTGCGGTTGTGCCCCGGTTCATCCGGATGAGCACCCTAGTAGAGAAAGCCGAAAACTAACTGTCATGATATAGCGTGAGACTGGTCAACCACTCGATGACCTGTTGGAATGATAGAATTCCTCCGCCTTAATGAAGGGCCGCTTTCCGTCCAGGCATGTACGCACCCCGGGATCGAGAGAGTGCGGAGCCACCAGGGGCTATCTAGTAGCCCCACTGTCAAACTCCTATGGCTAAGTGAAAGTGCTAAAGCATTATAGTCCGGTTACCTCGCTCGCTCCGCTATCACCTCCTTAATAGGACCAAGACGTTGGGTTAAGTGTGAACGCATGTTTTTGCAAGCACCTCCGCATTATATGCGTGGGGGTTGAAGCCGACGGCTGCAATATTTCAGGTTATACACATGTATACATAAACGGCCGCCCAGGAGGCATCATATTACTTTCAGGAAAAAGTATAAAAATAGCCTTATAAAACTTTATAAAAGCATTTTCGCTTACAATGAGATTACATATCACTCAAACATAATATTTTTTGAGCACTGGGTCTCTATCAAACGAGCACCCTCAAGAACTTCTTCAAAGTAGTGCTCAGCAGCCATTCGGCCTATCGCCGAATCCCGCGCTGCAACAGTGGTGGCATCCATCTCCGCCCAGCATGCTTTAACACGGGCAAAGGCCATCCGTGAGCCCTCTATGCACGCCGACCTCTTCATCGCATTGATGCGCGGCACCACGTCAAGGAACTGTTGCACTAAGCTGAAATAGCTGTTCGGTTTCGGCCTTTCCGGCCATAGCTGATCCACAACAGACCTCATGGCGCGTCCGGACAACCTATTCAGTTTGGCCCATTCGGCTAATTGGTCAGTCAATGAAAGTGGATGCTCGGCAGAATGGAATTGTGTCCAAAATAGCTGGTCCACTTCACGGTCCGTTTGACCCTGGAAGTAGTTGACCACATTGGCAGCGCTCGCTGCCAAGTCCATATACACATCCTCCGAACTCCACAGCCGATCCAGAGGGGCATACTGTGGATCTCCGAACTTCCTCCTCAACATAAAGGATTTCCTAGCTACAATATCCCTGGCTTCCCGCAGCTCCTCCTTCTTTGCCCTCATAGCAGAGGAGAGGTCTTTTCTCGTCGCAGCAGCCTTCTCAAGGTCCGATGCCTTCGTCTGGTTTTCCTTTTCAAGAACCCGGCTATGGTCAGCGGCGGCTTTTAATTCTATGGCCATCTTGGCCATCTTATCTCGGCTCTCGCCATGCGCGGCCTTCTCGGCTTGCAACTCTTCGGCCGCCTTCAAAGCAGCCGCATTACCGAACCTCGCTTGTTCCTTGGCTCGGCCAAGTTCTGCCCACAAGGCTTCAACAGTGGCAGCTCCATCTGCAGTCACAACATATTAAAGATACTGGCATCATGCCGCTCTTCCTATGTGGTGTTTACCAGATAATGACACTTACCCTGTGCCTCGTCAAGCTTTTTGTTAACAAGCTCGATGTCGGCGTCTGCCGCATCTAACTGCCATTTTAAATAGGCAAATTCGCTAGTCCGGCTAGCCACCGGAGCTTCCATCACCTGCACATAGAGGCAGTATGATTATTACCTGGGAATATGATCCTCTGTTCGTCGTTGTCTCCGACGACCACCAGAGTCTCAAGGGCTACTATCTACACAGGGCACACCTTGCATGTGCAGGACAATTATAAATTATTTTACGTACCTCAAAGCCTGTCAGTAGACTCATATAATCTTTATGCAATCCGCTTTCGGCGGACAAGATTCTCTTCATCACCGTATTCATCAGCATACAGTGTTCATCTGAGATGGCCGCTCGCCCCACCAACTCCCTCAGAACATCCGATCGCGCACCAGACGGCGCCGGACTCTTTTGTCTATTCTCTTTGGGAGCCGGACACTGGGAGCTTCAGGGGTCAATGGGACTATTTTCTGGCCTCACCGGATTCGGAGAGGCCCTCCGCGACGACACTTCAGGGTCGCCCGCTTCTAGAGCGGAGGAGTCTGGAGGAGGCGTTTCTCTCTCCATCATATCTGGAAGAAGATCCCCCGAAGACGAACTCATTTGAGAGGGGCTAAGGCCCGAACTGCAAAGATATATGCGGTGGTTATTTTCTCAGAAGAAGAAGATGGCATACCTATACTATTAAAGTATTTCGGGTCACTTACGACTCGCTGGAGGATTGATCCCCCTGCGGACTTAGTGCGGCAAAAGCACCCCCCGAGGTAGGACCCTCTATGGGAGACTTCTTCTCCCATTTGGAAGCTTCGGCTTTCGAATCCCCGGGCACAGTCCTTTTCCTCCTCCGGTCGTCTTCCTCCATGGAGACGCTCACTCCCTTGGTTAGAATAGGCAGCGTTGGGGGCCCGCGTCTGCCCGTATTATCCTCCCCGGTATCTTCCTTCAAGGGCTCCAGGCAGGGTGTGACCTGGAGCATCTTTTCCAGTACCGGATTTTCCAAACCCTCAGGGAGGGGGGCCGAACACCGAATCAACTTCGCCTTTGTTAGCCAGTCCTGGTCAAAAAGCGAACTCTCAGAGATAACTTCGTAACAAATGAGAGATAGTATGTTCGGCCGGAAGATTCCTTACCTATTCGGCAACGCGGTTACTGCTCAGTCCCACGTCCTCAGTGATTTTCGGACACTCTACCTGAGGTCCGAAGAATGACTTGTACATCTCCTCGTGCGTCAGGCCAAGGAAATTTTGATTGACACGCGATCCTTCAGGATTGAACTCCCACAAGCGACGGGGCCGACATTTGCAAGGCTGGACTTGACGAACCAGCATAACTTGTATTACCGCAACCAAACTAAAATCTCCATTGAAGAGATCTCGAATGCGGCTTTGCAGAATAGGCACGTCCTTGGCCGGACCCTAGCTCAGTCCTCTACTGATCCATGACATTAGTTGTGGTGGAGGGCCCGAGCGGAAAATAGGGGCGGCCGCCCACTTGGCACTTCTAGGAGCTGTGATGTAGAACCACTCCTGTTGCCACAATTCAGATACCTTTGGAATGGAACCTTTGGGCCAGGGGCTCCTGTCATCTTGCGTATTGAGGCACCTCCACATGCTACATGTTGCCCCTCGATCATCTTCGGCTTTACTTCAAAAGTCTTGAGCCATAGGCCAAAGTGAGGGGTAACCCGGAGGAAGGCCTCGCACACGACAATAAATGTCATGATATGATGAAAGGAGTCCGAAGCTAGATCATGGAAATCAAGCCCGTAATAATACATCAAACCCCTAACTAAAGGATCCAGGGCAAGGCCTAGACC
This sequence comes from Triticum aestivum, assembly GCF_018294505.1. NCBI lineage: Eukaryota > Viridiplantae > Streptophyta > Magnoliopsida > Poales > Poaceae > Triticum > Triticum aestivum. Next base: position 214,833,705 of record NC_057800.1, read on the forward strand.
TCGGAGGAAGTGGGAGATGAACACGACGTTCTCGTTGGGTTCGAGGGAGGGGACGGCCTGCCCTCGGGCGGGCAGCCGATGCGAAACCTCAGCGGTCAGATATCTGGCCTCCCTCAACTTTTTGATGTCTTCTTCCGTGACGGAGGAAGGCATCCATCGGCCTTGAAGGCTAGATCCGGACATGATTGAGGGTTCGGAGAACCTGACCTGAACCTGGGGTGTTTGAACTTGAGGTGGGGGAAGGATTCGATTGAGCACGGGAGGGAAAAAGTAAAAACCTTGTCCCTTTATAAAGAGGGTGAATATCAAGCGTCCTCTCAGTGGCCGTCTGGACTTGCCTATAGTCTAGGAGTCCTAGAAGCGGTTGGGTTACCCACGCCCGTATTGATGAGAATCCCGGAATAAGGGGACATGATCTCTGCTTTAACAAGATGTGCCAAGGAAACCGCCTCGCATAACACGCTGAGATGGGACAGTAAAATTTGAATAAAGGCTTGGCCGTGGTGTGATGTCACACTATGGAATACGTCAGCAGATTAGATTTGTGTAAATATTATTATCTATATGGCAATATGTGGAAACTTATTTTGCAGAGCTGGACACTATCTTTGTGTTCAAAATCTTCTATGAAGTACTAGCAGAAGGAACCCGCCTTGCAATGCCGAAGATAATATGCGCGCCGGACTCGTCGTCATTGAAGCCTGGTTCAGGGGCTACTGAGGGAGTCCTGGATTAGGGGGTGTCCGGATGACCGGACTATACCTTCAGCCGGACTCCTGGACTATAAAGATACAAGATTGAAGACTTTGTCCCGTGTCCGGAAGGGACTTTCCTTGGCGTGGAAGGCAAGCTTGGCGATACGGATATGTAGATCTCCTACCATTGTAACCGACTCTATGTAACCCTAACCCTATCCGGTGTCTATATAAAACGGAGGGTTTTAGTCTGTAGGACAACATATTCATACACAATCATACCATAGGCTAGCTTCTAGGGTTTAGCCTCTCTGATCTCGTGGTAGATCTACTCTTGTACTACCCATATCATCAATATTAATCAAGCAGGACGTAGGGTTTTACCTCCATCGAGAGGGCCCGAACCTGGGTAAAACTTTGTGTCCCTTGCCTCCTATTACCATCCGGCCTAGAAGCATAGTTCGGGACCCCCTACCCGAGATCCGCCAGTTTTGACACCGACAGTAGTTCCAATTGGTAGGCAACTTCTCCTCGTCTGGCAAGAATGCGAAAGGGTCCGATGTAACGAGGAGCCAATTTGCCTTTGATACCGAAACGATGGGTTCCCTTTAACGGAGTAACCCGAAGGTAAGCCTTCTCGCCGACTTCATAAGTCATGAGCTTATGTTTACGATCATATTGGCTCTTTTGACGAGATTGGGCTGTTTTCAATTTCTCACGAATAACGCGAACCTGCTCTTCTGCTTCCTGAATCATATCCGGGCCAAAGAGTTGTCTTTCCCCGGTTTCTGACCAGTTAAGAGGTGTTCGACATTTTCGTCCATAGAGAACTTCGAAAGGAGCTTTGCCCAAGCTAGCTTGATAACTATTGTTATAAGCAAACTCCACGAATGGAAGGCATTTCTCCCAACCCATTCCGAATGAGATGACAGAAGCTCAGGGCATATCTTCCAGAATTTAATTGACTCGCTCTACTTGACCACTTGATTGAGGATGGAAGACGGTGCTAAAAGAGAGACGAGTTCCCGTAGCATTTTGGAAAACTTTCCCAAAATCGAGAGGTGAAGAGACTTCCACGGTCTGAGTTAATTTCCAATGGGACACCATGAAGAGACACTATTCGGGAGATGTATAAATCAGCTAGCTGGCTAGCGGTGATACTCTCACGAACAGGTAGGAAATGGGCTACTTTGGAAAGACGGTCGATCATGCCGAAGATGGCATTATTCCCTCTCTTGGTCCAGGGAAACCCAGTAATGAAAGCCATACTGATTTTATCCCATTTCCACTTAGGAATAGCCAAAGGTTGAAGGGTGCCAGCAGGCCGTTGATGCTCTGCTTTAACACGACGACAAACGTCGCAGTTAGAAATGTATTGAGCGATTTCTCTCTTCATCCAAGTCCACCAAAACCTCTGGCATAGGTCTTGATACATTTTATTACTACCGGGATCAATGGTGAGAGGGGAGTCATGAGCTTCCTTAAGAATCAACTGGCGTAAATGTTGTTTCTTTGGAACCACCAAGCGGTTCTCGAAGAAGACAACACCTTGCTTATCCATGGAAAAACATTTAGCAACTCCGCTAGCTATGTTTTCCTTAATCCGGGATATGCCCTTATCATACCACTGGGCGGTTATGATCTAATCCAAAAGGTTAGGCTTCGCCACCAGGGTGGATAGAAATCCTCGAGGAACAATGTGAAGATTGAGCTTACGAAATTCCTCGTGCAGAAGTGGTTGACTTTGTTGTAACATCAGGTTGTTACAATAAGATTTACGACTTAGCGCATCAGCCATAACATTGGCTTTGCCCGGGGTGTAAGTTATTCCTAAGTCATAATCCGAGATCAACTCGACCCAATGTCTTTGCCTGATATTCAAATCCGGTTGGGTGAAGATATATTTCAAACTTTGGTGATCGGTGAAGATCTCGCAACGATTACCGAGGAGGTAATGTCGCCAAGTTTTAAGTGCATGGACTACAGCTGCAAGCTCTAAATCATGTGTGGGATAGTTTTCCTCATGCGGGTGTAATTGTCATTAAGCATAGGCAATTACCTGAAGATCTTGCATGAGTATGCGACCTAGTCCTTTTCGCGAGGCGTCGCAATAGATAATAAAGTCCTTGGAGAAATCTGGTGGTACCAGTACGGGAGTAGATGTCAGGCGTCTTTTCAATTCCTGAAAGCTGAACTCGCACTGTGGGGTCCACTCGAACTTTTTATCTTTCATGAGGAGTTCAGTTAGGGGTTTAGTAACCTTGGAGAAATTCTCGACGAAGCAGCGGCAATAGCTCGCTAAGCCAAGGAAGCTCCGAACTTGCTTTACCGTCTCAGGTGGAGTCCAATCAAGGTGCGCTTGAACTTGCTCGGGATTGACAACAATACCCTTACCAGAGATTACATGACCTAGATAGGTCACTTCTGGCAACCAGAATTCACACTTGGAGAATTGGGCATAAAGGCGATGCTCTCAAAGTTTCGTCAATACCAGCCTTAGATGTTCGGCATGCTCCTCTTCATTCTTGGAGTAGATGAGTATGTCATCGAGGTAAACTACGATGAATTTATCCAAATACTCCATGAGGACCGAGTTCATTAACCATGAGAAGGTGGCTGGGGCATTGGTTAAACCGAAAGACATAACGGTGTACTCGTATTGGCCATAACGAGTAACAAAGGCCGTTTTGGGAATGTCCCCGTTTTTGATTTTGATTTGATGGTAGCCCAACCTCAAATCCATCTTGGAAAAGACTGAGGATCCAGCGAGCTGATCATATAGATCGTTGATCCTGGGAAGCGAATACTTGTTCTTGATCGTGACCAAGTTGACAGGTCGGTAATCTACAACCATCCGATCCGTTCCATCCTTCTTTTTGACGAAGAGGACGGGGAAAGCCCAAGGAGAGGAACTAGGATGGATGAAACCATTTTTCAAGGACTCATCGAGTTGGTTCTAAGCCCGTCTAGTTCTAAGGGTGTCATCTTATAGGGTCTTCTAGAAATTGGAATGGTTCCTGGGACAAGGTCTATCACGAACTCGACATACCTGTCAGGTGGAACACCCGACAGTTCTTCTGGAAAGACATCCGGAAAGTCTTGGACTACCGGAATATCCTCAAGGTCTGGAAGGGGGTTGGCATTTAGGGAGTAAAGCTGGCGCTTGGCCACTCGAGTTAAGACATTGACTATCTTGCCCGATGGATAAGTAAGTTGAATAGTTCTAGTGGCACAATCAATCTTAGCATAATGAGCCGACATCCAGTCCATACCCAAAATGATGTTTATGTCCGAGGACTTGAGAACTATTAAGGATGCAAGGAAGACAAGTCTATCAACAAGAATTTTGTTCCCATGGCTTACTCTAGAGGTTTGCCATTTGGATCCCGGAGTTTGAATTACCATGGAAGTGGGCATGTCACAGAATGTCGTGTTATGCATTCGAGCATAGTTCTCGGATATAAATGAATGAGATGCTCCAGTATCGAAAAGAACAAATGCCGGATGTCAATTAACAAGGAGCGTACCAAGGACGACGTTAGGATCCTCATGAGCCTCCTCGGCTGAGACATAGTTGACATGGCCATGTGCAGTGGTGACCGGCTTAGCGTAGAATGTCTTTCCTGCTGGTTTGCCACGGCCAACGGACTTTCCAGACTGATTGGGGTTGTTGTTCTGGGGACACTCTTGGCTATAGTGACCCGGCTCTCCACACTTGAAACACGTCACAACATTGGGACGTGGAGCAGCATTAGCAGCGTGGCCACCATAGGGCATGGGCGGTGCAAACTGCTGGTTGGGACGGGGCACCTAAAAGGATGGCCTCGGAATGAACCTGGGTGGCAGTGCCGTGCTTGGAATCCACACCCGGCGCTTCTGAGATCCAGAGCCGGATGAAGAGACAAAATCACGAGAGTGCTTGCGTGAAGCGTCATAATCAGACTGGCCTATCTCAGTACTGATGGCTTTGTTGACCAACTTCTGAAAGGAGGTGCATTCGTGCAGACAAAGATCGCGGCGAAGCTCAGGGCTAAGTCCCTTATGGAACCTTGCCTGCTTCTTAGCATTGGTAGATACTTCTTCAGGAGCATATCGTGCCAGATTCCCAAATTCACAGCTATATGCATCCACAGTCAGTCTTCCTTGCGTGAAATTGCTGAACTCCTCCCTCTTCCGATCCATGAGACCTTTCGGAATGTGATGCTCACGGAAAGCCTCACTGAATTCAGCCCAAGTAGTGATTTGGCTGACCGGGTGCATAGCTTCAAAGTTTTCCCACCAAAGGCTAGTAGGGCCTTTGAGGTGATAGACAGCATAAGTAACCTTGTCAGCTTCGGCTACATTGGCAGAACGTAGCTTGTGGGTGATGCTGCGAAGCCAGTCATTTGCGTCGAGGGGCTCGACAGAATGGTTAAATTTTGGTGGGTACAGCTTGATAAATCATTGATTGGCACCAAGTCATTTCGCTGATGGCGTGCAGTGTTCTGCTCAATCCGCTCCAGCAAGCGGTTAGTCTCACGCTTGTTTCTTTCCGCCTCCAGCATCACTTCAGCCAGAGAAGGCGGGTGAGGCAGATTTTTCACCCCTAGCTGCACTGGCTTCCCCCTGCTCCGGGGCAGCAGGGTTGCTGCGGGTGTTGACCATCCTAGGAGAAAACAAGACAACAGTTTAGATAAGGATGGCACAAACTTAACAAGGAAGTGTAGAATGTAATGGAATACTTTTATTGAGAATAATAATGAATCTATGGATGTGAATTTTGTTGGTCGGAACAATTTTGGTAATAACGCGTATAGAGGTAATTTTTATCCTAGGTCGTTTCCTAGCAATTCCTCTAATAATTATGGTAATTCCTACAACAATTCTTATGGAAATTATAATAAGATGCCCTCTGATTTTGCATCTAGTATTAAAGAATTTATTACTTTGCAAACGAGTTTCAATGCTTTGATTGAAGAAAAACTTCTTAAGATTGATGAATTGGCTAGGAACATTGATAGAATTTCTCTTGATGTTGATTCTTTGAAACTTATATCTTTTCCACCTAAGCATGATATCAATGAGTCTCTCAAAGCCATGAGAATTTCCATTTATGAGTGCAAAGAAAGAACCGCTAGGATGCGTGCTAAGAAAGATTGCTTTGTGAAAGCATGTTCTTCTAGTTTCCATGATAATAAGGATGAAGATCTAAAATTTATTGATGTGTCCCCTATTAAATCTTTGTTTTGCAACACGAATCTTGATAATGATGGGGCTGAAGACGAGCCACCTTTACCTAGAAGCCGTTCCAAAAATTCGGAGTCTTTAGATCTTGATGCAAAAATTGTTAAAAGTGGGATTGAAGAGATTAAAACTTTAAATAGCAATGAACACACTATTTTGGATTTCAAGGAATTTAATTATGATAATTTCTCTTTGATATATTGTATTTCCATGTTGCAATCGGTGCTATATTCTCCTCATGCTTATGGTCAAAATAAAGCTTTTACTAAACATATCGTTGATGCTTTGATGCAATCTTATGAAGAAAAACTTGAGTTGGAAGTTTCTATCCCTAGAAAACTTTATGATGAGTGGGAACCTACAATGAAAATTAAAATTAAAGATCATGAGTCCTATGCTTTGTGTGATTTGGGTGCTAGTGTTTCCACGATTCCAAAAACTTTGTGTGATTTGTTAGGTTTCCGTGATTTTGATGATTGTTCCTTAAACTTGCACCTTGCGTATTCCAATATTAAGAAACCTATGGGAAGAATTAATGATGTTCTTATTGTTGCAAATAGGAACTATGTGCCCGTAGATTTCATTGTTCTTGATATAGATTGCAATCCTTCATGTCCTATTATTCTTGGTAGACCTTTCCTTAGAACGATTGGTGCAATTATTGATATGAAGGAAGGGAATATTAAATTCCAATTTACATTAAGGAAAGGAATGGAACACTTCCCTAGAAAGAAAGTTAAATTACCATATGAATCTATTATGAGAGCCACTTATGGATTGCCTACCAAAGATGGCAATACCTAGATCTATCCTTGCTTTTATGCCTAGCTAGGGGCGTTAAACGATAGCGCTTGTTGGGAGGCAACCCAATTTTATTTTTATTCCTTGCTTTTTGTTAATGTTTATTAATAAATAATTTATCTATCCTATGTTTTGGTTGTGTTTTTTGTGTTTAATTAGTTTTTGTGCCAAGTAGAACCGTTGGGAAGACTTGGGGAAAGTCTTTTTGATCTTGCTGTAAAAACAGAAACGTTAGCGCTCACGAGAATTGCTGCCATTTTTATTTGGATAGTGATATTTAGTTAATTATTTTTGAATATGATTAATAGATAAATTCCTCACGTCCATAAATTTATTTTATAATTTTTTGGGTTCCAGAGTTTGCGTTAGCTACAGATTACTACAGACTGTTCTGTTTTTGATAGATTCTATTTTTCATGTGTTGTTTGCTTATTTTGATGAATCTATGGCTAGAAAAAGAGTTTATAAACCATAGAGAAGTTGGAATACAGTAGGTTTAACACCAATATAAATCAAGAATTAGTTCATTATAGTACCTTTAAGTGGTGTTTTGTTTTCTTTCGCTAACGGAGCTCACGAGATTTTCTATTTTGTGTTTTGTGTTGTGAAGTTTTCAAGTTTTGGGTAAAGATTTGATGGATTATGGAACAAGGAGTGTCAAGAGCCTAATATTGGGGATGCCCATGGCACCACAAGGTAAAATTCAAGGACACCAAAAAGCCTAAGCTTGGGGATGCCCCGGAAGGCATCCCCTCTTTCGTCTTCGTCTATCGGTAACTTTACTTGGAGCTATATTTTTATTCACCACATGATATGTGTTTTGCTTGGAGCGTCTTGTATGATGTGAGTCTTTTCTTTTTAGTTTACCACAATCATCCTTGTTGTACACACCTTTTGAGAGAGAATCACATGATTGGGAATTTATTTGAATACTCTATGTGCTTCACTTATATCTTTTGAGCTATATAGTTTTTGCTCTAGTGCTTCACTTATATCTTTTAGAGCACAGCGGTGGTTTTATTTTATAGAAATAATTGTTCTCTCATGCTTCACTTATATTATTTTTAGAGTCCTTTAGAACAACATGGCAATAATAAAAACTTTCATACAAGTGCATTGAATACTACGAGAAGTTTGATACTTGATAATTGTTTCGAGATATGGAGATGGTGATATTAGAGTCATGCTAGTTGAGTAGTTGTGAATTTGAGATATACTTGTGTTAAAGTTAGTGATTCCCGTAGCATGCACGTATGGTGAACCATTATGTGATGAAGTCGGAGCATAATTTATTTATTGATTGTCTTCCTTATGAGTAGCGGTCGGGGACGAGCGATGATATTTTCCTACCAATCTATCCCCCTAAGAGCATGCGCGTAATACTTTGCTTCGATAACTAATAGATTTTAGCAATAACTATGTGATTTCTTTATGACTAATGTTGAGTCCAAGGATTATACGCACTCTCACCCTTCCACCATTGCTAGCCTCTCTAGTATCGCGCAACTTTTGCCGGTACCATAACCCACCATATACCTTCCTCAAAACAGCCACCATACCTACCTATTATGGCATTTCCATAGTCATTCCGAGATATATTGCCATGCAACTTTCCATCGTTCTGTTATTATGACACGCTTCATCATTGTCATATTGCTTGCACGATCATGTAGTTGACATCGTATTTGTGGCAAAGCCACCATTCATAATTTTCATACATGTCACTCATGCATCATTGCACATCCCGGTACACCGCCGGAGGCATTCACATAGAGTCATATCTTGTTCTAAGTATCGAGTTGTAATTTTTGAGTTGTAAGTAAATAAAGTGTGATGATCATCATTATTAGAGCATTGTCCCAGTGAGGAAAGGATGATGGAGACTATGGTTACCCCACAAGTCGAGATGAGACTCCGGACGAAAAAAAAGAGGCAAAAAGAAAAAGAAAAAGAAAGAAGGCCCAAATAAAAAAGAAGAGAAAATGAGAGAAAAAGAGAGAAGGGACAATGCTACTATCCTTTTTCCACACTTGTTCTTCAAAGTAGCACCATGATTTTCATGATAGAGAGTCTCCTATGTTGTCATTTTCATATACTAGTGGGAATTTTTCATTATAGAACATGGCTTTGTATATTCCAATGATGGGCTTCCTCAAATTGCCCTAGGTCTTCATGAGCAAGAAAGTTGGATGCACACCCACTTAGTTTCTTTTGTTGAGCTTTCATATACTTATAGCGCTAGTGCATCCATTGCATGGCAATCCCTACTCACTCACATTGATATCTATCAATGTGTATCTCCATAGCCCGTTGATACACCTAGTTGATGTGAGACTATCTTCTCCTTTTTGTTTTCTCCACAACCACCATTCTATTCCACCATATAGTGCTATATCCATGGCTCACACTCATATATTGCGTGAAGATTGAAAAAGTTTGAGAACATCAAAAGTATGAAACAATTGCTTGGTTTGTCATCGGGGTTGTGCATGATTTAAATATTTTGTGTGGTGAAGATAGAGCATAGCCAGACTACATGATTTTGTAGGAATAACTTTCTTTGGCCATGTTATTTTGAGAAGACATGATTGCTTAGTTAGTATGCTTGAAGTATTATTATTTCTATGTCAATATTAAACTTTTGTCTTGAATCTTATGGATCTGCACATTCATGCCACAATAAAGAAAAAACACATTGAGAAATATGTTATAAAGCATTCCACATCAAAAATTCTTCTTTTACCATTTATCTACTCGAGGATGAGCAGGAATTAAGCTTGGGGATGCTTGATATGTCTCCAACGTATCTATAATTTTTGATTGGTCCATGCTATTATATTATCTATTTTGGATGTCAATGGGCTTTATTTTACACTTTTATATCACTTTTGAGACTAACCTACTAATCGGAGGCCCAGCCCAAATTGTTGTTTTTTTGCCTATTTTAGGGTTTCGAAGAAAAGGAATATCATACGGAGTCCAAACGGAATGAAACCTTCGGTAACGTGATTTTCTCAACAAACGTGATCCTGTAGACTCGGAGTGGGCGTCAAGAAACAAGGGAGGAAGCCACGAGGCAGGGGGTGCGCCTACCCCCTGGGAGCGCCTACCCCCTGGGCGCGCCCTCCACCCTCGTGGGCCCCCCCGTTGCTCCACCGACGTACTTCTTCCTCCTATATATATCCACGTACCCCCAAACATCCAGGAGCACCACAAAAACATAATTCCACCGCCGCAACCTTCTGTACCCGAGAGATCCCATCATGGGACCTTTATTGGAGTTCCACCGGAGGGGGCATTGATCACGGAGGGCCTCTACATCAACTCCATGGCCTCTCTGATGATGTGTGAGTAGTTTACTTCAGACCTTCGGGTCCATAGTAATTAGCTAGATGGCTTCTTCTCTCTCTTTGGATCTCAATACAAAGTTCTCCTCGATCTTCTTGGAGATCTATTCGATGTAATCTTCTTTTGCAGTGTGATTGTCGAGGTCTGATGAATTGTGGCTTTATGATCTAGTTTATCTATGGACAATATTTGATTCTCCTCTGAACTCTTTTATGTATGATTGGTTTATATTTGCAAGTCTCTTCTAATTATCAGTTTGGTTTGGCTTACTAGATTGATCTTTCTTGCAATGGGAGAAGTGCTTAGCTTTGGGTTCAATCTTGCGGTGTTTGATCCCAGTGACAGAAAGGGAACCAACACATATTATATTGTTGCCATCGAGGATAAAAACATGGGGTTTATATCATATTGCATGAGTTTATCCCTCTACATAATGTCATCTTTCTTAAAGCATTACTTTGTTCTTATGAACTTAATACCCTAGATGCATGCTGGATAGCGGTCGATGTGTGGACTAATAGTAGTACATGCAGAATCATTTCGGTCTACTTGTCTCGGACGTGATGCCTATATACATGATCATACCTAGATATTCTCATAATTATTCGCTTTTCTATCAATTGCTCGACAGTAATTCGTTCACCCACCGTAATACTTTTGCTCTTGAGAGAAGCCACTAGTGAAAAATATGGCCCCCGGGTCTATCTTCCATCATATTAATCTTCCAATACTTAGTTATTTCTGTTGCCATTTATTTTACTTTGCATCTTTATTTCTCTTTATCATAATAAGACCAAAAATATTGTCTTATCATATCTATCAGATCTCACTCTCGTAAGTGACCGTGAGGGATTGACAACCCCCTTATCGCGTTGGTTGCGGGGTTCTTATTTGTTTGTGTAGGTGTGTGGGACTTGAGCGTGATCTCCTACTGGATTGATACCTTGGTTCTCAAAAACTGAGGCAAATACTTACTTTACTGCATCACCCTTTCCTCTTCAAGGGAAAACCAACACAGTGCTCAAGAGGTAGCAGTTGGCATAATCCTTCTGGAACAGAAGACAATTATTCCTACAAACATGGAGCATATCATATCCAATTCCAACTGCACGAAGGAAATTCTTCATTTTACTATAGGTGTGTGGCAGCTCATACACATCTGGGAGAGCTTTGCGGAATGCAGCCAACATCGCATCGAATGATTTGTTGGTCATCCGCTCAGATGTCTTCACCTGAAGAAAGGTGACCGTAGCCGAGAATATTGACAACTTATTTCCTGGGGTGACAGCCACGTTGCATTGTTCCAACATGCGGGCCCACCGTTTTTCTTCTACAGGTGAAAGTTCACGGAATGCACGAGCATTTCGTAGCATTGTTTCAATGTTGGTCAAACTCACTGGCTCTGCCACCACCTCCTCCTCCTCCTCTTCCACCCGAGCATCAGGCAGATCAAGATGGTGATCTGCTGCTTTCACGTAGTCAATAACATTAACGTTCACAGCTTCACCATGATGAACCCACCTAGTATATGTGATCGACATCCCATACAAGTTTAGATGATTTTGCACAGTTGACTAGGGTCTTGTAACTGAATTCATACAACTGCTACACGGGCATAGCACATCTGATTTCGGACCACCGTACTCAGCTCTGATAAAGTTCATGAAGTTTCAACCCCCTCGACATATGCAGCAGAGAATCTTCGAGCAGAAGTTATCCAAGTCATGTTCATCTGTTAGACAAACAAATTAGATCTTCTACTAGATATTATAGGAAAATCATATATGTTTTTTATGAAGTCCAGAAAAAAATACGTAGGTCGATGTCTAAAGCTATGGCAAGATATTTGGACAAGCAGATCTATGTAACGGAATATATGTAAAGCTAATTCAGCGAAAATATTTGGGTGCTAAATTATGGCAGGCTGTTTCAGCAGTCAATGAGGCCGAGCACACATCCATCGAACTATCGAAGGCCATTGCAGCAACAAAGATCGAGTATAAAATGGTGTAGAGCTATTTCACCTAACAGATTGGCTACTAGACCATGGCAATCTACGTCACAATAATTATAGGGTAGGATATTTTAGCAACTAATCGGCCTTGGCATGCCATCTCATCTAATCAGACTGAGTGCAGAACAAGGCAAGGAAGCTTCTTAAGAGAGCATATTGACTGTAAACTACTTCGGCAAACAGTGAGATTAACAACGTCTATCAGCTAACATCCAGCGCTACACCGACATGCATGGGGCCTTAGTCTAGAATGCGCGTACCGTGGGAGAAGCTGACTGCCCTGCGTCTCCAGACGAACGTCGCCAGCGGTGGCGGCGCTGACCGCCGTGCGCCTCCACAAGAACTTCGCCAGTGGTGGCGGCACGGCTAGAGGACGACAGTCTACGAGAGCGTACTGTGGGAGCGAGAGGATCGCCGTGTGTCCCCCTCGACAAGCCGCGGTGCAGACGTATTAGCACGGTGGGGAGGGCGGCTTTAGCGGATCGAATGGAGTGGAGGGGTACGTGGGGAGGGGGGTTTGGGGAATATTATTGGCTAGTTGGCCGAAGGGCGGTTGAATCTAGGATTTGGGGAAAATTTTTGGGTGGAGGGGGGAGGATTTTTGCGCGGTGGGCGGGGGGAGTTTGGCGCATGGTCAGTTTCTCCAAGTGCAGTCCCACGTGTCTGTGAAGAGGCAAGCCGAAGCGTGTTCTGTTTGCGTGAGCCGTGTGCAGGACCGAACATGTGTGGGGTGCAATGCGATCGCGACAGGGGTGCTGTGAGTGTACCGCCTTTTTTCCTTTTAAACTAGGTACTTCGCCCCCTAAAAAACTTGTTGCTTCGCGCGATCCATCGATACTACTACTAGTAATCCGGTAATCCCGACTAAAATGGCGCGACCGGGTCTTTTCCCGCGCGATATGCTGGGAGGTTGGCTTTGTTGGGTTTTTTAGGACGAGTAATGCTACACCTATGTAATCCCAGTTACGTAATTAACGTAATGTGAAACGTGTGAGCTGTTGATTGTAGATTGGGGGGAGGGAGGGCCCCACCACTATGAAAATCAGGGGAGGAGAGAGAGGCAATTCACGTTAACCCTTTCGTATGTTCCCATAGATGTAGAAAGATGTCAAATGCGTGAATGTGTAGTGGACGTACTATTGGAGTGCCTAAGATAAACTGTGAATGTATAGACCCTATGTGTTTATTTTACTTCGCATGTTAGCTTTGTCTTGGTTTAATAAAAAGCAGAGTTGGTGATGATGGTGTGCCTGTCATTTTACAATATGGGCCGTCCGATCTATATCTAACGGATAGGAAGGAAGCTATGACAATTTACCCGCACTCCTCTCCACATTTGCATATAAGGCCTTCCCTCGTTCATCCTTTTCTCCCACAAGATCTTGAACTTCTGTGCAACGCACAGGCATCTTGCTAGTACTCCTACAATATACTATATTATTGTGAAAGTTCATATACACCAGCCGAGATTAATGCAAACATGACAGATTTTCATTACATTTTGAACTTTATAGGACAGAAAAATAAAAGAAACCCGACCCTAAACCTATTGTACGGCGGCGACCGACGTCCTCCATCTGTGATCTCTATGTATGGGGCCGGGGTTCAAGACCCGTGAAGTGAAGGTGCGGTCTCCAGCGAGGAAGAGTAGAACACAGGATACAGACCGACCAGTTGGCGCACCATGCCCTACCGCCTCCCATGCCATACTCATCCTCGGAGGAGTCCCTGACCTCGGCGGTGTCGGACGTTGGACGGCGGCAAGTAGGACGCATGGCTGACGTTGCTCCCGTCGTCGGCCACCAACGTGGCCACTGCTTGTGCGGTCGCGTCCGCGTCCGGCTATGCCGCTATTGCGTCGTGAGAGGTGACTTGAGCGAGGGCGGCGACCTGGAGCTTCATCCTCGAAGACAAGGTCTCCCGCAGAGCGTTCACGCATGTGGTCATGGCGGATGTGGTGCCAGGTAGGAGGACGATGCGCTATGGTGTGGAGGTTAGCTGGGCGTTGCCGCTTTATGTAGCGCATTCCGTTGAGGCCAAGCGTCCTGGTGCGTCATTAAGTCGTCGGAGCTGGTTCCTCGGGCACCAAGCCTCTTAACGATGGCATACGGTGGACGACATGAATGCGGGCAGCTGGCGCCGGCTGGGAATGCACCGCACGATGGCGCAAGGGACGAGGGTTTTTGGTGTGCCAGGGTAGTCAGTTGCGGTCGTGGCAACATTGGAGATGCCCTTTGCTCACATGCGATCGACGCATGTCATTGAAAAAGCAAGACGAACCGGCATGGTCTCAGGTCCTGAGGATGCAGTTGGCCGTGCTACACCACTCCGTGAACGCGTCCTGGCGCCCCGTGCATCCTCGACGAGCCGGGTGTTGGGGTGTGTTTGGATTGTGGCCAAAGTGCACCATACCAAAATTTTGGTCATGACCCAAAGATTGGTCTTTGTTTGGATGGTTGCCATTTTTTTGGCATGCCAATGAACTCTAGCCAACTCTAGTTCATTTTTCTTGCCAGTGTTGGCCAAATCATGGGCAACCAAAACCTCAACCAAAATTTTGGCTACCCAATGCTTTTATGGGGCAACCTTGGGCACAAACCAAACATACTGTTGGTCGTGCCACAACACTACCGCCACCCTTGGCACACTAAAACCGACCGTGTCTAGCGACGATGAGTGTGTCACTCACCACGGTCATCGTGTCCAGAGGCGATGCTGGAGCTGCGCCACGTTGTTGGCCCCCACGAACAACATGAACGGTTGCCGGTGGCGAGGAGGTCGTGGGTAGCTCCTCCATTGGAGTAGTCTGCGCTACGTCGTCCCGACAGGTGTGCCCCACATGTCGGTTTCTGTAAGTGCATCTAGTGCCACCCCTAGTTGGTTTTGGAGTATTGACGACAAACCTAGTTGAGGGACTAATGTGTTTGTGAGAATTGCAGGATAACACAGGTAGAAGTCCCTCATTGATTCGGTTTTACTACCAGAGATGACCCCTAAAAATGTATGAAGACATTGAAGTCAAAGGTGGTATATGAAGATATTCACATTGAAGACTATGACAAAAGAAGACACATTATGAAGCCTATGGAGCTCGAAGACTTAGATCTTTCGTAGTTCTTTTTCTTTTGTGTTGAGTCATAGGAACCACCGTACTATTAAGTGGGGTCCAGGAGAACCAGTCAGAATGACTGAAGTGATGCCTAAACCAAAAACCTATGTCTTCGAGTGAAGACATTGAGAGCGAATCTTGTCCAGAGCCGGACAAGTCAGCTTTGCTTGTAGCCCAAGTAAAGTTGCCATGAGAGTTTGAAATCTGACCGTTGGGACACGTGTCAGTTCCTTAGTGACCCAGGGTCATTTCGGACAAATCAGGTTGGGTTGCCAAGTGGCTATAAATAGCCCACCCCCTACAACCATAAACGGTTGACTGCTCAGATTGAGAGTACGGCTTTTGTCGTTTGAGAGCAACCCACCTCGAAGCCTTTGAGAGAGAGAATTCCTTGCGAGGATAAAGCCCTAACCACCCAGAGCCAGAGAACATTGGGCATCACTTAAGTCTTCTTGTCTGTGTGATCTGAAGACTTATTACACTTGAGGACTGTGCATCCCTAGACGGTTAGGCGTCGCGTTCAGAGCATCCAAGAGACATTGTGGATTGCCAGTGAACGAAGTCTGTGAAGGTTTGGGAGTCTACCTTGAAGACTTACCAGAGTGATTGGGCAAGGACTATGTGACCTTAGCTCAAGGAGAATACGGTGAGGACTTGGTGTCCTGAGCTGCGTGTTCAGGACTGGGTGTCCGGGACTGTGTGTCCTAAGGTTTAAATACCTAGCCGCTCCAACCAGACATACAGTTGTCACAGCAACTGGAACTGGTCCAACACATCATTGTCTTCCACGAGTCACTGGTTTCATCTTCACTTCCTTTTACTTACTGATCACTCATTGTGAAGTCATTGTGTGTCTGATCTATCTGTTGTCTTCACAACGTGAGTGTATGATCTGTTTGGCTTCATAGTATCTTCCTACCTGATCCTTATTACACTACAGCTATTTGTCACTGTGCTTTCACTCTGTTGATACTTGGCCATAGCTTGCCTAGTGTAGTCTAACTTCCGTTGCATAGTAATGGGCATATCTCTACTGTTTGTCTTCATAACTTCCACGTTTTGAAGACTTTCATAAAAATCGCCTATTCACCCCCCTCTAGTCGATATAACGCACTTTCAATTGGTATCAGAGCAAGGTGCTCCCTTGTTCTGTGTGATTCGGTTTAACCACCTGGAGTTTTAGCTATGTCGACTGCAGGGATAATTAAAGTCTCCGCTGCGTGCCCCGTCTTCGATGGAACTGAATATCCCTACAGGAAGAATAAGATGCGCGTGCATCTTGAAGCCATTGACGTCGACCTATGGTATGTCGTCGAGAATGGCATTCCCAAGGCTGGAGAAGGTGTCACTGCTGCTGATGTCAAGAAATTCGTTCAACTGGACTCTACTGCCAAGAATATCATCTGTGGACATCTGACCAAAGGACAGTATGGCCGTGTGAGTGCTTTGAAGACATCCAAGCTGGTCTGGGACTGGCTCTCCAAGGTCAATGAAGGCATCTCAACACAGAGAGATCAGAGAATCAGTGTCATTCGCAACCTCTTCAACCGCTTCAAGCGAAATGACAATGAGAATGTCCAGCACACATTTGATCGACTCACTGACATCACAAATGAGCTTCAAGCCCTCGGCGCTACTGAGATCACCAAACATGAAGTCGTCAAGACGCTGCTGAGATCACTTGATAGTTCGTTTGACATCCTAGCCCTGATGATTCAGGAACGTCCTGATTTCAAGACACTCGATCCATCTGACATACTTGAGAGGCTCAACACACATGAATTTCAGCTTTCTGAGAAAAGAGATATCTACGGTCCAAACTATGGGCGAACTCATGCCTTGAAGGCAAAAGCTGTTTCCTCATCTAAAGAAGAATCTGACAGCAGTTCTGATGATCCTGAAGACATTGGAAGGGAACTTGCAATGCTAGTGAAGAAGTTCCAAAAATTCACCAAGAAGAAAGGCTTCAGAAAGTCTTCACGATCAATCTCAAGGAATGATGAAGCTTCTGCTCATGACTACAAGAAGAAAACATGCCACAAGTGCAAGAAAACTGGGCACTTCATCTCTGAGTGTCCACTGTGGGACAATGAGAACAGAAAGAAGAAGAAGAAGAGCAAGGAATATGACTCAGATGACAAGAAGAAGAAGAAATACACAAAGTCTTCTTCCAAGTCTTCCTCAAAGTCTTCATCACACAAGAAGAGCTCATCTGGCAAGGCACATGCGTTTGTTGGCAAGGAAATGGATTCAGAGGAGGAGTCCGCTTCTGAGGAGGCAGAGGTGGAGTCTGAGGAGGAGTCTGATTCTGGCATTGCAAGTCTGGCTACAGCATACGTCGCCAAGTCCATCTTCAACACTAAAGACAATGATTTCATCACCGACACCGATGCAAATGACAAGGACTACTCCACTCCTACCTACTGCTTCATGGCACGCGGTGCCAAGGTAAACAAACGCACTACTCACTATCAAACATCTAGTGACGATGACTCTGATTGTGATTCAAAACCCAGCTACAAAACACTTGCTAAAATTGCAACTGAACAACAGAAAGCCATGGAACATATTCAAAAACTGTTAGACAGAAGCGATGATCTGTTGGGTGCTGAAATGACTCGATCTGAATCCTTAATTGAAGACATAAAAAATCTTCACGTTAAGTATCAGGAACTTGAAGATCGTCATGATACTCTCTCAACAACTCATGAAAAGCTTTCCTATGATTATCTTCAAAGGAAGCAAGAACTTGAGAAATTGAGAGCGGCTCATGAAGATCTTCAAAAGGAAAACGAGTCACTTCACGCCGAACAGATCAGTTTCGCTCAGGACGGATTTGAACCACCATGTCTTAAATGCATTGAGCGTGATAATGCTACTTCTGTTGCTGAATGTTCCACTGCTACTGCTGTTGCAATATCTTCAACTGTTGATGTGGTAACTAACCCCTCTGCTGAGGATACCACTGCTATTGCTGATGAGAATGCTAGGTTGAAGACATTGCTTGAAATAGGGATGTACAAAAGTCTTAAAGGACATCAGACATTATGTGATGTCCTCAAGAAGCAGATTCTGAACCGAAACCCTAGGAAAGAGGGTGTTGGGTTCGTAAGGAAAATAAATGCAGATGGCTCTTACTGGAAACCTGAGCAGTACCCCAAAACCAAGTGGGTTGCTGCAAAGGAACCTTCAGCAGATCCATCCAATTTATCTGGCTTCACTTGTTCTAACCCCATTATCATTGATGAATCCTTTGATGCAAACTATATACTATTTAAGAATCAGAATGGTGAAGTGTTTGCCAGGTACATTGGTACTAACTGCAGGAATGGACCGCCTATGAAGAAGATCTGGGTTCCGAAAAAGTGTTTGGAAAATCTTCCTGTGAATGTCTTCATGACACCTCACATGAAGAAGACAAACCTCAGACCAAAGGCTTCATACGGTCTAAAGGCTTCATACAGACAGAGGACTCACCCGAGTCGCACTAACGCAAATGTTTTGCAGGGAAACCATACTCAGGCATATGAATATGAGAGCGGTTCATCAAACCGTCATGTTCATATGACCAAAAACTATTCTGCCTATTCTTATGAGTACTATTGTCCGCCTGCTAGACTGTTTGCTAGGGCTCCAAAACCAAAATTCTCAGATGCTGCACTTAGACTTATTGCTTCTAAGCCACCCTTGAAGATGTGGGTGGTTAAGAAAGCTTAACTCTCTTTTGCAGGGAAAGGTCTCCAGCAGAAAACCAAAATCTTCTGACGCTATTGCTGGGGACCTTAAAAATCTTGTAGGGCGCAAGATAAAATGCCCGAATGGCATCATTATGTACTTCGTTCCTGAATCGCATGCTACTCTCCCTATTAGTCCTAATCTGGATCTAAGTTTTCATAACCCACTGGTTCGTCTAATGTTTTTGCTTCACAATTCTCTTCGTGAAGCCTATCCCCCTAACTGCACTGTAGGGTACGACACCAGCGTCTTCAAAGTCTTCAGAATGGATTATTGACAGTGGGTGTACAAATCACATGACTGGCAAAAGAAGCCTCCTTATAGACTCAACCTTACGTCCATCCGACAAGAGCCACATCACATTTGCTGACACTGGTAAAAGTAAGGTATTGGGTCTAGATAGAGTTGCAATCTCAAAGGATTAACACATGGACAAAGTCATGCTTGTTGAATCCCTTGGTTTCAACTTAATGTCTGTTTCAATGCTTTGCGATTTGAACATGGTCGTAATATTTGGAAAATATCGTTGCCTGGTACTAATGGAATCTGACAAGTCTCTAGTGTTTGAAGGGTATCAGAAAGATGATTTGTATGTGGTAGATTTCTCAGCAGGGCCACAACTTGCAGTATGTCTTCTTGCAAAAGCTTCAGAATGCTGGCTTTGGCATCGGAGGCTTGGGCATGCTGGCATGAGGAACCTCCACACCCTTGCGAAGAAGAAGCATGTCATAGGCATCAAGGGCGTCAAGTTCAAGAAAGATCACTTATGCGGTGCCTGTGAGGCAGGGAAGATGACGAGGGCAAAACATCCCTCGAAGACAATCATGACCACTACTTGACCCTTCGAATTGCTTCACATGGATCTTTTTGGTCCCACTCACTACTCAACTTTGACTACTACTGCTTGCCTCTATGGCTTTGTCATTGTTGATGATTACTCTAGATATACTTGGGTGCACATAATCCTTTACAAGACTGAAGTGCAGGATGTCTTCAGCCGCTTCGCCAATCGTGCTATGAACAATTTTGGCGCCAAGAGAAAGCACATCAGAAGTGACAATGGCACTGAATTCAAGAACACTGGCCTTGATACATATCTTGATACCTTGGGCATCACACATGAATTCTCAGCCCCGTACATGCCACAGCAGAATGGCATCGTCGAACGCAAGAACAGAACACTCATTGATATGGCCAGAATGATGTTAGATGAATACAAGACTCCAAGAAAATTCTGGACTGAAGCCATTGATACTTCATGTCATACAATCAATCGTGTTTATCTTCACAAGCTATTGAACAAGACATCTTATGAGCTCCTTACTGGCAAAAAGCCAAATGTCAGTTACTTCAGAGTATTTGGCGCAAGGTGCTGGATCAAGGACCCACATCACACCTCAAAATTTGCACCAAAAGCACATGAGGGTTTTACGCTTGGATATGGAAAGGATTCGCACTCCTACAGAGTCTTCAATCTCTTTCATTACAAAGTGGTTGAAACAGTGGATGTGCGGTTCGATGAGACCAACGGATCACAAAGAGAGCAGCTGCCAAGTGTGCTAGATGAAGTTCCATCCAGTGAATCAATCAAGCTAATGGGAACTGGAGAGATTATACCTTCTGAAGCTCGTCTTGAAGAAGAACTTATCATTTCAGCACCTGATCAACATGAAGACATTGCTCGGCCTGAAGACATTCCTTCCAACAACGACAGTGAACAGCAAGAGCAAAGTCTTCGCCCTGTACATCCTCGCGTTGCCAATGAAGTGCAGATTGAAAGAATAATTGATAGCATCAATGCATCTGGTCCACTCACTCGTTCAAGGGCAACTCAGCTAGCAAATTTCTGTGGGCACTTCGCATTCGTCTCAATATCAGAACCCAAGAAAGTTGAAGAAGCATTCATGGAACCTGAATGGATTCAAGCTATGCAAGAAGAGCTTCAACAGTTTGAGCTGAATAATGTATGGGAACTGGTTAAGCGTCCTGATCCACGGAAGCACAACATAATAGGCACCAAATGGATATACCGCAACAAGCAAGATGAGCATGGTCAAGTTGTCAGAAACAAAGCTCATCTCGTTACTCAAGGATATACTCAAGTGGAAGGCATTGACTTCGATGAAACATTTGCTCCTGTGGCTAGGCTTGAAGCCATACGCATACTGCTGGCCTATGCAAATCATCATAACATACTTCTATATCAAATGGATGTGAAGAGTGCCTTTCTCAATGGCAAGATTGAAGAAGAAGTGTATGTTGCACAACCGCCTGGCTTTGAAAATCCAAAACATCCTGACATGGTATACAAGCTCAACAAGGCGCTGTATGGCCTCAAGCAAGCCCCTAGGGCCTGGTATGACACACTCAAATACTTCCTGAAGAGAAAAGGCTTCATACCTGGTTCCCTAGATCCCACTCTTTTCACGAAGACATATGATGGTGAACTGTTTGTGTGCCAAATATATGTGGATGACATTATCTTCGGCTGCACCAATCAGAAGTACAGTGAAGAGTTTGGATATATGATGCAAGAGCAATATCAGATGTCCATGATGGGGGAGCTGAAGTTCTTCCTTGGTCTTCAAATACGACAACAACGCAATGGCATCTTCATATCTCAAGAGAAGTATCTCAAAGATTGCCTGAAGAAGTTTGGTATGCAAGACTGCAAAGGCTTCACAACACCAATGCTAGCCAAACATCATCTGGGTCCTGACGACAATGGTAAAGAGTTCGATCAAAAGGTATACTGCTCCATGATTGGTTCTTTACTTTATCTATGTGCATCTAGGCCAGATATTATGCTTAGTGTTTGCATGTGTGCTCGATTTCAAGCGGCACCAAAGGAGTCGCATCACTTAGCTGTGAAGCGAATTCTTAGATATTTGGTTCGCACCCCAACTTTAGAATTATGGTATCCAAAGGGCTCAGAGTTTAATTTGGTTGGATTCTCGGATGCTGATTATGCTGGTGACAAAGTTGATCGCAAGTCTACATCAGGCACATGTCACTTTCTGGGACGATCACTTGTATGTTGTTCTTCAAAGAAGCAGAACTGTGTATCTCTCTCCACTGCTGAATCTGAATACATTGCTGCTGGATCTTGCTGCGCTCAGCTTCTGTGGATGAAGCAAACACTCAAGGACTATGACATTCATCTAAAGCAAGTGCCACTTTACTGCGACAACGAAAGCGCCATCAGGATTGCCAACAACC
Organism: Triticum aestivum; assembly: GCF_018294505.1. NCBI lineage: Eukaryota > Viridiplantae > Streptophyta > Magnoliopsida > Poales > Poaceae > Triticum > Triticum aestivum. Next base: position 214,855,849 of record NC_057800.1, read on the forward strand.
CAGTTCAGCACTCGAAGACAAAGCACATTGAAATTCATCATCACTTTCTCAGAGATCATGTTGTGAAGGAAGACATTGATATCATACACCTCAACAATGAAGAGCAATTGGCAGTTATCTTCACCAAGCCCTTGGATGAGAAGAGGTTTTGCAAGTTATGGTGTGAGCTAAATATCCTGGAATCCTCAAATATCCTGTGATCAGGCACACATCCTAACACTTATGCATATGATGACTTAGATGTGCAACACACAAAGTAAAGTATATCTTCAATCAATGAAGACATACATTCTAAGTGTGAATACATTAATGTGGAATTTGACTTCGGAGCGCCACGATAACTATGCACCGTGTCTTGGTCTAATACTTCCTATACGGTGGGTAACGCCACCACCAAACGTTCTATTTTGAAGTGTTTCACTCATGGCGTTACCTTGCAATGTCTTCACATTTGGTTTGGCTTCAAACTCAACATATTTTCATGATTATCTTCACTATGTTGATTATATATATATATATATATATATATATATATATATATATATATATATATATATATATGCTAGTGTTCTGTCCTCTATAGCATTCACTTATAGCTATATCTTCGTGTTGAATCTTTTGAACTAAGTGAATGTGATCGGACCCCAACTTCTCTATGATTTCTATCTCAAACTCTATCTCTCCAAGTCATATGCATTCTATTGAAACTGTCGAATGTCTTCACTGCGTCCTTGTCAGCAGAAGATATAGAGACAACCATAAAGTCCGTTTTCAATGTTCATTCATCCACATAAAATCCGGAGAAGCAGGAACGACCACCCGACAATCCAAGCGTGTGTGGGACGTGGAACAAACCCCAAACTTCCGCAAACTGGCCACGCGTTCCTCAGATGCAAATCGCCAGGGGCACCTATGTAATAGCACAGTGCCGCCCTTGTGCCTATAAATACAAACTCACAGCGGTAACTATCTCTTCTTCCACCCTCGCACAAACCCTAGCGCCACCGCTAGCTCTCGACGACGCCGGCGACAAAGCGCTTCGCTGCCGCAACCTCTCCGACGCCGTCTTCACGCCGACCGCGGACATCATCCTCTCCGCCGTCACCGTAGGTCTCCTCTGTCACCAAGTTAGGGCACGGACGAGTGAACTGCTCGGCCTCATCTCTCGCTCCGTCTAGCAGTTCTCAGTGTGGTAAATAAAACTTCCTTTTTACAGCACCGTTGATCCTATTGATCTATCACTTTCTACCACAAGAAGTTTCTGCTCACACAAACTAGATCTCTCTCAAACTGCATCTCATAACATGCCTAGAATATTCACTTGTGCTTCAAAAAGTAGTTAGATTCCTCACTTGTACTGATCTGTGGATTCGTACAAATCTGGAACCAACTTCTTATCTATGAGTGAATGTCTTCGCACGATGAGGTCAATGTCGTCTAAACTGATTTATCTTCAAAATCTTCTGAGAATGCATATGACCTCTTCCCCTTCCCTCACACCTTAATGCTGTCACAGGTACATGTCCGTGGGAGAATCCTTTGGTTCTCATAGTCTGCATTCATTTGCAGAATTCCTACAGCATCACATAAATTCTCCTGAAGCCAGTTCCTGTTGGTCCAGCAAAAGAAAGCCTTTGAAGCCTTTGAACGTCTTGAAGCCTTCCAAGTTAAGGTTTATGGCTTCAGAAACAGCAGCAAGGAAGGGGGGCAGACAGCGACGTGGAGGAACATCCAAAGATCTGCCTGATGAACTGGCAGAAATGTATAAAACAGATCCTGAAGAGAATTATGGTCAGCACAAGACCCGAATCCAACGGATTCGACGCTATTGGGCAGAACAATGGTTCAAATACCGCTTCTCAACCCAAGAGTATGCTGAGAAAAGTGCCATCAAAAGACCGTGGGGAGACATCTTATACAAGAACCTTGTACCCAGGTCCAGAGATGAAGCTATTGCCCAAAGCTTCTATCCATGCATGGTTCGTGGGCCACAGCCTGATGATGCACATCCGTCGTCACTACTCTGGTGTCGTGACGACAATCTGTTCAAGCGCAACTTCTAGTTTTCCCAAAACTCAGCGAAGCAGAACAAGAAGAAATTTGGGTTAGACTTCAACCCTGGTCCCTCAGCACCAAGGGCAGATGGCACACGAGAAGCAGAACCCAATGTCATCGGTCCGTATGCCAACCTTGAAGGCCTCATCACCTACATCTTGGTTCAAGGGACTGCGGTAAATGAGCCTGCAGCTGACACTGAGTCTGATGAAGCGCCTGCAGTGCCTGCAGTGCCAAAGCCGAAGCAGTTGAAGAAGCCAAAAGCTTCAAAGCCAGCCTCTTCACCCAAAATCTCAAAGGTGAAGCCATTGGCGACTGCACCTCCTGAAGACAGTGTGCAGTCTGAAGACTTATCACGCGTCTCAAGGCACCAGAAGGCCAAGATGCCTCTTTCTCACACTGGCAAAGAGCTCACAGCTACTGCCATCCTGCACAGTGAAGCCATTGATTTGTCAAGTGATGAAGATCTTGGAGATGACACTCTTGAGCAACTCATCAAGAGCAAAGAAGAAGCAGAAATCTTCAACAATCTGCCTCTCTTTGATGTCGCCATCATCCACAACTTCTGTTCCTGAGTCTGCTGCAGGTCCCCAATTCAACTATCATGTTGAGCACAGGCCTCAGGTCCAAAAGCCAATCCCCAGACTGCCAAGGTTTCCAGGTCCTACATCAGCACCTGACTCCTTCAACATCAATGGCTTCAGGGCATATAATACTTTCTTCAATAGCTCCAAGAACCCCTATTCAAGGGAAAGGATTTCATCAGATAGGTTCTGGAGCTATCCTCAGCGCAGCTACTACTCTTGCATACTGTACAACCAAGGTCGCATTTTTCCGCACAAGCGCCTTGATGTTGAAGCTATTGCTGGTCTTCCCTGTCTAGAGGAAGCGTTGGATTGCTTCAAACAAGTGGGTCTGCTATAGTTCATTACTGATGAAGAGCATTGGAACGAAGAGCTCCTGCTACAATTTTATGCCACATTGCACATCAAAGGATACAACAGAGATCCGAAGACTTGGGTCCTGGAGTGGATGACCGGCAACGTTCATCACGAAGCCAATGCATTTGATATCATTGAGCTCACTGGCCTGCCCACTCCAGGCGAATTCTTCGAGCAAGGATGTCAGCTACACACTGAAGCTATTAAGAGCATATTTCAGAGGCCTGAACCGAATATGAGTCAGATGCTCTCCATGATGAAGCCATTGCCCCACAATGCTCGTTATCCCACAGAGTTCTTTGTTGAAGACCTTGAGTACCTGCCCAGGACCATCTATCACATCATCCGGCGGACTCTCTGGCCCATTAAAGGACACTCTCCAAATGCCAAGATCGAGGGTGCAATGAAGACTCTGATATTCTATATCCTTCATGGCAAATGCTTCAACGCACAGGATTTCTTCATACGCCAACTAGCTGCATCAGGCTCAGATCTGTTTGGTTTAAAGTTCTATGCTCCTTGGGTAATGAGGCTGATCAAACTTCACTCTGCCATCTCGTATCAGCCCTCAGCCCGCAACCATCAGATCTTCTTGCCTGATGTGGATACGTCTGCTGAAGCCATCTATCCTGAACCTGCCAAGCAACCTCTGAGTCTTTAGAATGCAGAACACCAGAGCTTCACTCAAAATGTTGAAGGTGTTGAAGCCATCTCCAGGGTGTATCCTTTGGCTGGCACTACACGTGCACCACACCCTCCTTCAACTGAAGCCACTGATTCAAGACCCAAGAAGCGCACTCGTGTTCTCAACGACCGAGAGCTTCTTGTGGCCCTTCATCAAAAGCAGGATAGGCATCATGACTGGTTGAAGAGACAGATGAAAAGCCTCTTGGTGGATGTAAATCGCATCCGAAATCTTGCCACCAAGAACGCTTTCGTTGCCCATGAAACCTGTCGCCGCACATGGAAAGGGCTAACGATGATGCTTTCTGAAGCTGATCTTCAAGAGGATGGCTTCACTGAGAGATTCAAATTTGACTCCACACCTCCTTGAAGAGTTGTGCTGCTGGGGACTCCATCTCTTGAAGATTCTGAGTTTTCTTCCTCTGCTGCCACAGTCACTGCCAGAATCATTGAGGAAGAAGATGATGCTACCTCACCGCTACCTGCTTCAGCACCTCCAAGCTCTTCTGCACCGCCAAACAACGCCAACAACCCTGCTCCTTCACCTACTCCTCATGGGAACGAGTAGAGGCTCTATCTCTTCAAACCTTTTTGGTCATTACTGACAAAAGGGGGAGAAGCATATGAGATTGATAGTCTTCAAGCGGGTTCATATGGGCGGGTGCCTTATATCTTGCTTCGTGCTTACAACTCTCGTTTTTGCTACATTTGGTTCTTATGAGTTGTAACACTTAAACCAGATGGTTGTCTGCTACTTGTTTGCCACCCTGTTTTGCGAAGATAAATTCCGCATGTGCGACGATAAATTCCGCACTTATCTCATTTTGCAGACGTCCATTTTCCATTATGCATGTCATTATCTTCATATACTTTCACATGCATAGTAAATTGTCATCATAAGCAGAAGTGGATCTCCACAAGTACAACCTGCCATGTGCATTTGCATTCCAAAAGCAAATTAACTTATATGCACATCTTCAGGGGGAGCCCTTGCAACTTATGAAGACAATTCCTTATCCTTTACAATTTCACAGACTATATTCCCCGTTGAAAACTTCAACTAGTTTGTCATCAATCACCAAAAAGGGGGAGATTGTAAGTGCATCTAGTGCCACCCCTAGTTGGTTTTGGAGTATTGACGACAAACCTAGTTGAGGGACTAATGTGTTTGTGAGAATTGCAGGATAACACAGGTAGAAGTCCCTCATTGATTCGGTTTTACTACCAGAGATGACCCCTAAAAATGTATGAAGACATTGAAGTCAAAGGTGGTATATGAAGATATTCACATTGAAGACTATGACAAAAGAAGACACGTTATGAAGCATATGGAGCTCGAAGACTTAGATCTTTCGTAGTTCTTTTTCTTTTGTGTAGAGTCATAGGAACCACCGTACTGCTAAGTGGGGTCCAGGAGAACCAGTCAGAATGACTGAAGTGATGCCTAAACCAAAAACCTATGTCTTCGAGTGAAGACATTGAGAGCGAATCTTGTCCAGAGCCAGACAAGTCAGCTTTGCTTATAGCCCAAGTAAAGTTGCCATGAGAGTTTGAAATCTGACTGTTGCACTAGTAGAAAAAGGGCCTATTGTCCCGGTTGGTGAGGGCCTTTAGTCCCGGTTCATGAACTGGGACTAAAGGGTCGGTACTAATGCCCTGACCCCTTTAGTCCCGGTTCAATCCAGAACCGGGACAGAAGGGCCTCCACGCGGCCTGTCCCCTGAGCCCAGGCAGGAGGGCCTTTGGTCCCGGTTGGTGGCACCAACCGGGACCAATAGGCATCCACGCGTCAGCGTTTATGTGGTTGTGGTTTTTGTTTTTTTTTGAAAGGGGGGGGGGTTTGGGGGGTTTTGGGGGGTTAATTTAGGTGTTTCATATATTGTGCTATAGCTAGCTAATTAATAGAGAGAAGTGTCCTCTCTTTTGTCTGTGCTTGGTCGACGCTACGTACCATACATACATACGTATAGAGAGGACTAGCTAGACACGCTAGCTAGCTAGTAAGCAAACAGAAGATCGTCATGAACATATATGCATACAGAGAGAAGTGATATCGACCACCTCTCCTTCTCCGAGAGATTGGTCGAACAAACAAGTTCTCGTATATCTATCCAACACTACCGGCTACATATATACAATAATTATCTTTTACAAATATATAATCTCCTAAAATACGGACGCGTGGTCCACATAGTATTCTCCGTCTTCAGCGATCACGTGGTCAAGAAAGAATGCCGCCAATTCCTCTTGAATTGCTCGCATGCGATCTGGTGCTAGGAGTTCATCCCGCATCCGAAACATCTAATTTTAAGAAGGGGGTCAATACATATATATATGAATGAATGAAACTCAACACAAATGATGGTAATAAAATAAAATTGTGAATATTGTTATTTACGCACTTCATATTATTTGTCGGAGTAGCCCCGCTCACAGGTCGTGTGGCGGATGGACTCGCAAATGTAGTATCCACAGGAATCATTCCCTTGTTCCTGCCACAACCACTTTACAAGAAATAGAGGCCAATCAAACTGATAATTAGCAAGCATGCTAAATGGTATACACAGAAATCATTCCCTTGTTCCCTTGTATTGCTTGTTTTTTTTAAATAATGTTCAAATAAAAATCTATGAACATAAAACATATATACACACAGAGAACATATATACATTTTTATAAAAATGCAAAAAACAAAAAAAATTCTTTGCATATGACCATACATACATTTTTCTTTGCATATGCTTTGCATATAAACATACATACATATGAACATACATACATACATATAAACATAACATACATACACAAAAAATTCTAAAAATCTGCCTAAAAAATCTAAAAATCTGCCTAAAAAAATTATATGAAAAAAAGTATACATCATCCATCCATCCATATAATTAACATATACATCATCCATCCATCCATATAATCAACATATGCATATGAAAAAAAATTATATGAAAAAAAATTATAGGAAGAGGATCGAGGGGACAGGGAGGAAAGGGGGTCGCCGGA